>NC_040098.1:31905642-32211357 GCF_003369695.1 Bos indicus x Bos taurus
ACTGCAGCACACCAGGCTTCCCTGTCTTTCACGATCTCCCAGAGTTTGCTCAAACTCACGTCCATTGTGCCAGAGATGCCATCCAACCATGTGATCCTCTGTCGTCCCCTTCTCCTCTTGCCCTCAAACTTTCCCAGCATCAGGATCTTTTTAAATGAGTCGGCTCTTTGCATCAGATGGCCAAAGTATTGGAACTTCAGCCTAAGCATGGGTCCTTCCAGTGAATATTCGCGGTTGATTTCCTTTAGGATTGACTAGTTTGATCTCCTTGCTGTCTAAGAGACTCTCAAGAATCTTCTCCAACACCACAGTTCTAAAGCATAAATTAATAATTTGGAACCAGTCCGTTGTTCCATGTCCAGTTTCTAACTGTTGCTTCTTGTCCTGCATACAGGTTTCTCAGGAGGCAGGTAAGGTGGTCTGATATTCCCATCTCTTTAAGAATTTTCCAATTTGTTGTGATCCACAAAGTCAAAGGCTTTAGCATAGTCAATGAAGCAGAAATAGATGTTTTCTGAAATTCCCTTGCTTTTTCTATAAGTATTATTTTTTATAGAACAAGTATCCTCATCAAAGAGAATGTAATAAGAAGACATATAGTTGGGAAAAATCACAACTATTAAAGATCTACTATATATTGTCAGGGACAACATTCAATATTTAATATTTCTTTAACTTTCACAAACATTCTTCAAAGTAATTTTTCTCCCTAGTGATAGTAAATGAAGCTTTCTAGTTTTTAAGCCTGTATTGTTTCTGATCTGGAGTTTGAGCCATTCTATCTCCAAAGGTTATTCTCCTTCCCATTTATTCAAAATTATTTTCCAGATATAATTCAATTTTTTGTTGTTTAGGGGAAATGTTGACTAGTTCAAAATATTTGGAATATAAAATAAACAGAATCCCTTTTAGAAAGAGCTGGAAATGTAAATTTGTCCAGAAGTAGCATTAATATTAAGAAATGTGTATATTTCTCTAGACAATGAGTCATTTCAGGACCTGAAGTACTGGCAGTATAACATTTATATTTTAGAAAGATTCCTTTTTTAGCACAGAGAAATACAATAAGTTCCCTACATACAAACAAGTTCCATTCCAAGAGCATGTTTGTGAGCCCAACAAAGTAATCCTAGGTACCAGCTAACACAATCAGCTATGTAGTACTGTAGTGTATAAGTTTATAATACCTTTCACGCAAATAATACCTAAAAACAAACTAACACAAAAAATAAAGAAAACATTTTTACTCTTACAGTGTAGGACCTTGAAATGTACAGTGTAGTACGACAGCTGGCATACAGGGGCTGGCATCAGTGAACAGGCAAGAAGAGTTCCTGACTGGAGGAAGGAGAGGAGGTGGGAGATGGTAGAGCTGAAGGATCATCAGCGATAGGAGATGGAGGGCAAGCTGGAATTACACTCAAGCCTGACATTGATAGCACAGCTCTGATTCCTGTGGTCATGTGCTTCAAAAACTAACAGTGCCTCCTCAAGTAAAGAAAATCCCTTTGCCATTTCCTGCATCGTGAATCTCTTTGGTTCTTCAGTTACAGTACTTCTTCCTCATTCTCTTCATCCTTTCTGTGGGCCTCCAATTCTATCTTTTCATCCTTTTTCTCTGATAACATTCTATGATGTCATATCACAACTGGGAAACATCTTTTGTAATCACTGTAATGCTTGGATTGTATTATTTTATTTCACAGAAAATAACATTCTGTGACTGTATTATTTCCATCAGTTACAAGTTTAAATGTATTTGTAATGGGTTAGGGAGAAGGCAATGGCACCTCACTCCAGTAGTCTTGCCTGGAAAATCCCATGGACGGAGGAGCCTGGTAGGCTGCAGTCCATGGGGTCTCGAAGAGTCGGACACGACTGAGCGACTTCCCTTTCACTTTTCACTTTCCTGCATTGGAGAAGGAAATGGCAACCCACTCCAGTGTTCTTGCCTGGAGAATCCCAGGGATGGGGGAGCCTGGTGGGCTTCCGACTATGGGGTCACACAGAGTCGGACATGACTGAAGCGACTTAGCAGCAGCAGCAGCAGGGTTAGTGATGGGCCAGGTGTGACTAAAATGGATAAGAATGAGGTGGCAAAAAAATTTAAAGATTGCTTCAAAATTTTCTTCTATGGCTAACAATTCTACATCCTTCATTAAGTGCTCCATGAGGATCTCATCTTCATTTCTCAGAAGGACTTATTATCTCAGAAAGGAAATTCTTGAGAGCATCAAATTATCTAGGTATTTCTCCCTACTTTTCATGAGAAAACAGTAGGTTGAGATGGTACACAAGCTGCTTACACTTAGTGTAAGTAAAAGAAGCAGTTCTAAGGGGAATGGGTCACCCCACTGTGTCAAGAAATTTGCTGGAATTCAGAATTAATGTTGATTTGCTTTTATTGCTCATGTATGTATTTCAGTGTTTGCTGACAGAAAACAATCATTGCATGCCATTTGTTTATAAATTAAAGGAGATGATAATACTATCACTGTTTCTAGCTAGTATATTCCATCTCTACCGATATAACTAGTGGTATTAAGATTATACTATATGACATTAATATTTGTATGTTTAAAACATAGTATTTGACCTGATAATGATCAAATATGTTCTGCTTTTACTTGAGAAAAATCTATAGAAATGGTTACTGAAGTTAGTCAGCCATAGGATATTAATAATATTGGTTACCAAAATCTAACAATATTTTCAATGTATAAAGCACATTTATACATAGTATCTCATGTATACCAGCTGAAATCTCTGGCTGTCGAGGTGAAACATGAGATTCATCTCCCTTAGAAGTCTTTGAAAGCTAAATATAGAAAACATTTTTGAGATGCAATAGTTTTCATATTGTTCACCTTATGATTGTAACAGATAGTTTGTGCATTAATTTTGAATGTCAAAATTAGTCTCTCTTTTTCAAGTTAAGCTTTATTGTTATGGACCTTAAATTTGCATAGAAAATTAATCTTCAACAAAATTTTAAAGGGCTATGAATAGTATTTCTCTGCACAAATGCTCTAAAAATGCAATATAGATCCTTATGCATCTTTTCATTGATTCTAGGTTCTATTCTGAATTATGAGGTGACCAAGTTCCATGCCTTAATGCTTATCACTAACTACTGGTATTGACAAAACCAGGAGGGAAGATTTGGTGCTCTCTCTCCATCTCTCTCTAGGATGAATCTGTAGTGTGTGTGGTGTGTGTGTGTGTGTGTGTGTGTGTGTGTGCGCGTGCGCGTGCGCATGCGCATGTGTGTGTTTGTGTGTTAGTAAAAGTGATATTTCCTCTGAGACCATATACTCTCCCATTGCTTGTTAGAGATAATTAGTTCAGGGAATTTTGAAAGGAAAGTTTTACTCCATAGGGTGAGGCAGAAAAGGAAGAATCGAATCTGATATCAACTCTGAAACCAATATTAATTCTTCCTTTTCAAATGTGAATCCTCCGATCTTCAAGTGTTTCCTGTACAGAGCGTACATCAGAGTTACCCCTGGCCTGCTCCTTCTCTGACTCCTTATCTGAGTGGGAGGGGGCATGTGGATATTTGGGGGCTTCAAGTGGTATAACTATTGTGTACTTATCAATATTCTCTCTTCATTTGGATTTGCCTCTGCTGGGTATTGTTGCCTTCTTACCGTCTTTCCCTCTCATAGATTTCCTAAATGTCATCTTTCTCTTCTCTTTGTTTTCACTCTGGTCATCTCACTTGGACTTCCAAGTAAAGTCCCAAGAAAGAGAAGCAACTGTGGACATGGGATTTCTGAGGTTGCAGTCAAATTTGGTAAGTTAGTGATTCTGTGTAGGAAGAAATATAACCTAGGCCTCTTTCCTATCATTTATGGGTTTTTGTTTTGTTTTTATTTTGTTTTGGGCTGATATTTTTTTGAACTTTAGACCATAACTGTATTATGGGCAATTTGATCTATTATGCCAATACTTCACAGCCTAAATGCTTATGCACTTTATTTACATAAGCTTGATCAAATCCTCATTCTACGAGGAAGCTGGAGAGAGATTTTGAACTTATCCATGGAGTTCTATCCATTAAACATACAGAATGAAATTTCACCCATTAGCAAACTGGTTCTCTGATCCAAAGACATAAGCCACTATTCCCATCCATATATTACATGCGACTAGAAGAACTCAATGCTTCCTTTAAAATTTTTTTTAAAGGTGGATAATTTTGTGTTCATTCCCTTGTAAAATAACCAGCATTTGAAAGTAGCTTTTTATATCCTGCAGAACTAAAAAGAGTGATGCAAAATATTGGTAAAAAATTCATAGCCCAGAGCCTGAAAATTTGCAAATAATATATTTGCAGATCCAGTAATGACTTAACTAACACCTACTGAAATTCTGGGTCAAGCATTCAGCATTTCCAAAGAAGTTTCTGTTCTACCATTTTACCAGTCATTCCATTTCGAGGGAGCGTATCTATGGCCTTCATAGATACTCATCTTTCTCCTACCAGGTAACATGTGGTCACAGGTGATGGAAAATGACAGCACAAGTGCTTTTGAAGGCTTCATCCTGGTGGGCTTCTCTGATCGTCCCCACCTAGAGCTGATCCTCTTTGTGGTTGTCCTCACTTTTTATCTGCTGACTCTTCTTGGCAACATGACTATCATCTTGCTTTCAGTTGTGGATTCCCGGCTGCACACACCCATGTATTTCTTTCTGGCCAACCTCTCATTCCTAGACATGTGCTTCACCACAGGTTCCATCCCTCAGATGCTCTACAACCTTCGGGGTGCAGATAAGACCATCAGCTATCTGGGCTGTGCCATCCAGCTGTACTTCGTCCTGGCTCTGGGAGGGGTGGAGTGTGTTCTCCTGGCTGTCATGGCGTATGACCGCTACGCTGCAGTCTGCAAACCCCTGCACTACACTGTTATCATGCACCCGCGTCTCTGTGGGCAGCTGGCTTCAGTGGCATGGTTGAGTGGCTTTGGCAATTCTCTCATAATGGCACCCCAGACGTTGATGCTACCTCGCTGTGGGCACCGGCGGGTGGACCACTTTCTCTGTGAGATGCCAGCACTAATTGGCATGGCCTGTGTAGATACCATGACCCTTGAGGCACTGGCATTTGCCTTGGCAATCTTTATCATCCTGGCACCACTCATCCTCATCCTCATCTCTTATGGTTATATTGCACAAGCCGTGCTAAGGATCAAGTCAGCTGCCGGGCGAAAGAAAGCCTTCAACACCTGTAGCTCCCACCTCATTGTTGTCTCTCTCTTCTATGGTACGATTATATACATGTACCTCCAGCCAGCAAACACTTATTCCCAGGACCAGGGCAAGTTCCTTACTCTTTTCTACACAATAGTCACTCCCAGTGTTAACCCCCTAATCTACACACTGAGAAACAAAGATGTTAAAGAGGCCATGAAGAAGGTACTAGGGAAAGGGGAGGCAAAAGTAGAGTAAAAAGTCATCAAATCTGGGGACTGTCTTTTGATCCACCTTCTATATATACTGTTAGACCTAGCAAATAAAGGAGTGTTCTGACATTACAGACTGAGAAGGGACTTAATGAGATGCGGGAATTCAATGGTTTAGCTAGGTTGAGAAAGTGCGAATTCCTGAGCTGACCATCACTTTTATTCCTCTCAATTCCTTCTAAGTCAAGGATTCATCACTAGGAGATCTCCAATATAGGATCAGACAGTGACCTATGCTTGCAAAATACTAGCCATGAATGTAGACACAAGGCATTTTGTACCTATTCCAGCTTCCCACACAATGATCTGTACTGATTAGGTCCTCAGTATGGGATTCCCTCACTTCATGGGAAATAGATGGGGAAACAGTGGAAACAGTGTCAGACTTTATTTTTCTGGGCTCCAAAATCACTACAGATGGTGACTGCAGCCATGAAATTAAAAGACGCTTACTCCTTGAAAGGAAAGTTATGACCAACCTAGATAGCATATTCAAAAGCAGAGACATTACTTTGCCAAAAAAGGTTCATCTAGTCAAGGCTATGGTTTTTCCTGTGGTCATGTATGGATGTGAGAGTTGGACTGTGAAGAAGGCTGAGTGCCGAAGAAATGATGCTTTTGAACTGTGGTGTTGGAGAAGACTCTTGAGAGTCCCTTGGACTGGAAGGAGATCCAACCAGTCCATTCTGAAGGAGATCAGCCCTGGGATTTCTTTGGAAGGAATGATGCTAAAGCTGAAACCCCAGTACTTTGGCCACCTCATGCAAAGAGTTGACTCATTGGAAAAGACTCTGATGCTGGGAGGGATTGGGGGCAAGAGAAGAAGGGGACGACAGAGGATGAGATGGCTGGATGGCATCACTGACTCGATGGACGTGAATCTGAGTGAACTCCAGGAGTTGGTGATGGACAGGGAGGCCTGGCGTGCTGCGATTCATGGGGTCGCAAAGAGTCAGACACAACTGAGAGACTGATCTGATCTGATGGGATTCCCTGGTGGCTCAGATGGTAAAGAGTCTGCCTGCAATGCAGGAGACCTGAGTTCGATCTCTGGGTTGGAAAGATCCCCTGTAGAAGAAAATGGCAACCTACTCCAGTATTCTTGCCTATTCCAAGAGGAGCCTGGCAGGCTACAGTCCATAGGGTCATAAAGAGTCAAACAAGACTGAGTGACTTTATTTTCACTTTCAGGTCCTCAATATATGTGAAAAGAATGAACTTAGAGTTAGTGAAGAAAAATTCCTAGAAAGTTCAAATGTGCTTTTATAGTGCCAAATGTCACAATAAGATGAACTGTGGGGAACTGTTGGGATATTTATGGTTGAGTGTTTTCTGTATGTTGAATGTTTCAGTTACATAATAATTGTAGTATCTCACCAGTTATAAGGAAAATATATTTGACCCTTAAAGGCAAGCATGTTTCTTCAGACATGAAATGTTTTCAATCAGATAAATCCCATTTCATAACCTAGGAAAACATATATGATGTTAAAATTTCATGACAAGTGAATAGGATTCTGAAATTTGGGAGCATGGCCAGTATTATCATTAAGAACTGGATAAAGCATGGGTTTAGCAAGTTCTCATTTAAACTTACCCAAAAATATTTAAGAAACCTTAGACTGATCTAGAGAAAAAATACCAAATATCTAATAATTTTTTCTCATAACATATCGTTTTTAGATATAAAGTGAAAAATTTCCTATTTTGAGCACTAACTCTTATACTTTGTCCAAATAGATTAGTTTTTATTTTAGATTAATTAGGGCTTATAAGAATGAATTTTAGGTTTATTTTTTATTATTCCCACAAGAAGGTAGAAAATATGGAATATAATTGATTGTTCCTAATTTATAAACTAAGTGAAAGGTGATGCTAAGCTGTGATGATGTTTACTAAGGACATTATTAATGCTGCCCATGTACTGAATATAAATATTCCTGATTTAGCATTTCTCATGTCTCTCACTAAAAACAACTTTTAGTATGTGTCCTACTGCCATAAAAATATACTATATGTTGCGTGCATGCTATGTCACTTCAGTCATGTCCAGCTTTGTGCAACCCAATGTACTGCAGCCTGCCAGGCTCCTCTGTCCATGGGATTCTCCAGGCAAAAATACAGGAGTAGGTTGCCATGCCCTTCTCCAAGAGTTCTTCATGACTCAGGGATATAGATGAAATGTCCTTTTAAAATCATTCCCTATTGAACAATGATAAAAATTAACTTTCTACATCATCTCTACACTATTTAGATATGCATTACTCTAGAGTGAATAATATCTTGAAGTGGAGGCAAGAAATCAAGACACAGAGTATAAATCTCTATGAATATATCAATTTTGGAAGCTCCCTATGGAATTCTCACTTAATACTTTTCAAATTTTCCCTTTTTTCCCCCACAAGGAACAATTTTCATAGCACTCTTCTCTAGAAAATTTAGAATCATTGTTATAGATTATAAATGTTGAGTGTCATATTTCAAAGGGAAAAGGTCACTGTGTCCTTAATTACATTACTATGGTCCAGAATCACCTTTTACTTAATTTATAATGTAGTTTAAAAAGTTTACTTATTTACATATGAAGTAGGAATAATCAACTGTATTCTAACTGTCCTGCCATCTCCTAGGAATAACAGAATATTCTCCATAATAAAAATAGAAATGTTTCATTTTCATTCTCTATAGATTCTTCCTTTCACTAAACTGTGCTTCATCTTCATAGACTGATCTCTTACACAGAGCAAGTATAAATGAACATCAAGATTCATTCATTGTGGACATTTGTTTATCTCTTAGCTATGGTGTTTAAACATCCTCCAAGAGAAATAAATATTATACATATGCTTGTGTATGTGTGTGTATATATGTGTATGTTTATTCTCACTGTGATTTTAAATTAAAAGCCATGAGAATACAGCTCAATAAATGCTTATTAATCAGATTATCAGACCATTTTCTGTCTTGCTATTTTTGTATGCCCTGGGATTTTGTGGTTATTTCTTACACAGTTATTCTGAAAATAGATAACTGATACAGTTTTATGGCTCATTTTAGAAGTTCACAATAATTTGGATAACAATGTCTGTGACAAGGACATTACAAGAAAGGAAAATTACAGATAGATAGCTCATTAAAATACATACAAAAATCCTAAACAGTTATTAGTAAATTTAATCTAGTGTTACATAGAAAGTATAACATATTGTCAACATTTGGGGTTTATCACAGGAATAGAGTGGTATAACATTTGAAAATCAGTGCTGTATGTCAATTTTTTTAAATTGGAAAGAAAATCTATACATTCAGTCAAAGGATTTGATAAAATTTGATAAAATTTGAATTTTATAACACTTCATAGTATATCTCCAGTTTTCTAAAATACTCTGAATTTTAAAAAAGTTTAACCTCTATGTTTCGGTTTCCATATCACAAAAAGAAGATAAAAGTGTTGCTATTTTATAGGGTGTTGTTGAGGTTAGTGAGCACCAATGAGACATTATTGCTATTATTATTAAACTCTGCAGATCCTTTCCTATTTCCAGGTCCTTGTTAACTGGGCATTATTTTTAATTTTTTACTTTAAGACTACTGAAATTTGCGGAATTATTTATCTTCATCTATTCAGCAAACTAAAGACTTGTCTATATTCATATTTTCTAATTTGTTTGGTCTTCTATTTTCTTTTTAAACTACTATTTCCTTTAAATTACTAATTATAAGAACTTGTGAAAACAAAAAAGGAATTTTCACATTAAAAGGAGCATTTTTCCCCTGACTAATTACACCCTCATGCCCACTCAGAGGTGAGCTCTGTTACTGGTTTGTGAAGTCCTGAGTTATTACACATTTTTTGGGGAGATTAAATCTTAATTTTTTTCCTTTTCTTGTTTTACTTGATGAGCTTTCCTTCTTCCACAGATATCAGCCTCTATTCCCTATGGATTGTCCATGTGAAGCATCTAATAAGTGTCCTTAGTTTCTTCATTCTCGTATAATCCTATATAGACGTACAATACCTAAAATCATATTTAGAGCATTTCAGTCATTTTTTATATACTTAAGATTCTGCTGAGGACTTCCCTGGAGGCTCAGTGATAAAGAAATCGCCTGCCAATGCAGGAGACATGGGTTGGATCCCTGATCCGGGAGGATCCCACATGCTGCAGAGCCACTAAGCCCATGCGCCACAACTACTGAGCCTCTACTCTAAAGCCCCAGAGCCTCAACTCCTGAGTCCACCCTACCACTAGTGAAGCCTGTGCTCTAGAACCCATGCTCTACAACAAGAGAAGTCACCGTAGTGAGAAGCCTGTGCACCGCAAAAGAGAGTAGCCCCTGTTCTCCCCAACTAGAGAAAAGCTGCGGCAGCAACAAAGACCCAGCACAGCCAAAATAATTTTTATTTTTTAAATATTATGTCATCCAATTTTTCTTGCATCTTTATTTTCTCACTCAGTAATATTGCTGGGAAATCACTGGTGTAGATTACTATTCAGTCAATTCTTCTTCGAGGGAGTAAGTTTTTCTCCATCTTTGGCTGTTTCGAACATTGCTACAATAAAACTCCTTGTTCCTGTGTCTTTATATAGTGATAATTTAATCCATAGGATAAATTTCCATGAATGATATTGCTAGGCTGATGGATATTAACTGTCCTATTTATTTCTAAAAATCTAGTGACACTTTGAATTTCTACCCAGAATTTCTGAGAGTAGCCATTTTCCTTCAGCAAAGTTAGGACTGAGAGTTACTGCTGGTTACATTTTTATTTCAATCTAATAAGTGATTATCATAATTAATATATTTCTCTGATTATTTGAAAATATAAAATCTCATACAGAGTTGCTATTCTGAGTTGTATGTTCGTATTATTTGACATTTTTCTACTGTGTTATTTGTATTTTTTATTAGACTTCATAAAAACTTTATTTTGTAGATACTAGCTTTTTTCATAATTATACATATGTTTTTCATGTGTCTACTCACATGAAAAATTGTTTTGGAACCTCATAAGCCATAAATCCTGGATAGAAGAGACTTTAGAAAAATATGAATCATTTTTAAAATCTTGCCCCAACCCCAAATAGGAAATTAGATTAAACCAAAGGAGAGCTTCTTAACTAAGTCTAGAAATGCTGGACACTAAGCAAGAATCTATGAAAAAAATGACAGAAATATTTGGATATAATAAATAAAACTGCTTTATGTAAATCAAGGTAATAAAAATACTTCTATGGTAAATTAAACAGAAGTCTATTTTCCTATATAGAAACTGACCTCAGATAGAATTTCAGTTTTCTTTTCCATGTGGCTTCACTAGCTTAGCTTACAAAAAACCCCCTAACTTCCAGTTTGATAGCTAAAAATCCAAACATTATTTGATAAAGTATTTTAATCTCTATCATCACTCTTTTTTGTCTTGGAAAAAGTTGAGACAGTCTCTAGAGAAAGGGTATTGTGGAGTAAATCTAAGCTAAAAACGAAATGCCACTTCATGGAGAGCTAGCTCCTCCCTGTCTCTTCCCATTAGATATCATGGTCAATTACCATTAAACACAGGAGAACTGCTGCCCTCCCTTAAGCCAGAGCACTCACCAACATTAACAGAGAAAGTTTCCTATCCTCATGTATTTGGCAAATCTGGTGAGGAAAATTCTGAAAATAGCAGTTACTACCATAAGACTTTGCAATGTGATGCTAGAAAAATCTATTCTGATTGCAAGATTTTATTCCTATTCTATTTTCTGAGTTAATCCAGAATGGAGAGCTCATAATTTGCCACTTAAAGACTGCAACAAAGGATTGAACAAACTTAATCATATCCGTTTTATAACTGAATAGCTTATGAAGAGGCTGTTAACTCCACATGCTTCTAATTAGTGCTATTAGAATTCAAAGGTTCTTGGATACATACAGACACACAAACCATCCTATTGCCAGTGCTTAAAATGAAGGTATGTAGAACACTTTTCTAAAAATGATTCTGTAAAACATATTGAAATTTGGGTATTCTGAGCACTCAGCTTATGGACTGTTTTAGCATTATATTTTAGAAAAAATTGACTCAGTCTCTTAATTTCAAACACTACTTTGCATATATTTATTATCTCTACTGAAAGTTAAAATTTTAGTGAAGAGTCTTGCATTCTAACCTTCAGTCTGCTACGTATGTACTAACTTGGGAAAATGAACTCTTTGAACTTCCTAATTCAAATTTCTGCCCAAATCAATTTCTTGTGAAATGCAAACAAAACTTCCCTCTCTGTTCCAAGCTAACTTACAATGCTGTGTGAAAAAAATTACTATTATTTATTCTTATGCTCCAGCAAGAAGTATTTAGAACTTTATACATTCACAGAGGCATGGTAATTTCTTGAGAAAACACAAATATAAATGAAAAACAGAAAATTCCAGTGTTTCAGAAGATTAAATTGCTTTCCAAAGCTGTTATCTTGCCCAGTTGTGGCTTAGTGGCAAGATGGGAACTACAAATTTTGTCTTTCTTTCTTATCTGGAAACTCTTTCCATAGGAAAAGCTTTAAAAAAGTTTTTAAGACTTTGTTGGACCTGCTCATTATGAATTCCTGAATCTCTGTCATGAAGTAGTTGCAATGTCACTGATGTACAGGAAAGCAGGTGATATATTTAACTAGGTGGTATAAATTGAAATATCCTTAGGTACGCATTTGTCCTGCTTTTCAAAATTCTTATAATCCGTGGCAACTTTTTTTTTTTTTTTTTTGCCAACAGGTCCTCAGTGCTCCCATACTCCAGCCTTTAGAAAATCTCCATGTAGAGCTGTAATTCAGATCTTTAATCAAGGATCTACTAAGAGATAAAGACTATATTTATATCAGATTTATTTTCTTATGGTATTAAAGTCTAAAGCAATACTGATCCTTATAGTAAAATGCAGAGTACAAGTAAGACATTTAAAGTTACTATATAATACCTAATAATTTTTATTAAGATAGGTATTAGGTATTATAATACTTGTTTATTAAAAGTAGAATGAGCAAGAGTAAGGTTAAATACTAAAGTCTGATTTACACTCTCCCCTTTGCTACTCTGCAGAGTTACAACTTTAATGCCTCTGTATACTTATAGGTAACTTTTGTAGATGTGAATACTGACAATGTACTATTATATTGGAAGAATGCTAAATAAATGATAAGAAACTTGTCTTTTCTCTTGAAGATTTGAGCATTTTTTTCACATTGATATTTATATCTATATCTCAGACCTCATTTTATTGACAGCTATATAGCAACAGGCATAGCAAAAGCTTTCATTAATACTGTACTGAGAGCTGTAGAATAAGTGAGCTAAGTTAAAATACATATTGAATAATAATTCAAGACTTACATTCCTATAATTAAATTCACATCATTATATCAACAAAATAATAGTAAAAACACTTTAAGGTAGTGTTAACAAGGTAGACAATTTGGGATGAATAAACTTTGTACTGGTGGCTTTGGCTTATACCATTGCCCCTTCTTATCTGTTGGTTCTGCATCTGAGGATGGAAAATATTTGGAAAAAAAATTCTATAAAATTCCAAAAAGCAAAACTTATATTTGCTGCCCAACTATTTATATAGTATGTGCATTATATTAGGTCTTATAAGTAACCTAATGTGTGCGAGCTAAGTCACTTCAGTTGTGTCCAATTCTGTGTGACCTTGTGGGCTGCAGGCCACCAGACTTCCATGGGTCCATGGGATTCTCCAGGCAAGGTTGCCATGCCCTTCTCTATGGGATTTTCCCAACCTAGGGATCGAAATTATGTCTCTTACATCTCCTGGCATGTTCTTTACCATTAGTACCACCTGGGAAGATAGAAGTAACCTAGAGATGATTTAAAGTATATGAGAGGGTGTGTATATGTTATATGCAAACACTATGCCATTTTATATAAGGGATTTCAGCATCCTTGGAATTTGGCATCCACAGGGGACCTGGAATCAATCCCTTGTAAATTTGGAGGAACAACTGTATTAGTACCTCCAGCAAACTAAGGACTCTGAACAGTTCAGTTCAGTTGCTCAGTCGTGTCCAATTCTTTGAAATCCTGTGGACTGCAGCATGACAGGCTTCCCTTTCCATCACCAACTCCCAGAGCTTGCTCAAACTCATGTCCATCAAGTCGGTGATGCCATCCAACCATCTCATTCTCTGTCATCCCCTTCTCCTCCTGCCCTCAGTATTTCCCAGCTTCAGGGTTTTTTCCAATATGTCAGTTCTTTGAATCATGTGGCCAAAGTACTGAAGTTTCAGCTTCAGCATCAGTCCTTTCAATGAATATTCAGGACTGATTTCCTTTAGGATGGACTGGTTTGATCTCCTTGTAGTCCAAGGGACTCTCAAGAGTCTTCTCTAGCACCATAGTTCAAAAGCATCAGTTCTTTGGTGCTCAGCTTTCTTTAAAGTCGAATTCTCACATCCATACATGACTACTGGAAAAACCATAGCTTTGACTAAATGAAAGAGATGGGACTACCAGACCACCTGACCTGCCTTGTGAGAAACCTGTATGCAGGTCAGGAAGCAACAGTTAGAACTGGACATGGAACAACAGACTGGTTCCAAATAGGAAAAGGATTGCATCAAGGCTGTATATTGTCACCATGAAAAATGCTGGGCTGGAAGAAGCACAAGCTGAAATCAAAATTGCCGGGAGAAATATCAATAATCTCAGATATGCAGATGCCATCACCCTTATGGCAGAAAGTGAAGAAGAACTAGAAAGCCTGTTGATGAAAGTGAAAGAGGAGAGTACAAAAGTTGGCTTAAAGCTCAACATTTAGAAAACTAAGATCATGGCATCTGGTCCCATTACTTCATGGCAAATAGATGGGGAAACAGTGGAAACGGTGGCTGACTTTATTTTTTGGGGCTCCAAAATCACTGCAGATGGTGATTACAGCCATGAAGCTAAAAGATGCTTACTGCTTGGAATGAAAGTTATGACTAACCTAGACAGAATATTAAAAAGCAGCAACATTACTTTGTCAACAAAGGTCCATCTAGTCAAGGCTATGGTTTTTCCAGTAGTCATGTATGGATGTGAGAGTTGGACTATAAAGAAAGCTGAGTGCAGAAGAATTTATGCTTTTGAATTGTGTTGGAGAAGACTCTTGGGAGTCCCTTGGGCTGCGAGGAGATCCAACCAGTTCATCCTAAAGGAAATCAGTCCTGGGTGTTCTTTGGAAGGACTGATGTTGAAGCTGAAACTCCAATACTTGGGCCACCTGATGCGAAGAGCTGACTCATTTGAAAAGACCCTGATGCTGGGAAAGATTGAGGGCAGGAAAAGAAGGGGATGACAGAGGATGAGATGGATGGATGGCATCACCGACTCAATGGACATGAGTTTGAGTAAACTCCGGGAGTTGGTGATGGACAGGGAGGCCTGGCCTGCTGTGGTTCATGGGGTCACAAAGAATTGGACATGACTGAGCGACTGAACTGAACTGAACTGACTAAATGAACCTTTGTCATCAAAGTAATATCTGTGCTATTAATGTGCTGTCTAGGTTGGTCATTGCTTTTCTTCCAAAGAGCAAGCATATTTTAATTTTATGGCTGCAGTCACCATCTACAGTGATTTTGGAGCCCAAGAAAATAAAGTCTCTCACTGTTTCCATTGTTTACCCATCTATTTGCCATCAAGTGGTAGGACCAATGCCATGATCTTAGTTTTCTGAATGCTGAGTTTTAAGTCAGATTTTTCACTCTCCTCTTTCACTTTCATCAAGAGGCTCTTTAGTTCCTCTTCATTTTCTTCTATAAGGGTGGTGTCATCTGCATATCTGAGGTTATTTTTCCTGGCAATTCCATATTTCCATATTTCTCCTGGCAATCTTAATTCCCACTTGTGCTTCATCCAGCCCAGCATTTTGCATGATGTACTCTGCATATAAGTTAAATAACCATGATGACAATATACAGCCTTGAGGTACTCCTTTCCCAATATGGAACTAGTCTGTTGTTCTGTGTTTGGCTCTAACTGTTGCTTCTTGGGAGAAGGCAATGGCAACCCACTCCAGTGTTCTTGCCTGGAGAATCCCAGGGACAGGGGAGCCTCGTGGACTGCCGTCTATGGGGTCGCACAGAGTCGGACACGACTGAAGCAACTTAGCAGCAGCAGCAGCAGTTGCTTCTTGACCTACATACAAATTTCTCAGGAGGCAGGTAAGGTGATCTGGTATTCCCATCTCTTGAAGAATTTTCCACAGTTGGTTGTGATCTACACAGTCAAAGGCTTTGGTATAATCGATAAAGCAGAAGTAGATGGTTTTCTGGAATTCACTTGCTTTTTCTATGATCCAACAGATGCTGGCAATTTGATCTCTGGTTCTTCTGCCTTTTCTAAATCCAGCTTGAACGTTGGGAGTCTCATGGTTCACGTACTTTTGAAGCCTGGTTTGGGGAATTTTGAACATTACTTTCTTAGTGTGTGAGATGAGTGCAATTGTATGGTAGTTTGAACATTGTTTGGCATGCCCTTACTTGAGATTGGAATGAAAACTGACATTTTCCAGTCCTGTGGCCACTGCTGAGTTTTCCAAATTTGCTGGCATATTGAGTGCAGCACTTTAACAGCATCATCTCTGAACAGCCTCTGTGCTAAAAAGCCCAGAGTTCCTGCATCACTATGATAGGTCAGTTCACATTGCTGTGTGGCACTATGCCAGGCAATTTACACTAAAGATCAGATTTTAAATTTACATCAGATAATCACTATTACCTCTATTGTTGAGGTTGATGGTTTTGGAGAAGTGGAGGGATTGAGAAGGCAACTTTTTAACTCAAAGAGTCATTTTCCATTGGTAACCCTAACACACTAGAGAAAGAAAAACACCAATACAATATATTAACACATATATATATAGAATTTAGAAAGATGGTAATGATGACCCTATATGCAAGACAGCAAAAGAGACACAGATGTAAAGAACAGACTTTTGGACTTTGTGGGAGAAGGCGAGGGTGGGATGATTTGTGAGAATAGCATTGAAACATGTATATTATCATATGTGAAATAGATCGCTGGTCCAGGTTCGATGCATGAGACAGGGTGCTCAAGGCTGGTTCACTGGGATGACCCTGAGGGATGGGATGGGAAGGGAGATGAGAGGGAGGGTCAGGATGGGGAACACATGTACACCCATGGCTGATTCATGTCAATGTATGGCAAAAACCACCACAATATTGTAATTAGCCTCCAATTAAAATAAATAAAAGAAAAAAGAAAAAAAAAAGAGTTCTAAAACTAATAAGCAGTTTTCCTCTCAGAACATTTCAGAGGTCTTGGATCACTATAGTTTCTTTCTCTCATGTTAACACCACCATACCAGAAAGACATTGCTAGATTTGTTTTATTGATGGGGAACCTGAAGTTCAGAGAACATAAGAAATATTGCCTGGATGATATAATTCATGACTTAACACAGAAGAGC
The DNA here is from genome assembly GCF_003369695.1 of Bos indicus x Bos taurus. Taxonomy (NCBI): domain Eukaryota; kingdom Metazoa; phylum Chordata; class Mammalia; order Artiodactyla; family Bovidae; genus Bos; species Bos indicus x Bos taurus. Next base: position 31,922,575 of record NC_040098.1, read on the forward strand.
CTTGAATCCAGGCTTGTCTGGCTCCAAATTCTGTATCATTTTATTTTGATTCTATGATGTCCTAGAAGGCAAAAAGCATGCTCCTTTGAAATGTGTCTGATAGCTTGCTAGAATCAATCTACAACATAGTTTTGGGGGTGGTTTAAATAATTTTGTTTCAGATGATACAGTAATCTCCTTGGCACTGAGGAGAAATTAAAAGGAAAAAGTAATATAGCAGGAATTGTAACTGAAACTTCCTAATTGCTATCTAGGTGGCAAGTATTACAAACAAAAATTAACCAAATGACAGGAAAAGAAAAATCAAAGAACAAATTTTATTGGAACTGTTTAAATCAGGTGTTTTCTTTTAAAATTTTGGCTTTTTTTTTTTTTTTTTTTGAAGTGCTGATACAGAGATAGACTGAATTTTAGAAATATTTAGATAATTACATATTTTTCATGTTACAAGCAACATCAGTTCTGTTACTGTCTTCAAACAGGTATGAAAGTGATTATAAATAATTGAAATAGTCAATAAATACATGTTCATTGACCTCCTGAATTTTCATGTTTCAGGAAATGAAGAACTGAAACACTGATCATGATTGCAGTAAATGAGAGCATCCCCCTGGAGTTCATTCTCTTAGGCTTCTCAGATCGACCATGGCTAGAGTTTCCACTCTTTGTGGTCTTCTTCATTTCTTACATGGTCACTATCTTTGGGAATCTGACCATTATTCTAGTGTCACGCCTGGACTCCAGACTCCAGACTCCCATGTATTTCTTTCTTACCAATCTGTCACTTCTAGATCTTTGCTACACCACAAGTACAGTTCCACAATTGCTGGTAAATTTGCACAGCACCAGGAAGGTAATTAGTTATGGTGGCTGTGTGGCCCAGCTGTTCATATTTCTGGCTTTGGGGGCCACTGAATGTGTTCTGCTGCCCGTCATGTGCTTTGATAGGTTTGTAGCTATTTGTCGGCCTCTCCATTACTCAGTCATCATGCACCAAAGGCTCTGCCTCCAGTTGGCAGCTGCATCCTGGATTACTGGTTTCAGCAACGCAATGTGGTTTTCTATCCTGGCTCTCCAACTGCCACTCTGTGGCCCCTTTGTACTAGATCACTTTCTCTGTGAAGTCCCTGCTCTGTTCAAATTGTCATGTGTTGACACCACAGCAAATGAGGCTGAACTCTTCTTTCTAAGTATGCTATTCCATCTAGTACCCTTTACACTTATTGTTATATCATATGCTTTTATTGCCCGAGCAGTGTTGAGGATCCAATCTGCTGAAGGCAGACAAAAAGCGTTTGGAACTTGTGGCTCCCATCTACTTGTGGTGTCACTTTTTTATGGTACAGCCATCTCCATGTACATGCAGCCACCTTCACCCAGCTCCAAGGACCGGGGAAAGATGATTTCCCTCTTTTATGGAATTGTTGCACCCATGCTGAATCCCCTGATATATGCACTTAGAAACAAAGAGGTAAAGGAGGCCTTTAAAAGGTTAGTGGCAAGAGTCTTCTCAATCAGGAAATAAACATTAAAAAGAAAAAATAGGCCCCAAATGGAGTCAGTTATACTAAGTCCATGTAACTGTACAAAGACTTGAATACCTAACATAATTGCCATCTCAATCCACCAAGAACGTAACTTTTACTCAGACAACCTGGAGTTATTTGGTTAGCACTAAGGGCAACCTTGCCTGAAACAATGCATTGTTGCTATAATTCCCTTTGGGTTTTGGGTGTTTCTTGTTGTCATTTTGCCCCTTTTATGCCTTAAAATTTTTTTCTTTCTACAGCTAGGTAGAGGCATTTTTTATTTGCTCAGTGGGATGCTACCTGATTCATGAATCATTCAGTACAGCCAACTAAATCTTTAAAATTCATTTGATTGAATTTTGTTATTTAACATGAGGAATATGCTGATAAGCTTTGTAAATGTTTAGTGTTTATGCAGCTTACTAACTTCTCTTCAACTTGTCCTGTTTTCATCATTCCTCAGAGAAATATTTTGATTGTGAAGTGAAAGTCTCTCAGTCATGTCCAACTCTTTGCAACCCTCTACACTATAGAGTCCATGGAATTCTCTAGGCCAGAATACTGGAGTGGGTAGCTTTTCCCTTCTCCAGGGGATCTTCCCAACCCAGGGATTCAACCCAGGATCTTCCCAACCCAGAAATTGAATCCAGGTCTCTTGCATTGCAGGCAGATTCTTTACCAGCTGAGCCACAACTATTTTGATTACCTCCCACAAATAAAAGTTTATTGATGGCAAGTTACATTAGTCTTTTGTTGCCTAAACCTATTTATTGAACAAGTATCCAAAATTAGTCTTCCAGTTCACCAGAAACTATATAATCTCAATATTTTCAACTTTATTTTTATGTTTGTATAAGTTGGTGTAACTTAGACATGACTGATGTGACTTAGCAGCAGCAGCCAACCTTTCTAAGAATATGAAAAAAGCCAGCAATCATTTCTCTGGTAATACCATACGCACACACACACCTTTTTTTATATAATTAGAAGAAATTTACCAAAACCCTGAAATATAACAACTTTAAATTTGGATATGAAGTTCACAACCCTAGTTTAAATTTTTCAATACCACACTCATGTCAACATAATATTAAAAACCACAATGATTTATATTCTAGAATTAAACTCAGATTTTCCATTCTCTGTGCTTAGTCACAGAGTCATGTGACCCTATGGACTGCAGTCTGCCAGGCTCCTCTGCCCATGGGGATTCTCCAGGCAAGAATACTGGAGTGGGTTGCCATGCCCTCCTGCAGGGCATCCCTTCCCAACCCACGCATCAAACCCAGGTCTCCCACATTGCAGGAGGATTCTTTACCATCTGAGCCAGCAGGGAAGTCCTTCCATTCTCTACTCATGTTTTCCTCCTCATTAGAAACATCCTTTTTTATTTCCTTCATAGATCAAATCCTAGGCATTCATTAATTTTCCTTCCTTGAAATATTTTTCATATTCTCCCCATTTATTAATATTTTCAGTATTCTCATAAACTCCAAAACATAGCCTAGAGATTAAAATAGCATATCTTTAATGATTTCCAATGATTTTTTTGTTTCATACACATGTTTCTTTCACAATAGCTTCATTGCATTTTAGTCTTCTTGAGGGAACATTATCTCTACCATAAGTATTGGATTACTACACTGTATATTTACCATATCACCTTTCAGTTCAGTTCAGTTCAGTCGCTCAGTCCAGATGCTCAAGCTGGTTTTAGAAAACGCAGAGGAACCAGAGATAAAATTGCCAACATCCGTTGGATCATCGAAAAAGCAAGAGACTTCCAGAAAAACATCTGTTTCTGCTTTATCGACTATCCCAAAGCCTTTGACTGTGTGGATCACAATAAACTGTGGAAGATTCTTCAAGAGATGGGAATATCAGACCACCTGACCTGCCTCTTGAGAAACCTATATGCAGGTCAGAAAGCAACAGTTAGAACTGGACATGGAACAACAGACTGGTTCCAAATAGGAAAAGGAGTATGTCAAGGCTGTATATCATCACCTTGCTTATGTAACTTACATGCAGAGTACATCACGAGAAACGCTGAAGAAGCACAAGCTGGAATCAAGATGGCTAGGAGAAATATCAATAACCTCAGATATGCAGATGACACCACCCTTATGGCAGAAAGTGAAGAGGAACTAAAAGCCTCTTGATGAAAGTGAAAGAGGAGAGTGACAAAGTTGGCTTAAAGCTCAACATTCAGAAAACTAAGATCATGGCATCAGGTCCCGTCACTTCATGGGAAATAGATGGGGAAACAGTGTCAGACTTTATTTTTGGGGGCTCCAAAATCACTGCAGATGGTGAATGCAGCCATGAAATTAAAAGACACTTACTCCTTGGAAGGAAAGTTATGACCAACCTAGATAGCATATTCAAAAGCAGAGATATTACTTTGCCAACAAAGGTCCATCTAGTCAAGGCTATGGTTTTTCCTGTGGTCATGTATGGATGTGAGAGTTGGACAATAAAGAAAGCTGAGCGCCGAATAATTGATGCTTTTGAACTGTGGTGTTGGAGAAGACTCTTGAGAGTCCCTTGGACTGCAAGGAGATCCAACCAGTCCATCCTAAAGGAGATCAGTTCTGGGTGTTCATTGGAAGGACTGATGCTGAAGCTGAAACTCCAATACTTTGGCCACCTCATGCGAAGAGTTGACTCATTGGAAAAGACCCTGATGCTTGGAGGGATTGGGGGCAGGAGGAGAAGGGGACGACAGAGGATGAGGTGGCTGGATGACATCACCAACTCGATGGACATGAGTTTGAGTGAACTCCAGGAGATGGTGATGGACAGAGAGGCATGGCATGCTGTGGTTCATGGTGTCGCAAAGAGTCGATATCACCTTTAGGAGTCATCAAAGTATTGAGGGTTACATGTGCTTACATATCAGTTGGTTCTTTGGATTATTGAGTGATTCATTCATGTTATAGGTATTTAATTGTGCTTCTATCTCTTTTTCTCCCTTGTCTTCTTCTATAATACATTACACATTTAGAAAATACAATTGAAACATACATTTATTATGTTTCTCCTTAAAACATCGCAGTAATATCATGTACTTTTGCCATAGAATAATGTGGATATGAGAAATAAATAGGATATATCAAGTTCTAATTTCCATTCTCTTTCTTATGAGAAATAAGTATCATTAAATGAGTAAATGGAAGCAAAATGCTAATAGATTATATTGTAAACATAAGATAGTACTTTCCTCATTGAAGATAAATTCACTGCTAAAGGTCCAAATAAATAATTTATCAAATATCCAGAAGCAAATATGCATTTCAGCATCAAAGTCAGTGAAATTTGATGAATTCTGAGAATATAGAAGAAAAATAAAATTGAAATAGCTTTTAATTTATCTTAATGAAGGATTAATTGATTCAGCAATTTCATATATTAGGTTTGATTTTATACTGGTAGAAAATGATTTACAGGAAATTCTATAACTAAGTTATTTTTAGTTACTTTGTGATTATTAAAAATATAACAAATATATTCATTTAGAATAAGGTCTAATTTTACTAATTGTAAATGTAAGCTAATTTTGTTTATTTATTTGCAATTCTGAGAACTTTATTTTCCTAATCCAAGAAGTTTTTTTGCCTACAATGCAGGAAAGCTGAGTTCAATCCCTGGGTTTGGAAGTTCCCTGGAGGAGGGCATGGCAACCCACTCCAGTATTCCTGCTTAGAGAATCCCCATGGATAGAGGAGCCTGGTGGCTGCAGTCCTGCTGCTATTAGGTTGTTTCAGTTGTGTCCGACTCTGTGTGACCCCATAGACAGCAGCCCACCAGGCTGTCCCGTCCCTGGGATTCTCCAGGCAAGAACACTGGAGTGGGTTGTCATTTCCTTCTCCAATGAATGAAAGTGAAAAGTGAAAGTGAAGTTGCTCAGTCATGTCCGACTCCTAGGGACGCCATGGACTGCAGCGCACCAGGCTCCTCCATCCATGGGATTTTCCAGGCCAGTCCATGAGGTCACAAAGAATCAGACAGGACTTAGCAACTAAGCACAGCAGCACATTCTGAATGTTGCTTTCTTTAAATTGTAGTGATGAATATATAACATTATATTTGTGATCTTAACCATATTTGAGTGTACAGTTCAGGGGCATTAAATACAATCATATTTTTGTGCAACCTTCACCACCATCCATCTCCAGAATATTTTTCATTTTTCTAAACTAAAACTCTGTGCCTATTAAACAATAAATACCTATTTTCCCCTCACCCTGGAAACCTCCATTCTACTTTTTGTCTCTATGATTTTGATTACTCTAGGTGCCTAATAGAAGTGGAATTATAAAGTATTTGTGTATTTTTGTGACTGACATTTCACTTAGCATAATGCCTTCAAGATCCATCTATCTTGTAGCATGTAAGGATTCCCTTTGTTTTTAAAAACTGAATATCATTTAATTGTATGAATATACCACATTTTGTTTGGTCATTCATCTTTCAAAAGACACTTATTTGCTTTCACCTTTTGGCTATTGTGAATAATACTGCCTTGAACATAGGTGTACAAATATCTGTTTGAGACCCCACTTCCAGTTCAGTTTGGGTATACTTCTAGAAGTGGAATTACTGGATCATATGGAAATTCTACTTTTAAATTTTGAAAAACTGCCTGCTGGATCATGTGGAAATTCTATCTTTAATTTTTTGAAGAACTGCCTTACTGTTTTCCATAGTGACTGCACCATTTTACTTCCCATCAGCAGTGTACAAAGGTTCTAATTTCTCTACATGCTCACCTATGTATCTCATTTTTATAGAGATGTCAGATTGATATAGTAGAGAAATGTTTTGAATATAAATATAATCTTACCTGCAGTCTAAAATTTGAGAATTTTTCATGACATACTTTTATAACATTAGGAAAATTATAATAGAATTTTATTTGTTCATGCCTAATTTAAGTTGGTTAATAGAACAACATTCCTCAAGAAGAGAAGTTTATTGTAATAGGATATAAATATTAATTCTGTTAATATACAGTTATAAATAACCCAAGAAGAAGGCAAAGAAGGCAGCCTTATTAGGTTCATAGATGACACAATGGGAAAGAAATTGCAAATGATATAGGAGACATATATTTAAACTTAAATATAAATCTAATTATAAGAGTAATCAAGAATGTTAAATCTACAGGATGAGATTGAACACTGATACAAAAGCCTTTACTGCATGTTATTCGGAGAAGGCAATGGCAACCCACTCCAGTACTCTTGCTTGGAAAATCCCATGGACGGAGGAGCCTGGTAGGCTGCAGTCCATGGGGTCCTGAAGAGTCAGACACAACTGAGCGACTTCACTTTCACTTTCTACTTTCATGCATTGGAGAAGGAAATGGCAACCCACTCCAGTGTTCTTGCCTGGAGAATCCCAGGGATGGGGGAGCCTGGTGGGCTGCCGTCTCTTGGGTCTCACAGAGTCAGACACGACTGAAGCGACTTAGCAGCATCAGCAACAGCATGTTATTAAAATATTTAACAGGATAGTAGAAATTATAGTTCTAGAAGTGATTTCCCTAAGAATACAATTGAAGACATGTATTCATTGTATCAAACATAAATAAATGAATTCAGTTCAATCCTTATAATAAATATGTGTACGTGCTCAGTCATGTCCGATTCTTTGTGACCCCGTGGACTGGAGCCCACCAGGCTTCTCTGTCCATGAAATTTTTCTGGCAAAAATGCTGGAGTGGGTTTCCATTTCCTTCTTCAGGGGATCTTCCCCACCCATCAATGGAACCGGTGTCTCCTGTGTCTCTTGCATTATAGGCCGATTCTTTACCCGTGAGCCACTGGGGAAGCCCCTATCGTAAGTATATCTATCCTTATAATAAGGCTTCCCTGGTGGCTCAGGGGCAAAGAATCTGCCTGCAAAGCAGGCAGGGATCAAACCTGGGTTGGGAATAGAGAAGGAAATGGCAGCCCACTCCAGTATTCTTGAGTAGGAAATCCCATGGACAGAGGAGCCGGGTGGCCTGCAGTACATGGAGTGGCAGAGAGTTGGACATGACTTAGTGACTAAACAATAACATCCTTATAATTCTGTCTAAGGAGTTTTTGTAGCAAAATCATATGCATGATAACCATTTCCACTGAGGATCAGAGGAACAAAATGAGGAACAGAAATGTGCAACCCCATGGAATTCTCCAGGCCAGAATACTGGAGTAGGTACCCTTTTCCTTCTCCAGGGGATCTTCCCAACCCAGGGATCAAACCCAGGCCTCCCACATTGCAGGCAGATTCTTTACCAGCTGAGCCACAGGGGAAGCCCAACAGAAATGGCAGATACATTTAAACATATGGGAAAATGTCACGTGGACAAGTTAGACTTGATTTGTATATTTGTTCTTTGATTTCTATCAAAGAACTGTAGTCTGCTCTTAGAGTTATCAAATACTAATTTATTTTTCTTTCTGCACACATGCAAAGATAAGCTCAATGCCTTTAACACAGAGACATCTCCAAAATTTATATCATTCTTGGCATTTAGCTAAAAGTCTAGGAACTCCATGTAACTGGGCAGCAATCTCTCTACATGTATCCTCTTGGTCTAGAGACGTACAATGAAAGACATCTTCTTGCTCCCTCCCCCTTCAACACACACTTAACATTTACTGATGGAAATAGTCAGATGAAGAAAGTGTAATAAGGAAGATAAAGTGACAAGTTTGGTCAAATGCTTTTGGTAGGAGAAATAAGATCAAGCTTGAAATTCATCATTGTATTTGGCAAGTTGGAGGCAATTTGTGACACTAACAAAAGCTGTTTTTGTATAGTGGTGGAGTCAAATTCCAGACTAGTATAGGTTAAAAAAGAATAGAAGAAATAGAATTACTTTATTTCCTTTATAAAGAACTAACAATTTTATTTATTTTTTGGCTGCACTGCATGGCATGTGGGATCTTCCCTGACCAGGAATAGAATCTGTGGCCTCTGCAGTGGAAGGGAGTCTTAACCACTCGACTGCCAGGGAAGTCCAAAAGAATTTATTTATGAGAATTTTTTCTGTGAAGGGGAATGATTACTAAAAATACACCTAGTGGGGTAGTGAGGCCCAGAAAGGTTTGAGGCTTTTTGTTTTGTTTTGTTTGTTCGTTTATTTTAAGATGTTAGAATTAATGGTATATTTGTTTTCTCCTGGGATGAAATAAGAGAATTTGATGACATAATAGAAATATGGGTAAATTTCTGGAGTTACACCTTTGAATAGGTGAGGTAGAATGGAGTATAAAGAACAAATGAAAGGACTGGTTCTGTTAAGTAAAAAGTTAGTAAACAAAAACATCGGTTAAATAGAATCTGGACATTAGAAGAGGGAGCACTCACACCTTCCCACACTTTGCTTTGTTAGCAGAGCCCAGTAGAAGAAGAAAGATTCCTCTTCTTTACTGGCAAAGATTCAGCTAATGAAAAGCCATGAACTCTTTTTATCTACTGCCCTCCTAATTTCCTTTTCCTCTCTAGAGTATTAGCTTTTCCATGCTGTATGGGGAATTGAACATGGGTTGGTAGAATAGCAGACCCTGAACTGCAATTCTCCGTTGATTTCAAATAAATCCAAACTTGTTGGAGAAATATCTAGCAGTCCATTTGCTTCAGGACAATATCTTGTTGACCCAGACAGGGACCAGAAAAGATTCTGAAGGTTCCAAGACAGGTGGACAAACAGATGAGGTATGCACAATTAAGATCATTGTCACTCCCTGCTTTTTTCAGGGACCCCAGAGTTTGAAGTTATGTCTTTCTTCTGGATTTGAAACTGGCCTTTCTTTTTTCTTTTTTTTCCCTTTCTTTTTTTTTTTTTCCTCTCTCTTTCTTGTTTGAAGCTTTCCAGGCTTTATTTGGGATCTATTTAAAGATTTTGTCTTTTTGGTTAAAGCCCTGTTCCTCTTTTGGCACTTTGGCCTTATTTTGGGATCAGACCTCTTCACTGACACTGGCTAGCCTTCAGCCTAGTCATTCAAGGACAGGGACTGCTTCTCCTGAAGCCAGCTAGCTTTCAACACATTCCTTCAGGAATAGGGGTTGTTTCTCTGAAATGGTGCTGTGTCTTTCAGCCTTCCACCTATTCTTTTTTTTTTTTTTTTTTTTGACCACTCATCATGTGAGATCAGAATCTTAACCACTGGACTTCCAGGGAAGTCCCCCACCTATCCTTTGGCGGGGGGGCGGGGAAGCCTTATCCATGGTTCCTCTGGAACTCAGCTGCATTCTTAATTCTGGCTGTGATTGGCTTGCAAGCTGTTTGAGTTGAGCCATTTGTGCTGTAAGCTGTTTAAGTTGTTTGAAAATTATTCTCCACTCTAGAGGAAATGAGATCCCAGTTAAGTTTCTTGAAAGCACACCCCCTACAGGCACTCAACAACACAGAGACAACTCTACACATGGACATCACCAGATGGTCAATACTGAAATCAGATTGATTATATTCTTTGCAGCCAAAGATGGAGAAGCTCTCTACAGTCAGCAAAAACAAGACTGGGAGCTGACTGTGGCTCAGATCATGAACTCCTTATTGCCAAATTTAGACTTAAATTGAAAAAAGTAGGGAAAACCACTAGACCATTTAGATATGACCTAAATCAAATCCCTTATGATTATACAGTGGAAGTGGCAAACAGATTCAAGGGATTAGATCTAATAGAGTGCCTGAATAACTATGTACAGAGGTTTGTGACATTGTACAGGAGGCAGTGATCAAGACCATTCCCAAGAAAAAGAAATGCAAAAAGGCAAAATGGTTGTCTGAGAAGGCCTTACAAATAGCTTAGAAGAGAAGAGATATCAAAGGTAAAGAAGAAAAGGAAAGATACACCCATCTGAATGCAGAGTTCCAAAGAATAGCAAGGAGAGATAAGAAAGCCTTCCTCAGTGATCAATGCAAAGAAATAGAGGAAAACAATAGAATGGGAAAGACTAGAGATCTCTTCAGGAAAATTAGAGATACCAAAGGAATATTTCATGCAAAGATGTGCACAATAAAGGACAGAAACGGTATGGACCTAACACAAGCAGAAGATATTAAGAAGAGGTGGCAAGGATACACAGAAGAACTATACAAAAAAGATCTTCATGACCCAGATAACTATGATGGTGTGATCACTCACCTAGAGCCAGACATCCTGGAATGCGAAATCAAGTAGGCCTGAGGAAACATCACTATGAACAAAGCTAGTGGAGGTGATGGAATTCCAGTTGAGCTATATCAAATCCTAAATGATGATGCGTGAAAGTGCTGCATTCAATATGCCAGCAAATCTGGAAAACTCAGCAGAGGCCACAGGACTGGAAAAGGTCAGTTTTCATTCCAATCCTAAAGAAAGGCAATGCCAGAGAATGTTCGAACTACCACACAATTGCACTCATCTACAGGGTCGAACAGAGTCGGACACGACTGAAGTGACTTAGCAGTAGCAGCACATGCTAGCAAAGTAATGCTCAAAATTCCCCAAGCCAGGCTTCAATAGTATGTGAACTGAGAACTTCCAGATATTCAAGCTGGATTTAGAAAAGGCAGAAGAACCAGAGATCAAATTGCCAACATCTGTTGGATCATTGAAAAAGCAAGAGAGTTCCAGAAATCCATCTACTTCTGCTTTATTGACTACACCAAAGCCTTTGACTGTGTGGATCACAACAAATTGTGGAAAATTCTTCAAGATATGGGAATACCAGAGCACCTGACCTGCCTCTTGAGAAAGCTATATGCAGGTCAGGAAGCAACAGTTAGAACTGGACATGGAACAACAGACTGGTTCCAAATTGGGAAAAGAGTACGTAATGCTGTATATTGTCACCCTGCTTATTTAACTTTTATGCAGAATACATTATGCAAAATGCCGGGCTGGATGAAGCACAAGCTGGAATCAAGATTGCTGGGAGATATATCAATAACCTCAGATATGCAGGTAACACTACCCTTATGTCAGAAAGAGAAGAATAACTGAAAAGCCTCTTGATGAAAGTGAAAGAGGAAAATGAAAATGAAGTGAAGTGAAAATCGCTCAGTCGTGTCCGCTCTTTGTGACCCCTTGGACTATACAGTCCATGGAATTCTCCAGGCCAGAATACTGGAGTGGGTAGCTTTTCTCTTCTCCAGGAGATCTTCCCAACCCAGGGATCGAACCCAGGACTCCCGCATTGAAGACAGATTCTTAAAAGCTGGCTTAAAACTCAACATTCAAAAAACTAATATCATGGCATCTGGTCCCATCATTCATGGCAAATAGATGGGGAAACAAAGGAAACAGAAACTTTATTTTCTTGGGCTCCAAAATCACTGCAGGTGGTGACTGTAGCCATGAAATTAAAAGACACCTGCTCCTTGGAAAAGCTATGACAAATCTGGGCAGCATTTAAAAAGCAGAGACAATGCTTTGCTGACAAAGGTCTGTCTAGTCAAAGCTATGGTTTTTCCAGTAGTCATGCATGGATATGAGAGTTGGATTATAAAGGAAGCTGAGTGCCAAAGAATTGATGCTTTTGAACTGTGGTGTTGGAGAAGACTCTTGAGAGTCCCTTGGACTGCAAGGAGATCCAACCAGTCAATCCAAAAGGAAATCAGTCCTGAATATTCATGGGAAGGGCTGATGCTGAAGCTGAAACTCCAGTACTTTGGCCACTTTATTTGAAGAACTGACACATTGGAAAAGACACTGATGCTGGGAAAGATTGAAGGTGGGAGGAGAAGGGAGTGACAGAGGATGAGATGGTTGGACGGCATCACCGACTCGATGGACTTAAGTTTGACCAAGCTCCAGGAGTTGGTAATGGACAGGAAAGCCTGGCGTGCCTCAGTCCATGGGGTCACAGAGTCAGACACGACTGAGCAACTGAACTGAACGGAACAGGCACTCTGACCTAACTGTGGTCTTTCCTTCTGCACATTTGTAACTAAACGGACAGACATGACCAAAAGCAATTTGGATTATCAGTGGTCATTATGCGGGACTTTTGAAATCCCTAAACTTAGTTTCCTCAAAACTGAATTGGCCTACGATATCACAGTAAATTTTCAGAACTGAATGGAATAGTTATTTTAACTGATATTTTGAGGCTTCCCTCAAATCTGTAGTCTAAAATTTCCTTTTTGCAAAATAGGATTTTAAAATTAACAAAGGCAAAGAAATTATTAAGGAAAAATAAAATGGTTCAGGCAGGCTCAGGCTCTTCTTGCTTGGCTTCTTTGTCTCAAGCTCCACTTCTGGCATCATTATCTTCCTTCCCTTCTACGATACCTGTGCCTTCATTATATCCTCAAGTCCCCCACAATAATTCTCTCACCAAAACTTTCCCTTTTTCTGAAACTCTCCCCACTCCCCTTTCCTCTGAATTATCAGAAACTGTCCCTTTAAACATCAGCCTTCTGAGGATCCAGAAGCTAAACAGTTTCCTATATTTCCAGGACTAAAGCTCAACTTTGAGCTGAAGTCAAGGATTTTCCCAAAGAAACCAAATATTCTCACAGATATGCTGAGGAATTTAATAAAGTCATTCGATTCTATCTATCTGAGTTTTCTGACTTAGTATCAGTTAGTTTTTATGCAGTGAAGGCCAGGCCCAGCATTGAATGAAAACTCACTAATTGGGGAAATTCCAAAAGGTTTCTAGAATTACAACTGGGAGACCAGTCAACTAATTTATATGCTCAGGTTGGGCAAATGCTAGGCAACTTCATCAGATGATTGACTTTTTCAACTTTGTGATGGGAGCAGGCTTGCACACAAAAATCTGACGAACCTGGTTACGAATATTACAATGGACTTCATATTGTTTTTAATGAAAATTCCAATATTCCTTCAGATGTTCATTCTGCTCAGGAAGCTCTTAACTCTATGTTTATTAATAGGCTGAACTGAGACTTTCCTGTCTTGTCATAAAGGGACCAGGATAGAGTAAGAAACTGTGTCCAATCCAGATTTAGTTAATCTGGCAAAGCAGCTTTTTCACACTCTAGATGAGTCAACTATAAGGAAGATGAGCAAAATTCTTAGTTACAGTAAACAACGCCTTCTAAGTGAAACTAAACCCTCCTATTTTCTGCTATTCAATACTGTTGCAAAATTTAGACCTCTACCCACCTTTCCAAAGTCCTCCCAGTTCTCAAAGACAGTGTTCTGAGGAACTTTAGATGCTCTTCCCAATCCTTTAGTCATGAAGTCGTGTCCAACTCTTGTGACCCCATGGATTGTAGCCCACCAGGCTCGTCTGTCCATGGGATTTCCCAAGCAAGAATATTGGAGTGGGTTGCCATTTCCTTCTCCATGGGACCTTCCTAATTCAGGTATCAAACTTATGTCTCCTGCATTGCAGGCAGAATCTTTACCAACTGAGCCACCAGGGAAGTCCCTTAAACATTAGCTTAGAGAAACATTATTCCTGATTGAGGATGAATCTCTTCTAGTCCTAATTGATCTGGAGCCACACTCTGGGTGCTCAGCCTCACTACAATAAAACAGCCCCTGACTGAGAGAACTGAAAAATTTCACACAGTAGGGATCTCCAATGAACCCCAAGAGATTCCTATCTCTGAACTTATTTCCTTTAGCTTAGGCCTATAGAGAGATACCAAAGAAGGCAATGGCGCCCCGCTCCAGTACTCATGCCTGGAAAATCCCATGGACGGAGGAGCCTGGTAGGCTGCAGTCCATGGGGTTGCTGGGAGTCGGACATGACTGAGTGACTTCACTTTCACGTTTCACTTTCATGCATTGGAGAAGGAAATGGCAACCCACTCCAGTGTTCTTGCCTGGAGAATCCCAGGGACGGGGGAGCCTGGTGGGCTGCCATCTATGGGGTTGCATAGAGTCGGACACGACTGAAGTGACTTAGCAGCAGCAGCATAGAGAGATACAGACTCTTACCTCCACCCTATCCATTTATTAGGCTGAGATTTTTAAGAGAAGTATCATGGCAAAATTTCTTTCTCTCAAAAGGGTAAAGCAGTTCTAGAAATGGACACTTGTCATCAAAGTAATCAACCAGGTGAGTTAAATGCTTCTTCAGTCAGTTCAGTTCAGTAGCTCAGTTGTGTCCGACTCTTTGAGACCCCATGAATCGCAGCATGCCAGGCCTCCCTGTCCATCACCAACTCCCGGAGTTCACTCAGATTCACATCCATCAAGTCAGTGATGCCATCCAGCCATTTCATCCTCTGTTGTCCCCTTCTCCTCCTGCCCCCAATCCCCCCCAGCATCAGAGTCTTTTCCAATGAGTCATCTCTTCTCATGAGGTGGCCAAAGTACTGGAGTTTCAGCTTCAGCGTCATTCCCTCCAAAGAAATCCCAGGGCTGATCTCCTTCAGAATGGACTGGTTGGATCTCCTTGCAGTCCATGGGACTCTCAAGAGTCTTCTCCAACACCACAGTTCAAAAGCATCAGTTCTTCGGGGCTCAACTTTCTTTACAGTCCAACTCTCACATCCATACATGACCACTGGAAAAACCATAGCCTTGACTACACAGACCTTTGTTGGCAAAGTAATGTCTCTGCTTTTGAATATGCTATCTAGGTTGGTCATAACTTTCCTTCCAAGGAGTAAGCATCTTTTAATTTAATGGCTGCAGTCACCATCTGCAGTGATTTTGGAGCCCCCAAAAATAAAGTCTGACACTGTTTCCACTGTTTCCCATGAAGTGACAGGACCAGATGCCATGATCTTAGTTTTCTGAATGTTGAGCTTTAAGCCAACTTTTTCACTCTTCACTTTCACTTTCATCAAGAGGCTATTTAGTTCCTCTTAACTTTCCGCCATAAGGGTGGTATCATCTGCATATCTGAGGTTATTGATATTTCTCCTGGCAATTTTGATTCCAGCTTGTGCTTCTTCCAGCCCAGCATTTCTCATGATGTACTCTACATGTAAGTTACATAAGCAAAGTGACAATATACAGCCTTGACGTACTCCTTTTCCTATTTGGAACCAGTCTGTTGTTCCATGTCCAGTTCTAACTGTTGCTTTCTGACCTGCATATAGGTTTCTCAAGAGGCAGGTCAGGTGGTCTGGTATTCCCATCTCTTGAAGAATTTTCCACAGTTTATTGTGATCCACACAGTCAAAGGCTTTGGCATAGTCAATAAAGCAGAAATAGATGTTTTTCTGGAAGTCTCTTGCTTTTTTGATGATCCAGTGGATGTTGGCAATTTGATCTCTGGTTCCTCTGCCTTTTCTAAAACCAGCTTGAACATCTGGAAGTTCATGGTTCACATATTGCTGAAGCCTGGCTTGGAAAATTTTGAGCATTACTTTACTAGCATGTGAGATGAGTGCAATTGTGCGGTAGTTTGAGCATTCTTTGGCATTGCGTTTCTTTGGGATTGGAATGAAAACTGACCTTTTCCAGTCCTGTGACCACTGCTGAGTTTTCCAAATTTGCTGGCATATTGAGTGCAGCACTTTCACAGCATCATCTTTCAGGATTTGAAATAGCTCAACTGGAATTCCATCACCTCCACTAGCTTTGTTCGTAGTGATGCTTTCTAAGGCCCACTTGACTTCACATTCCAGGATGTCTGGTTCTAGGCGAGTGATCACATCATTGTGATTATCTTGGTTGTGAAGATCTTAGACATCTTTTATTTGTCGGTCTCTGACAGGATTGGAACTGATTTTGGAAGCACTGTTCATTTGTCCTGAATGAAATCAGCTACCACCTTCTTTATGGGAAAAATCTCCAACTGATGTTGGCAGAATTCATAGCACACCTCCCATCAAGATTCAAATAGATTCTTAATATCTCTTCCTAGAATTAGTCAATATCCTATAAGTTAAAAGGTCCTTCAAGTCGTAAAGCCCATAACAGAAGATTACATGGTCAAGGCCTCATTCCTACCTAACCCATGTAACACTCCTCTTTCACTGGTGAGAAAACCTAGGACTAGAGCTATATAGGTTTATCCAGGACCTCGCAGCAATAAACAACAGTGATCTCCTTTGACACTCTGTTGTTCATAACTCTCATAGGCAACTAACATCCATTCCCACCAGAAGTAAATTCTTTACTATAATGATTTATTCAGTGCATTATTTATTATTCTAATTGGTGAAGCAAGCCAATACCTTTTTGCCCTTAGAGCCTACTCCTTTAAAAATTACCTATACTTTTTTTTTTTTTCAAAATGTTCATTGTAAAAGACAGCAAGTCTTCAGCATGTTATATTTACTATCACCTTATAGATTGATTGAAATAATTGACAATTACTGAATAATGACCAAGCACTAACTTTGCTAGGCACTAGGAATACAGTGGTAAACACAATGCTTAATGAGAAATAAATATATTTTAGAGTAGAAAAATAATGTGCGATCAAAAAATATAATAGAATCAATAACAATGTTCATCTCTTTCTCTGTCTTACATAGGGTAGTACTTTTGGCACAATGTTGTAACTTTTCTTTATCACCCTCCTTACTTTCCTTATGAAATCCTCAAAGACAGATAACACAACATTTCACAATGCCTGTAAATATATTTGATAAATAAAAGTTTATGAATCCCCAGAGTAATTCTGCATTAAGAGTTTTTATGGGGATTGCTGCTGAAGATTAAG
Organism: Bos indicus x Bos taurus; assembly: GCF_003369695.1. Taxonomy (NCBI): domain Eukaryota; kingdom Metazoa; phylum Chordata; class Mammalia; order Artiodactyla; family Bovidae; genus Bos; species Bos indicus x Bos taurus. The sequence continues at coordinate 31,939,689 of NC_040098.1, forward strand.
CACGAAAGAACAACAAAAAGTCACTGATCAGAGAATAGGTCTCCTAGAAACTCCAACTAAATCCTTGCTCAACAAAATGCCATTTAAAAGCAAAGGGATCGTTATTCCAATTATGTTGGGAAAGTTGAGATTTGATGGTGTGCATGATGTTGTTGGGTAAATCCTCAGGGCTGCTGAGTAACTCTTAGAGGCAACTGTAAAGCAAAGGGAACACAACAGTGATGGGAGCTGAGTCATGTTAGCTTTCCACTGCAATTGGTCCTTAACTGACTGGTTCTCCACTAAGACGTAACCCTAGAGATTGCTCCATTTTGTGAGTGATAATGAAACTCATTTGAAACTTTTTAATAACTGCATGCAGCATGGGGAGGCCATGTTAATCAGCTCTCCTGTTCAAAGAGCTGAATCCCTGTGGACATAGAGAAAACAAGATTATGCTTATCAGTAGTTCAATTCTGTCATTGTAATGAGATCTCTAGGGTCTTGTTTTCCTTCCAACTTGTGTAAAGAGCAGCAGAAGTTGAAAATCACTCTTCCTCTTGCTCTAGTTTTAAACAGTACTCATTGACCTCATCATGACCTTAGAATCCCTTCAGATTCTCTGCCATCATCCAGAGGGAAACACATGAGTGAATGTAGCCATGTTTGACTATTACAAGAAAATAGAAATGGCCTAAGAGAAACTACTTTTCTCAATAGATCCAAACATTTCACATTCTTCAGTTTTTTCTATCTATAATTTCATCTCTTCTTTCTGATCTCCTTTAGAACATAACTGTTAAGACAAATAAGTCACTTGTTCAGTGAAATAATTGGCAGGTTATATTTTCTTTTCACCTAGAAGACAAGAAGAAAGTAAATGACTCAAACAAAAGCCTGCATTTCTTCTTGGTTTGGATTTATCAATTTTATGTTCATATAAACAACTGCAAAATATTTAATCATAGAAAGCAATGTACTAGTACATCTAACCTTTTCCCAAACTTATTCACACTGTTACCTTGAAAAATACCAAGAAGGAAATCAAGCTAATGTGTTTTCTTTTTTAAAAAACCTAGCCATCTGTGTAAAAATATTTTTTGTTTACAAGTTCCATTTGAGCATACAGAATCAAAGTGAAGTTTAATTTACAGGGAAATGAAAGTTTTTAGTGTAATAGATTTTTGATCTCAGTTCTACAAATCATTTTTCTGCTTTGATTTTGAAAATCATATGTTTTCTCTATCTAAATGTCAAACTGAAAGAGCCAAAATTATTTATTTCCTACCAAATTCCTGAGTATTGTGAGGAAATAATGAGGTGATGAATTTAATTATGTGGTCACATTAATGTGGGTCAGACATCTGGGCAGCGGTAGAGCTCTGGATCAATGTGATTCTGTTTTATAAAGCAAAATCATGGGCTCTATACCACATGTCTGCAACTGCTTGTAATAATTTTTATACTTTAGAGATGTGATGCAAGCGTTTGTATTTTTTGGGAGGTTACAATTGTTCTAGAGACTAACCTAAATATTAAACTTCAGTCAAATTACTTTTATTCCATTCCAAAATTTTACTTATCCCTTTTAAATGTTAAGGTAACATATACTCATGGTTATATGTTACATTTTTATATGGTTATATTAACTTTTTAATTTAGAAGATTGAAAATCCACTTTCTTCAAACTCTCTAATTATCTTTGCATATTTATGCAAACCATAGAAATGGGAATGCACTATATCTGACATTTTGAAACTTTGAAAAGTTTATTTTATACTAAAATAATTAAGTTTAATACTTTTATTAATTTAAATATATTGTTTTAAATATAATTTAAATTTAATATAATTTTAGTATGTTCAATATAGTTAATACATATGTTTAAAATATTTAATACAGAATATGCTTAAAATATACTTAAATATTGTCTTCCATATCAATAAAACACACCAGGGTTTTTTTTCATGTGTGATTTTTCTGTTACTTTACAACTCTGCAAACATTTATTTAACCACTATACAGCCAATAGTCTAGTGGTTTTCCCTACTTTCTTCAATTTCAGTCTGAATTTGGCAATAAGGAGTTCATGATCTGAGCCACAGTCAGCTCCCAGTCTTGTTTTTGCTGAGTATAGAGTTTCTCCATCTTTGGCTGCAAAGAATACAATCAATCCGATTCAGGTGTTGACCATCTGGTGATGTCCATGTGTAGAGTCTTTTCTTGTGTTGTTGGAAGAGGGTTTTTGTTATGACCAGTGCATTCTTTTGGCAGAACTCTATTAGCCTTTGCCCTGCTTTGTTTTGTACTCAAAGGCCAAATTTGCCTGTTACTCCAGGTGTTTCTTGACTTCCTGCTTTTGCATTCCAGTCCCCCATAATGAAGAGGACATCTTTTTTGGGTGTTAGTTCTAGAAGGTCTTGTAGGTCTTCACAGAACTGTTCAACTTCAGCTTCTTCAGCATTACTGGTCGGGGCATAGACTTGGATTACTGTGATATTGAATGGTTTGCCTTGGAAACAAACAGAGATCATTCTGTCATTTTTGAGATTGCATCCAAGTACTGCATTTTGGACTCTTTTGTTGACTATGATGGCTACTCCATTTCTTCTAAGGGATTCCTGCCCACAGTAGTAGATATAATGGTCATCTGAGTTAAATTCATCCATTCCAGTCCATCTTAGTTCACTGATTCCTAGAATGTTGATGTTCACTCTTGTCATCTCCTGTTTGACCACTTCCAATTTGCTTTGATTCATGGACCTAACATTCCAGGTTCCTATGCAATATTGCTCTTTACAGTATTGAACCTTTCTTCTATCACCAGTCCCTTCCACAACTGGGTATTGTTTTGCTTTGGCTCCATCCATCCCTTCATTCTTTCTGGAGTTATTTCTCCACTGATCTCCAATAGCATATTGGGCACCTACGAACCTGGGGAGTTCATCTTTCAGTGTCCTAACTGTTTGCCTTTTCATACTGTCCATGGGGTTCTCAAGGTAAGAATACTGAAGTGGTTTGACTTATGACTATACAGTGGAAGTGAGAAATAGATTTAAGAGACTAGATCTGATAGACAGACTGCCTGATGAACTATGGAGGAGGTTCGTGACATTGTACTGGAGACAGGAATCAAGACCATCCCCAAGAAAAAGAAATGTAAAAAAGCAAAATGGTTGTCTGAGGAGGCCTTAAAAATAGCTGTGAAAAGAAGGGAAGTGAAAAGCAAAGGAGAAAAGGAAAGTTACCCATTTGAGTGCAGAGTTCCAAAGAATAGCAAGGAGAGATAAGAAAGCCTTCCTCAGCAATCAGTGCAAAGAAATAGAGGAAAACAATAGAATGGGAAAGACTAAAGATCAGAGATACCAAGGGAACATTTCATGCAAAGATGGGCTCGATAAAGGACAGAAATGGTAAGGCCCTAACAGAAACGGAAGATATTAAGAAGAGGTGGCAAGAATACACAGAAGAACTGTACAAAAAAGATCTTCATGACCCAGATAATCACGATGGTGTTATCACTCACCTAGAGCCAGACATCCTGGAATGTGAAGTCAAGTGAGCCTTAGAAAGCATCACTACGAACAAAGCTAGTGGAGGTGATGGAATTCCAACTGAGCTATTTCAAATCCTGAAAGATGATGCTGTGAAAGTGCTACACTCAATATGCAAATTTTGAAAACTCAGCAGTGGCCACAGGACTGGAAAAGGTCAATTTTCATTCCAATCCCAAAGAAAGGCAATGCCAAAGAATGCTCAAACTGCAATTGCACTCAACTAACATGCTAGTAAAGTGATGCTTAAAATTCTCCAAGCCAGGCTTCAGCAATATGTGAACCATGAACTTCCAGATGTTAAGCTGGCTTTAGAAAAGGCAGAGGAACCAGAGATCAAATTGCCAACATCCACTGGATCAGTGAAAAAGCAAGAGTTCCAGAAAAACATCTACTTCTGCTTTATTGACTATGACAAAGCCTTTGACTGTGTGGATCACAATAAACTGTGGAAAATTTTGAAAGAGATGGGAATACCAGACCACCTGATCTGCCTCTTGAGAAACCCATATGCAGGTCATGAAGCAATAGTTAGAACTGGACATGGAACAACAGACTGGTTCCAAATAGGAAAATGAGTACATCAAGGCTGTATATTGTTACCCTGCTTTTTTAACTTATATGCAGAGTACATCATGAGAAATGCTGGGCTGGAAGAAGCACAAGCTGGAATCAAGATTGCTGGAAGAAAATATCAATAACCTCAGATATGCAGATGACACTACCCTTATGGCAGAAAGTGAAGAAGAATGAAAGAGCCTCTTGATGAAAGTGAAAGAGGAGAGTGAAAAATTTGGCTTAAAGCTCAACATTCAGAAAACGAAGATCATGGCATCTGGTCCCATCACTTCATGGGAAATAGATGGGGAAACAGTGGAAACAGTGACTGACTTTATTTCCTGGGCTCCAAAATCACTGCAGATGGTGACTGCAGCCATGAAATAAAAAAACGCATATTCCTTGGAAAGAAAGTTATGACCAACCTAGAGAGCATATTGAAAAGCAGAGACATTACTTTGTCAACAAAGGTCTGTCTAGTCAAGGTTATGGTTTTTCCAGTAGTCATGTATGGATGTGAAAGTTGGACTATAAAGTCAGCTGAGCAAAGAATTGATGCTTCTGAACCGTGGTATTGGAGAAGACTCTTGAGAGTCCGGTGGACTGCAAGGAGATGCAACCAGTCCATCCTAAAGGAGATCAGTCCTGGGTGTTCATTGGAAGGACTGATGTTGAAGCTGAAACTCCATTACTTTGGTCACCTGATGCGAAGTGCTGACTCATTTGAAAAGACCCTGATGCTGGGAAAGATTGAAGGCAGGAGGAGAAGAGGACGACAGAGGATGAGATGGTTGGATGGCATCACCGACTCAATGGACATAGGTTTGGGTGGACTCTGGGAGTTGGTGATGGACAGGGAGGCCTGGAGTGCTGAGGTTCATGGGGTTAAAAATAGTTGGACACCACTGAGGGACTGAACTGAACTGATTCAGCCAATGGACATTTAGTCTGTTTCCTTTTTTAGCTACAATGTAACTGTGCTACATAGAACTTTATGTATACTTATAAAGGCAGTCCTAATGGTTAATCCCATGAAGTGAAATTAATGAATCAAAGACCTGTAATTTGGCAAAATTGTCCTCCAAAAATTTAAACCAAATGCAAGATATGAGTGCCATTTTTGTTATATCTTCACAAACTCTGAATGTTATCAAGCTGAAAGGTATTTGCAATACAATCAGAGAAAAGTAATATCTCATTGTTTTGATTGTAGTTATTTAAGTATAGAGGTTCCCCTTCATGTATCACTGTCTTGTCATGGCAAAGGGGCTTGCAGAACTCAATGAAGCTATGAGCCATGCTGTGACTAAACCACTGCCACCACCACCAATGAATTTTAAATAACTTCAGTTGGGGAAAATATGTAAGTTCTAATGGGTCACATCAGTGACTATGATTAGTGCTTATTCTCAGGTTTTGCACCATCCTTAGGGGAATTGTTTAGGCTTTCATTTCACTGATTGTGGAAATGATGTTATCATTTTGGGGGTTTGGAGTGGGGGGGAACCACAGTTTTATCTTCTCCAAAAGATAATCAATGTGGTTTCCATGTTTCCTTTGAATACAATTTAAAGAACACCATACAACCAAATCTCATATATTTATTCTATATTTACTATATTTCAGTAACTTTACCAATCTAAGTAAAAATAAAAGTTATAAGTCAAGTGACAAAAAGAAACATAACATGCTTTTTTATATTATCTTTTTAAAAACTGATTAAAATAGAAAAAATTAGACTTTCAAATTCTTTCCTTAGACAAAAGACTAAGTCTCATTTCAATTTAAGAATAAAAAGGTTTCCAAAAGCTGTTCATATTTGCACTATGTTGCCAAGCTTGATTTTTTTGCCCCACCGAATACCAGGAATACTTTTCCATAGAAATAAAGGTATTCAAATTGTGAGGATATGGACAAAAGAACCTAACAGTTTTGATTCTCAATCATCTGCTATTATTGCAAGATTACCCCTAAGAATACACTCTATTCCCTTTGACAGCCCAGCTAATTACCCAAAGGAGTGTTCATTCCCCATGATCTCAGTAAGAAAGTATGTTATGCCTGCTTTCAGGCACCATTTCTGATGCTAAGAGATTAGTCCTCTGGTTGGTTTGTTTTTGTTTTTGTTTTTTTTTTTTTCAATCTGGGTCTACAAGAGTGTCCTCAGCTGCACTGCTTATCTTCTGGGGGCTTTAGCTGACAGCTCCTGAAGGCCTCCTGCAGGCTGGGTATTTGGCCCAAATGGCAGGCAGACAGAAGGAATACTAATGCTATTTTCTGTTTCAATTGCCTCTTTTCTCCATAATTTAACTACCATATGGCACTTATTCCACTTTGCCTTTTCTATGAGGTAGTGATATACCGTTACTCCATCACTTTACTCAAATTGTAAGAAAAGGAATTCACACAGCCTTTACAGCTCTTACCTTCAGGAAGAAACTAGACTCTAATGCATGGGAGACAGTTTGGCATCCCCTTTCTTGACAAAGTTAAGATCTTTGTAACCACTTCTATATAATTTCTGGTGCATTAGTCTCATATCACCCTGTTGTTACTTTCTACCTATATTAACTGCATAATCTCCATAAAATCCCAGATAACAAATCCCAACCAGGGGGAAAAAATATTAATATGTGGTTTCCCTAGATCACTTGGGAAAGCTGAAAACAGGTAAGCCTAAATAACTAAGAAAAATTTTTTTAAATTTCTTTCTTTCCCTTTAGTATACTGTATTTGGCTGTGGAAAATAAATTTGCTATAATAACTTTGAAGTTGAGAAGATTTCACGAAAAATAAGCTTTTTATTAGAAAATCAAAGTATTTGTGGCTACGATATGTGCTACTCTGCTTTATTTTTCTCAAGCCTACTAGTTGTATATATTATTATTAATTGTCTTGTTCCCCTAAATCACACAGCAATCTAGATATTTTATAATATTAATTTAATAACTTTACTCTTTATTTATGCCTAAGTTATCAAAGAATCAATAGGACTAAGAGTTCGAGGTGTGTTTTCTTCTGTGCCCACTGTTCTGCTTTTTTTCACACTTGTCTCCTTTTCATGGAAATCCCTAAGAAATCACCCAACTAAAAATATAAAAAAAAAATTCAACATTTCTATTTTCTTAGGTAAGCATGTGTTTGATGCCACAGAATAATTAAATTTCTCATTTTATTCTTCTGTGGATACAGTCTTTACAGGAGGAACTCTTTAGATAATATTTTTTAAAAATTTTACCATGCTTCCATAACAGAGGGTATATAGTTTTTATGACAATAACACTAGTTAATGGCATTATAAATTGTGATAGAAAAAAAATTATGGTAGACATAGATTTTGAGTTTTCAGATAGCTGAATTTTAGGAACTCTTAAAATTTTACTTTTAACAGTTTTTCTTTTAAACAAAACAAAATTTTATTTTTCTTCGTAATCATCAAGAAGAAAATGTGGGTATTTTTAACAAGAAATCAGAAGAAAGAAGTTACTTTCATACTTAAAGTAAATATACTTTTTTTTTTTAGATTCTACATTTTTGTATAATCAAGCATTAGAAATTAACAAATTATTAAGACGGCATTATAATGGTTTACCTGGATATAAAGTAACACTGGTAGCACTAAAAACAAATCTACTCATTCAATGAGTATTTACTGAGCCTCTGCTACTTGCCTGGCACCAGACTAGGTACTAGGGATACAGTGGTATTTAAATCAAATATGACAGAGTCCAGGCCTTCACAGAACTTAGTCTCACGGTGAGAGAAAATTAAAGACATAAATTAAAGCACAGGATGCTGCTGGAGCTGTTGCCAGCCACTTGCAATAATACATCAATAATTTACAATAATTAGGATAATGATTATTTTCTGGATATCTGGAGACTTTAGAACAGTCTTTTGGACTCTGTGGGAGAGGGAGAGGGTGGGATGATTTGGGAGAATGGCATTGAAATACGTATAATATCATATATGGAATGAGTAGCCAGTCCAGGTTCAGTGCACGATACTGGATGCTTGGGGCTGGTGCACTGGGACGACCCAGAGGGATGGTATGGGGAGGGAGGAGGGAGGAGGGTTCAGGATGTGGAACATGTGTATACCTGTGGCGGATTCATTTCGATATTTGGCAAAAACCAATACAATATTGTAAAGTTTAAAAAAAAAAAAAGTTAATGAATGAAGCTAATTCCAAGCTTCTTATGGGTAGGTTTTACAGCTGCAGTGAGGTCAAGGGGTTGGTAGGTTAACTGGAAGAGGATCACATGGTACTCATGAGTAACTTTATTAAATATACTCTTAATTTAAATTTTCTTTCAATTGTAATTGTTTAAGAAAATAATTGTGATATTTAGTTTCATTATTACCCTAATGCTCTTTATTCCAAATAAAAATCTGTCTTTTATGGACTCAATACTCTCTCTATTTTTCTTAGCCATATTAGGGCCAATCTTTTCTTCTTTTACTTTTTAAAGTTACTCTTTATGTACTGCACTATCTTTCCTTTTTTCTCCATTCATCCTGATTGCCATGCACTTCTCTTCTGCAAGATAATCATGTTGTTCTGATGTTTCTAAAAGCCTAAGAGATTATACCCAAAGTTGTCATTTTATTACTGGATAGAATGTCCTCTCTGACCCTAGAAATTTAGATTGCAGAATTCTATTTCTTTCAAAGAAATTAATGATAGAGATCTGAGTTGACAGCATTTCATGGGAAGAACTGGGATGTTTAGTAGATACAATAATAATGTAAGTGAAAATGATGACACTATGAAGCAAATACATACTTAAACAACATTAATAAGATTATAATAGTCCAGATCAAGGTAGACAGTTTTTTTTGTGTGTGATTTTCAAATCATGTCTTGGATACTGAGATTAGTCCTGGTTGTCAGATTTTCAGAAGGTCATTGTCAACATTTAGGATATTTGGAAGACATCTACTAAGGTGATAATATACCTGATAACCTTGTTATAAGAACTGTTGAAGGAAACTGAATGCTTTGGTCTAAAGAAAATTTAGGTGTGGTAACTCTTTTAAAATATTTTAATGATGGTCATATTAAGAGATATTAAGATATGATATATGCTCAATAAGATTAAAATACTTTGTCTTATGAATAAGGGGAAATTTACTACTTGATAAAAAGTTATTGATTCTCGTTTTAAATTTTCCAACAATGAAATAATCTGCCTATATGTTTGAACAAATGATAAACAAATTATGTGCCTGGGCAAAAGCTATTCAAATATTAAATGGGTTGTGAGACTTGATGTCTTACATGTTCCTTAAAAATCCTGATTTTCAACGGTTTTCAGAAAATAAAGATTAAGAATTCTTTATTCCATTCTTACCAGTTATACAGATGATATGAAAAGAAGGCAATGGAAAAATCCAATGACAGCTCAGAGTATGGTTTTATCTTAGTGGGCTTCTCTGATCGTCCCAAGCTGGAGATGGTGCTCTTCATAGTAAATTTTACTCTGTATTCAGTGGCTGTCCTGGGAAATTCAGCCATAATCCTTGTGTGTATATTAGACTCTCGACTTCATACACCAATGTACTTCTTTCTGGCAAATCTTTCCTTTTTAGATCTCTGCTTCAGTACTAGCTGTGTCCGCCAGATGCTGGTTAACCTCTGGGGCCCTGATAAGACCATCAGCTATGCGGGCTGTGTTGTCCAGCTTTTCTCTTTCCTTTCTGTTGGCGGAGTCGAGTGCCTCCTTCTGGCTGTCATGGCCTATGACCGCTATGCTGCAGTCTGCAGGCCCTTGTATTATACGGTCATTATGCACCCCCAGCTGTGCTTACGACTGGTGGCTGTGGCCTGGGGAAGTGGGCTGGTCAATGCCATCGTCATGTCCCCACTGACAATGACTCTCTCCAGATGTGGTCAGCGACGAGTTAACCATTTCCTCTGTGAAATGCCGGCCCTGATCAAGATGGCTTGTGTGGACGCTCGTGCAGTGGAAATGCTGGGCTTCACCTTTGCCATTCTCATTGTCCTACTGCCCCTCACTCTTATTCTTGTCTCCTACGGTTACATCGCAGCAGCTGTGCTGAGGATCAAGTCAGCTGCTGGGCGCCGGAAGGCCTTCAATACCTGTAGCTCCCATCTCACTGTGGTCTCCTTGTTCTATGGGAGCATCATTTATATGTATATGCAGCCAGGAAACAGCTCTTCCCAAGACCAAGGCAAGTTTCTCACCCTCTTCTACAACCTGGTGACTCCCATGTTGAATCCACTCATCTACACCTTAAGGAATAAGGAGGTGAAAGGGGCGCTGAAAAAGGTTTTGGGGAGGCAACAATGAAACATAGAGGTATGCTAAGTTATAATGTCCTAGGAAATTTTTTTTCAAACATTACTGTTTATGTTGTGCTTAAAATAACTTTAGCCAATGTACCAAACACTCTTGGATTTGTTTTTTAAATGTGGATAAATACACCTAAGTGTATCCAGAGTCAAGGTGAATCAACCCAAAACCTTAGGTACACACAATATGGATGTAACTTTACCGTGTGAGCCACCAGGGAAGCCCACTATATATCCTAAGTTATAAAACTGAGTAGATACTTTTAAGCCTCTTAATAAAAACTTTGTAGCTATTTTCATCTTGATTTTTTAAATGGAAAAACTATTCCCTGGTGGCTCAGATGGTAAAGATTCTGCCTGCAATGTGGGAGACCTGGTTGGATCCCTGGGTCAGGAAGATCCCCTAGAGTAGGAAATGGCAACCCGCTCTAGTATTCTTGCCTGGCAAATCCCATGGACAGAAGAGCCTGGCAGACTACAGTCCCGGAGGTCACAAAGAGTTAGACACAACTGAGAGACTAACACTATTACTATGGTCTATAGCTCCTATGTAAATGAGCCTGAGTCACAGAGAAGATAATTAGAATTCAGAAGTGTGTATACATATCTGAATCTGAACCTTTTCCATTATCCACTAACAGTGCCTTTGTGAGAGTGGTGCGTGTAGGGGTGACCTAATAATCAGCCCCAGCCTGTATCCTTTATTTGTACATTCTTTCATCATGCTGATATGCCGTAGACTCCATATGAGCATTCTCACCATTCTCCCTAATGTTTCTTTATTATTAATATGATGACATCACCCCTTCCCACATTGTCCTGTGCAAATGCCCTGTCTAAATCCATCCCGTGCTTCAGTGGTCAACTCTAATATGATGTGTGTGTGTGCTTCGTGGCTCAATCGTATCTGACTCTTTGTGACCCCATGGACTGTAGCCCACCAGCCTCCTCTGTCCATGGAATTCTTCAGGCAAGGACACTGGAATGGGTTGTCATGCCTTCCTCCAGAGGCTCTTCCCAACCCAGGGATCGAACCCAGGTCTCCCGCATTTGCAGGCAGATTCTTTAATATTTGTAAAATTATCGGGGACTCTTTGATTTTAAAATGCTCTGTCACTTCTTCTAAACTGTTGTATTTTTATACAATGAAATGACCATTCTTCTAGTTAATTTTATTATATTTAGGTTTCTTATCTTTCCTATTAGATTGTAAGTTCCTCGATGATAGGGCTACTTATTTTTTATTCTTTCTTAGCACCATTCCAAGTACTGAGTTGCTAATAAAAATCTTATTTTTGGTGAAAACTTCGAAGTTCTTTCCAGTTTCTTTCCACTGGAGTATTTTATTGTATTAGGAGATCATTTTTTAAAAATTGTTATTCAAAGAAATGACTCTATAATATGAATCTATCCATCATCATTATGAGGCTTATTGAAAATAATATTTATCAACTTGAGGAGGGCACAAAATTCCACAGACATAGCTATTTATATCCATTCTGTGTGAAATTAAATATCACAATTAAAATTGATAAGAAAATTTAAATTAAAAGTATGTTTACTTTTTAAACATGAAAGTAACTTGTTTTTTTCTGGTTTCTAGTTTAAAATGCTATTTTTTCAAGAGGGAGGGGATATATGTATACTTATAGATGATTGATGTCTTTGTACAGCAGAAACCAACACAACATTGTAAGCGATTATCCTCCAATTAAAAATAAAATTTAAGAAGATAAAATTGAAAAATGCTATTTTTTTCTTGATGATTATGAAGAAAAATAAAAATTTTGTTTTGCTTTGTATAATTAATAGTTTCTAAAATTCCAGAATTGATTGACTATCTGAAAAACAAAAATCTGTATCTACCATACTTTTTCCCATCATAATTTGTAATGTTATTAACTGCTGTTATTACCATTCAAACTATTAGTGAAGTATGGCAGTCTTTAAAAATATTATCTCATGAGCTCCTGTAACAGACTGTAGTCACAGAAGAGTAAAATAAGGAATTTACTTATTCTAAGACATCAAACACATGCTTAGCTGAGGAAACAAAAATGTTGAATTCTTTTTAAAAGTTCTAGTCAGATGATTCTTAGGAACTTCACATGGGCATTTTCGTGAAAGTGCTGGATGGTCACCATTCACCAGAGAATGCACCCACCGAGGTCTGCCATTTCCAACAGCTGAAGGAAAGGAGAGTATCTAATTTGTAAATTTGAAGGTGCTATAAGGCAAAGTTCCTTCTTAGTCCCCCAGAGTGATGCCTGCTATAACTTTTAGTGGTGAAAACAAATTGAACTTTTGTTTTGGGGACAGTTTTCTAACAAACATTGCAATGTAATTAATAGGGCTGTTCAGAATATCTGTGGCTTTACTAATATTTTTCATCTAGCTCTATAAATTGCTGAGAAAGCAACTTATATACATGTTAAAATCTATTCAGCCATGGCTGTGGACTTGTCCATATCTCTCTTTAACTTTGTTAAATTTTGCTAAAAAGAAAAAATGAGACTAGTGATATGTTTATTCTCATGCATGTGAATAAAATCATTATGATGTATTTTGGCAAAATAACTTGTAAATTTATTAATTCACTTGCCGATGAATGTTGGTTGTAACTGCAAATCATATATGTTTGAAATGTATTATGTATTGGTAGGATCCTGAATCTTATGTAAAAAATTACCTCTAACCCTACTTCTTTTCAGATTGACCAAACTTGTTGCATCAAAGGAGTGATTAGCTGTCTATTTGGACACACATATGAAAATTCCTGGTCATGGTGGGCAGAACCCCCTTACGACTATGAATAAACAATATAAAGATTTCATGTTTAGAACATTTTCTGACTTAGAAGTCACATTATGCCCAAAACTTACTTTCAAATCACTGCAAATGATCAGTCCAGATAGTATTAACATTACATTTAATTCAAACATATTAAGATTAAACTATCTAATCCTTAAACATCTCGCTTCAATTCTTCATTTGTATGCTGTGACATCCTTTTCATAGGGTGGATGCAGGTTTTCATAAAATTATAAGATACATCAGATATTATGAAAACTTTTCTGTTTATGGATAGATTTTTCTCATTCATTTCTTATGATGTATATAATAACTGTTAGCATCCAGATTTAGTCCAGATTATACCCCAGGAGTGGGAAGGGATGGAAGATCAAAGAAGGCACTTCAAGGACTCCTGGTTTTCCTTGTTAAACACAAAAATACCACTGCACTAATTGGTGTAAGATATCTGAAATGATAAAGATAGGTAATTATAAGTAATATTTCAAATCTTACATGAACACATTGCCATATTATTGAATGTCAAGATGATTTAAATATTTTCCAAATTTCAATCAATTATCTTGTATTCAATCTATGACTATTACTGTTTATCCTTTAATTGCTCCTGGTCACGTAGCTCAAGAACTGCTGGGTTTTAAAGAAGGGTTACTTACTGTGTTTCTATGTAGCATCTGTTTTTTTTTAACATCCAGTCATCTGTTTCATCTAGGCAGTATACTGGAACTAGAGCAGTGAAGTCTACTGTGTTATTCAATTGGAGTTAGTGAGTTAGGGATCTTATAATGTTAGAAGTAGAGAAATGAAGAATGTGTCTATTTCAAAGTCCCATTTGCCTGATCATACCTGCACTCCTGTAGCCTTATTTTTTTCTTTCTCTATTACTATTTGCCCCACTGCAAAAAAAGTACTACTGCTTGTCTTCCTAATTTTTAAATTTATTTTTTATCAATAATCTTCTCTTTATTTATAATTCATTTACAATTTCCAGTCTCTATTCAAAAACCTTTGGCAGTTTTGTCAACTGTAAGTGTCCTATTTGTACAGAATGAAAACTTGAGGTATATTTAAGAAAAGATAAAATATAAATGTCTACCATATAACTGACACTATGCAAAGTTCTCAGGATTATATGACAAACAATATGTAGATGATCCTTGCCCTCACAGAGCTTATAGTTTAGAGTGGAATGCAGAGAATAATATGGCAACTATAATAGTGATATATGGATTTAGATGAGGTACTTACCTAAAACCCAAGGGATGAGGGATGTTTCTTGGAAGAAGTCGAGCTTCCCTGGTGGCACTAGTGGTAAAGAGCCTACCTGCCAATGCAGAAGATCTGTGTTTGATCTCTGGGTGGGGAAGATCCCCTGGAGGAGTAAATGACAACCCACTCCAGTATTCTTGCCTGGAGAATCCCATGGACAGAGAAACCTGGTAGGCTACAGTTCATGGGGTTGCAAAGAGTCAGACATGACTGACATAGCACAAACGTAGATGAGGTATTTACCTAAAACCCAAGAGACAAGGGACATTTCTCGGAAGAAGTAGTACCCCACACAAGAGCTTTAACATGAGAGGACTAGAGTCAAGTAAAAGAGTGGCACATGGGAGAAGCTGAAATGGCTTGGTATTGTGGAATGTGATGAGGGAATGAAATTCATTCAAACTGGAGAAGTAATAAAGGCCAGTGTGTGCATGGTCTTGTAGTTCATGTTAACAAATTCTGTCTTTATGTTAAAAAAGAGAGGAGTGTTAAGTAATTTAAAATAGTTACATGACTGAATTTGGATTTTAGAACTTATTCTGGCTGCAATGAATTAGAAAAGAGCAATATTGGAAAGCAGGAGACAATCTTGGGATGGCTACAATTATCTAGGTGAAAAATGCTGGTGATCTGTTATTCTGTGAAAGCTGCAAGAAAAAGAAGTGTACACACCACTATCTACAAAATAGATAACTAATAAGGACCTAAGTATAGCACAGGGAACTTTACTCAATACTCTGTAATGACCTATATGGGAAAAGAATCTAGAAACAAGAGGATATATGTATATGTATAACTGATTCACTTTGCTGTACACCTGAAACTGATACAACATTGTAAATCAACTATACTGCCTCCAACTCTGAGAAAAGAAGTGTACAGCTGGACAAGTGATGGAGAGAAAATCTGCAGCACTGGGGGATTTATCAGATGAGAGATGACACAGTGGTGAAGCAAGGTCTTCAAGTTTGTCTTGTGGGCTGCACAGATGCTTAATAAAGTAGGAACACAGAATAAAAGGAGTACTTTGAATTAGTGGAAATAACCAATTTAATTTGGGGGCCAAGTAAGTGTAAAGTTTTACAGAACCTTGTAGTGAAAAGGCCCAAAGGCAGATGGACATCTGCATCCTTTCCAACTTATGAAGTCACTGTTCATTATATATTTTATGTATATATATATATGTATTTGTTTATCTGGAAAACAAAAATAATTTTTAGAGATTTAAATCTTTTTTAAAAATTAAAGAGACATCCATTCAGGCACAAATTAAGGCAATATGATCCACAGAATGTTTTAAAGATTTGGGAAAGTGTTTTACTACATGGTTTATTTTTATTTTGCATTTGCTTATGGTTAGAGTCACTGATCACAAAGGTACATGAATTATCAATCTGCTTAAAAAGTTTAAGATTGTTGATTTGTTCTCAAAACTGAATCTGATGTGAAAAAACAAGTCACCAGTCCATGCTTAGCGATAAGAATGGTAATATACAATCAAATTAATAGACTACCAGTATCAAAATAAGAACCTCATTCCACTTTCGCTTGAATTAGTAAAATCTTAAACTGATAGAAATTGTATCCAGTGGGATGAATCAGTTATCACTGATAGTTTTTGAAAAGTCTGAAAGATTTTGTCTGTTTATATCAAGTTTCCTTAAAGTATTCTAAACTAAAAACACTTTGAAATATATTTTACCTATATGCTATATCAGTACACATGGATCTTTGGCAAATAAAATACTAACATTATCTAAACAATAAAAAAACTGATGATTTTTAGATTAACTATACATTTCTGATATCATAATTAACAATAGTTCATAATTGTTATTTGTGAATGTATAGAATTCTTAAAGTTGGGTAAAAGTTCTGTGTTGGAATCCAGGAATCTGAAATTTATTTGGAATTTCATGAGCCTGGATTTTTTTTAATACTTCATTTGTTTACATGAATTCTACTTCTATGATTATATATTATCAGTTACATTAAAAGTTATGTTCCAGTCTAGTAGTTGCTTCCTAATGCAATTCTCCCTATTGCCCTCTTTTTTCCTAGATATGTCAAAGAAAAATATAGTCATTATATACCATTAATACCATTAAATATGACTGCAAATTACATTTTTATGGCTAGGAAACAAGTAGACTAGCTTAAGAAAAAAAGTTTTTGTCAAAAAATAATTAAATTATTAAAATAGAACTTGCCTTCTCTTAAAGTATTCATGAGGAAATATTGTCAGGATTTACTTCTGTTGTAATTCTTCTTCTCTCACTATTTTTTCCTTTCTTCTGAAAATCGGTGTTAATCCTTGGAAGCTGATTTGTGGTCTCTATTCTTGAGGATATTTGCCCTTCTGTCACTTTACCTTGAAACTTGCTTCTGAACTTGCACAGATAATTCCTACAAGGAGGCCAGTGTGAGAGAACAAACACTCACCAAACAAGTGAATGGTTTACACCTACAACCTGGGCCTCAGTCCCTTTGACCCTCAACTTGTGCTGGGTACCAGGATCATTTTCCATTTGTGAAGCCCATGGAAGGTTTCAGCATATTGCACACCAGGAATCTGAGATCAGACCTTCAGACTCCTAAAGGACTAGTCTAAAGTAATAAAGACCATTTATACTTTAAAATGTTCCTGAACTTCTCAGATTGGAGATCTAAAAATATTTTACTGTCTTCACTGAAGCCTTTGGGAATACATATTCCAGTGAATCAGTTAGACAATTTTGCTCTTCTGTCCAGAAAGGAAAACCAGTGGGACCTATGGAAGGTAACTAAAATCTGCACTTCCTTTAGACTTTGAGTATCGTAGTGGAAGGAAAGGGGGCACTTGTTTTTATATTGGATGAGAAGTCTATCTCCTTGAAATCATCTTTAAGGCTGAGAAGACTTAGTCAGGCCTGAGACATTCTAAAAAGAGTTAATGTTGTTTTAGGTGCCAGACTTTTTTGTTTTTTAAGTATTTTTAAAAGTATTTTTTAGCTGTTTGCAATTGCCCCAAGGCATGTGGGATTGTAGTTCCCCGATCAGGGGTCAAACCCTTGTGCCCTACACAGCAAGGTGGATCCTTAACCACTGGACCACCAGGGATATCCCCAGAAGTTTTTTAAAAAAAATTTGGTTTTGTCATGATTTCAAACTTACAGAAGAGTTGTAATAGTATCTGTTGTTGTTTAGTCTCGAATTCATGTCCAACTCCTTTGCAACCCCATGGACTATAGCCCACCAGTTTCCTCTGTTCATGGGATTCTCCAGGCAAGAATACTGGAGTGGGTTCCCATGCCCTCCTCCCAGGGATCTTCCCGACCCAGAGATCAAACCCAGGCCTCCTGCATTGGCAGTTGGATTCTTTACCACTAAGCCATCTGGGAAGCCCATACCTACAGAAGAGTCATAGTGAAGAGAGTTACTGTGAACCCTTTACCCAGCTTTCCATCATATGAGCATTTTATACAACCACATTTCTCTGTCCTTTTGATATGTCCCTGCCATTCTTTGAACACTTCCTTACTTTTTACCACAAACTATCCAGGTTAATTTTATTAAACTTTTCAATTGCATTTCTGGATTCAGCCATTTTTCCAAGGGGCCCTAACACACAGGGATAAGTAGCAATTTGCCTCCACTTTTTAAAGTCAGAATTCTTTGTCCGGTTTCCAGATATGTGCTGGTACTGAGAATCAGAAGAGATCACAGAGCTAAAAAGAGACAGTGTCCACTGAAGAAGGACAGCCAATGTCATGACACTCATAAACTGAGGCTTTGTATTGATCTTCAGTAACAATTTCCCCAGTTCTTTTCTAAATGGCACTCTAGTTATTTACCAGAATAACTGTGTACTGGGAAATGGAAATTCTCAGAGTTTTCAAGGATTATTGGGTAGAAGGGGCCAAGATAACACTGATACCAGCAGACACAAAATACCATCATGGACCCTCTGTTGGAATGGAGCCACACATGAGCCAACTGATGAATGGAGTCCTGGCCTAAGTTCATCTTAAAATTTAGTCCCTATGTATTTTTTACACTATTGCAAATTGTATTTTTATTTCAATTTGAGGATTTAATGTTATTATGTAGAGATATAATTTTTCTATTGATTGTTTAACTTCCAACCTTACTAAATCCACCAATTAGTTTTAATAACTTTTTTGGGGTAGATTCAATAGATGATCATGGATCATCTTATCTATGGGTAAGGACAGTTTTACTTCTTCCTTTCATAGAAGTGCTTTTTATTTTTTTCCCTTATTGCACTGGCCAGAACCCCCAGGACAGTATTGAATTGTAGTGGCCAGAGTGAGCATTTTTGCATTTTTCCTGATAGAGAAAAGTAGAGCTGGAATTTAATGTTTTGGAAGCTGTTTTTCAGTTTGTGATAGTGCCTTTTATTCTTAGTTTACTGAAAGTTTTACTCATAAATGAATGTTGAATTTTTCTGCTTCTTTTGAGATGACCATATAGTTTAATGTTTTTTTAGGCAGTTAGTGTGTGAAAGTGCTGCACTCAATATGCCAGCAAATTTGGAAAACTCAGCAGTGGCCACAGGACTGGAAAAGGTCAGTTTTCATTCAAATCCCAAAGAAAGGCAATGCCAAAGAATGCTCAAACTACCACACAATTTCACTCATCTCACACGCTAGTAAAGTAATGCTCAAAATTCTCCAAGCCAGGCTTCAGCAATACGTGAACCATGAACTTCCAGATGTTCAAGCTGGTTTTAGAAAAGGCAGAGGAACCAGAGATCAAATTGCCAACATCTGCTGGATAGTGGAAAAAGCAAGAGAGTTCCAGAAAAACATCTATTTCTGCTTTATTGACTATGACAAAGCCTTTGACTGTGTGGATCACAATAAACTGTGGAAAATTTTGAAAGAGATGGGAGTACCAGAGCATCTGACCTGCCTCTTGAGAAACCTATATGCAGGTCAGGAAGCAACAGTTAGAACTGGACATGGAACAACAGACTGGTTCCAAATAGGAAAAGGAGTACATCAAGGCTGTATATTGTCACCCTGCTTATTTAACTTATATGCAGAGTACATCATGAGAAATGCTGGACTGGAAGAAGCACAAGCTGGAATCAAGATTGCCAGGAGAAATATCAATAACCTCAGATATGCAGATGGCACCACCCTTATGGCAGAAAGTGAAGAGGAACTAAAAAGCCTCTTGATGAAAGTGAAAGAGGAGAGTGAAAAAGTTGGCCTAAAGCTCAACATTCAGAAAACTAAGATCATGGCATCTGGTCCCATCACTTCATGGGAAATAGATGGGGGAACAGTGGAAACAGTGGCTGACTTTATTTTTCTGAGCTCCAAAATCACTGCAGATGGTGACTGCAGCCTTGAAACTAAAAGACGCTTACTCATTGAAAGATAAGTTAAGACCAACCTAGATAGCATATTGAAAAGCAGAGACATTACTTTGCCAACAAAGGTCCATCTAGTCAAGGCTAAGATTTTTCCAGTGGTCATGTATGGATGTGAGAGTTGGACTGTGAAGAAAGCTGAGCACCAAAGAATTGATGCTTTTGAACTGTGGTGTTGGAGAAGACTCTTGAGAGTCCCTTGGACTGCAAGGAGATCCACCCAGTCCATTCTAAAGGAGATCAGCTCTGGGATTTCTTTGGAAGGAATGATGCTGAAGCTGAAACTCCAGTACTTTGGCCTTCTCATGCAAAGAGTTGACTCATTGGAAAAGACTCTGATGCTGGGACGGATTGGGGGCAGGAGAAGAAGGGGAGGACAGAGGATGAGATGGCTGGATGGCATCACTGACTCGATGGATGTGAGTCTGAGTGAACTCCGGGAGTTGGTGATGGACAGGGAGGCCTGGTGTGCTGCGATTCATGGGGTCGCAAAGAGTCGGACACGACTGAGTGACTGAACTGAACTGATGGACTCCTTTCCAGGAGTGAAGCACTAATGTAATAACGTGACAATGGTACACCTTGTTGTGTGGACAGGGCTGGTGGTTTGTTGGATCTTATTGGAGATGTTTCTGACTTAGCCATCACCTTTAGCAGCCCATAAATTTCAGTATCAGTAGGATTTTTGTTTTGGGTTGGACAATTTAAATAAGGATGAATATTCAGTAATCTCTGGTAGATTGATACACAAGCCTGACAGTGATCCCAGAATCAGTAGGAGAACATGGATAGGATAGTCCTACAATTCAGTATGTAGACTTTCATCTCTTCCTCTTATTTTCAGTACATTAACTAACCATACTAACTTTGGTATTTGAGTATGGTTTTCTTTTTGATAAGCCTCGCAGTGGAGTAAACCACTCTTTTGTTGTTTTGCCAAAGTTGGGTTCAGGATGATCATGTGGCTGGTGGAGTGAAAGGAGAAATGAAAGTCTATTTGGGTCTTGTACATTCTTTCAGAAAACTTCCCCCAGAGACTTATTTGGACGCTCACATTCAGAAATAACTAGTGTTTCACAATCCAAACTGTATGAATGCTTTGAAAAATAGATCAACTTGCTTGTGTTCCTCTGTCCTCACTCCCCAACTAGATTAATTTTCAGCTTTATTGGGTCTGATAAGTTAGTTAAGCAATAACCCAATTTCCATCTCTTCTACTGTTTATTTATAGCTTTTTGTATATCCTTTACAATAAACTCGTAAGCATAGTTAGTTTTTCCCTGAGTCTTGCAAGCCATTCTAACAAATAGTTGAACTCAAGGAGGGGGTGGTGGGAACCCAGATTTATAGCTAGTTGGTCAGAAGTATAGTAATTTGGTCGGAAGTACAGGTGACAATCTGGGACTTGTGGTCAACATCTGAAGTGCGCAATCTCATGTAGCTGAGCTCGTGAAATCTGATGCAAACTCCAGGTAGATAATTTCAGAAATAAATTAAAATGCAGGAGACCCAGCTGGTATTGGAGAATTCCTTGATGTGTGGAAACCTCCCCCCTACAATCTGTTGTCAGAAGTATTGTGAATATAAATAAAGGAGAAAAACAGCACTGTTTTTTTCCCAAGATAGCATGTATAGCTGAAGATTATTCATGTTCTGAATGAATACCACTGCATGGTATTCCTCTTAATACACCAGAATTTATTTATCCATATTAAAAAATAAATCAGGAAAGTTATTCATGTGTCTTTGTGTCACACAAAAAGTTATCCTTCAGCCCAATTCTGTGCACTTAAGGATAAAAAGAGAGAGGATTTTGAGAAAGAAGTCATAGATTGAATACAAGATAATTGAAACTTGGAAAATTTTTAAATCATCTTGACATTAAATAATGTGGCAATGTGTTCATGTAAGATTTGAAATATAATCTATAATTATCTACCTTTATCAATTCAGATTCTTACACCAATTAGTGCAGTGGTATCATTTTTGCATTTAAGAAGGAAAACCAGAAGTCCTTGAAGTTTATTCTTTCACTCTTCCATCCCTTCCCACTCCTGGGGTATTATCTGGGCTAAATCTGGATGCTAACAGTTATTATATACACCATAAGAAATTAATGACAAGAACCTATCCATAAATAGAAAAGCTTTCATAATACCTGAGGTATCTTATAATTTTATGAAAACCTGCACCCAGCCTATGAAAAGGATATCACAGCATACAAATGAAGAATTGAATTGAGATGTTTAAGGATTAGACAGTTTAATCTTAATATGTTTGAATCAAATGTAATGTTAATACTATCTGGACTGATCGTTTGCAGTGATTTGAAAGTAAGTTTTGGGCAAAATGTGACTTCTAAGTCAGAAAATGTTATAAACATGAAATCTTTATATTGTTTATTCACAGTGTTAAGGGGGTTTTGCCCCACCATGACCAGATGTCCATATGTATGTCCAAATAGATAGCTAATCCTTTGATGCAATAAATTTGGTCAATCTGAAAAGAATTAGGGTTAGAGGTAATTTTTTACATAAGATTCAGGATCTTACCAATGCACAATACATTTCAAACATATATGATTTGCAGTTAATCTTATTGAGCATATATCATATCTTAATATCTCTTAATATGACCATCATCAAAATATTTTAAACGAGTTATCACACCTAAATTTTCTTTAGGCCAAAGCATTCAGCTTCCTTCAGCAATTCTTATAACAAGGTTATCAGGTATATTATCACCCTAGTAGATGTCTTCCAAATACCCTAAATGTTGACAATGATCTTCTGGAAATCTGACAACTGGGACTAATCTCGCTATCCAAGACATGATTTGAAAAACACAAAAAACTGCCTACCATCATCTGGACTATTATAATCTTATAATGTTGTTTATGTATTTGCTTCATAGTATCATCATTTTCACTTAGATTATTATTGTATCTACTAAACATCCCAGTTCTTCCCATGAAATGCTGTCAACTCAGATCTCTATCATTAATTTCTTTGAAAGAAATAGAATTCTGTAATCTAGATTTCTAGGATCAGAGAGAACATATTATCCAGTAATAAAATGACAACTTTGGGTATAATCTGTCTTCTCTTAGGCTTTTAGAAACACCAGAACATGATTATCTTGCAGAGAAATGCATGGCAATCAGGATGAATGGAGAAAAAAGGAAAGATAGTGTGGTACATAAAGAGTAACTTTAAAAAGTAAATTAAAAAAAAAAAAGATTGACCCTAATATAGAAAGTTACGAGCAACCTAGATAGCATATTCAAAAGCAGAGACCTTACTTTGCCAACAAAGGTCCGTCTAGTCAAGGCTCTGGTTTTTCCAGTAGTCATGTATGGAAGTGAGAGTTGAACTGTAAAGAAAGCTGAGTGCCGAAGAATTGATGCTTTTGAACTGTGGTGTTGGAGAATACTCTTGAGAGTCCCTTGGACTGCAAGGAGATCCAACCAGTCCATCCTAAAGAAGATCAGTCCTGGGTGTTTATTGGAAGGACTGATGCTGAAGCTGCAACTCCAATACTTTGGCCACTTCATGGGAAGAGTTGACTCATTGGAAAAGATCCTGATGCTGGGAGGGATTGGGGGCAGGAGGAGAAGGGGATGACAGAGGATGAGATGGCTGGATGGCATCACCGTGTTGATGCACATGAGTTTGGGTGAACTCCAGGAGTTGGTGATGGACAGGGAGACCTGGTGTGCTGCGATTCATGGGGTTGCAAACAGTCAGGCATGACTGAGTGACTGAACTGAACTGAACTGAATATGGCTAAGAAGAATAAAGAGAGCCCTGGATTCATAAAAGACAGGTTTTCATTTGGAATAAAGAGCATTAGGATATAAATGAAACTAAATATCACAATTATTTTTTAAACCACCACAATTGAAAGAAAATTTAAATAAAGTATATATTTACTTTAAGTATGAAAGTAACTTCTTTCTTCTGATTTCTTGTTAAAAATGCCTACATTTTCTTCTTGATGATTATGAAGAAAAATAAAATTTTGTTTTGTTTAAAAAAAACAAACTGTTAAAAGCAAAATTTTAAGAGTTCCTAAAATTCCAGAAGTGATCAGCTAACTGAAAACTCAAAATCTACGTCTACCATAGTTTTCTGTCTACCACAATTTATAATTCCATTAACTAGTGTTATTGTCATAAAAACTATATACCCTGTCTTAGGGAAGTATGGTAACCTTTTTAAAAAAGATTATATAAAGAGTTCCTCCTGTAAAGACTGTATCCATAGAAGAATAAAATGAGGAATTTAACTATTCCATGACATTAAACACGTGCTGACCTAAGAAAATAGAAATGTTGATTCTTTTTAAAAAAAATCTTTAGTTGGGTGATTTCTTAGGGATTTCCATGAAAAGGAGACAAGTGTGAAAAAAAACAGAACAGTGGGCACAGAAGAAAGCACACCTCGAACTCTTAGTACTGTTGATTCTTTGATAACTTAGGCATAAATAACAAGAGTAAAATTATTAAATGAATATTATAAAATATCTATATTGCTGTGTGATTTAGGGGGTCAAGAATTGTTTCAATTAATAATAATATATTCAACTAGTAAGTTTGGAGAAAATAAAGCAGAGTAGCACATATCATAGCCACAAATATTTTGATTTTCTAATAAAAAGCTTATTTTTAGTGAAAACTTCTCAGCTTCAAAGTTTTTGTAGCAAATTTATTTTCCACAGCCAAATACAGTATACCAAAGTGAAAGAAAGAAAATTTTCTTAATTTTTCCTAGTTATTTAGGCTTACGTGTTTTCAGCTTTCCCAAGTGATCTAGGGAAACCATGTATTAATATTTTTTTCCCCTGGTTGGGACTTGTTGTCTGGGATTTTATGGAGATTATGCAGTTAATATAGGTAGAAAGTAACAACAGGGTGATATGAGACTAATGCACCAGAAATTATATAGAAGTGGTTACAAAGATCTTAACTTTGTCAAGAAAGGGGATGCCAAACTGTCTCCCATGCATTAGAGTCTAGTTTCTTCCTGAAGGTAAGAGCTGTAAAGGCTGTGTGAATTCCTTTTCTTACAATTTGAGTAAAGTGATGGAGTAACGGTATATCACTACCTCATAGAAAAGGCAAAGTGGAATAAGTGCCATATGGTAGTTAAATTATGGAGAAAAGAGGCAATTGAAACAGAAAATAGCATTAGTATTCCTTCTGTCTGCCTGCCATTTGGGCCAAATACCCAGCCTGCAGGAGGCCTTCAGGAGCTGTCAGCTAAAGCCCCCAGAAGATAAGCAGTGCAGCTGAGGACACTCTTGTAGATCCAGATTAGAAAAAACCAAAAACAAACCAAACGGAGAACTAATCTCTTAGCATCAAAAATGGTGCCTGAAAGCAGGCATAACATACTTTCTTACTGAGATCATGGGGAATGAACACTCTTTTGGGTAATTAGCTGGGCCACCAAAGGGAAGAGAGTATATTCTTAGGGGAAATCTTGCAGTAACATCAAATGATTGAGAATCAAAACTCTTAGGTTCTTTTCTTGCTTTCTGACT
Organism: Bos indicus x Bos taurus; assembly: GCF_003369695.1. Lineage (NCBI taxonomy): Eukaryota > Metazoa > Chordata > Mammalia > Artiodactyla > Bovidae > Bos > Bos indicus x Bos taurus. The sequence continues at coordinate 31,965,100 of NC_040098.1, forward strand.
GGGGCCACAATTGTCCATATCCTCACAATTTAAACTTTTATTTCTGTGGGAAAGTATTCCTGGTATTTGGTGGGGCAAAAAAATCAAGCTTGGCAACATAGTGCAAATATGAACAGGTTCTGAAAATCTTTTATTCTTAAATTGAAATGAAATTTTCCTTAGTCTTTTGTCTAAGGAAAAAATTTGAGAGTCTAATTTCTTTCTATTTTAATCAGTTTTTCAAAAGAATAATACAAAAAAGCATGTTATGTTTCTTTTTCTCACTTTATTTATAATTTTTATTTTTACTTAAATTGGTAAAGTTACTGGAATATAGTAAATATAGAATAAATATATGGGATTTGGTTGATTGGTGTTCTTTAAATTGCATTCAAATGAAACATGGAAACCACATTGATTATCTTTTGGAGAAGATAAAATTGCAGCTTTCCCCACACCAAACCTTCAAAATGATAACATCATTTCCACAACCAGTGAAATCAAAGTCTAAACAGTTCCTCTAAGGGTGGTACAAAACCTGAGAATAAGCACTAATCATAGTCACTGATGTGACCCATTAGAGCTTACATATTTTCCCAACCTGAAGCTATTTAAAACTCATTGGTGGTAGCGGCGGTGGTTTCATCACTAAGTCGTGTCCAACTCTTGTGACCCCATGGACTGGGGCCTGCCAGGCCCCTCTATCTGTGGGATTTTCCTGGCAAGAATACTGGAGCAGGTTGCCATTTCCTATTCCAGGGTATCTTCCGAACCCAGGGATCCAACCTGCATCTCTTGCACCTCCTGCATTGGCAGGCAGATTCTTTATCACGTGGAAAAGCACCACCTGGAAAGCTCAGATGAACAAGTTGCAATGGCTCTTTTAGTTCTCAGATAAGACCTGCTAATAGTTTATGTAAAACAGAGAAAAATATTTACAACATATAAATGGAAAAAAGAGCCAAAAGTTTTAGCTATCAGAAGATTTTTCCAAAAGATAAACTTTTTGAAATAAATAAAATTTATACTTGTCTGGACAAGACAAATAGGCAAAAAATAATGAGGTAAAATTTACTAAAATAGTAATATAAATAATCCCCAAATAAATAAAATTGTTTTAGTCTCTGTAATTGTTGTTTTTGTTCAGTCACCCAGTTGTGTCCAACTCTTTGCAACCCCATGGACTGCAGAATGCCAGGCCTCCCTGTCCCTCAGGGAGGGACCATCTCCCACCATCTCCCAAAGTTTGCCCAAGTTCATGTCCATTACATTAGTGATGCCATCCAGCCATCTCATCCTCTAATGCCCTCTTCTCTTTCTGCCCTCAGTCTTTCCCAGCATCAGGGACTTTTCCAATGAGTCTGCTGTTGGTATCAAATGACCAAAATACTGGATCTTCAACTTCAGCATCAGTCCTTCCAACAAGTATTCAGGGTTGATTTCCCTTAAGATTGACTGGTTTTATCTCCTTGCTGTCCAAAGGACTTTCAGAAGTCTTCTCCAGCACCACAGATAAAAGGCATCTATTCTTTGGTGTTCTGCCTTCTTTATGGTCCAGCTCTCACAACCATACATGACTATTGGGAAGACCATAGCCTTGATTACACAGACCTTTGTTGGCAGAGTGATGGCTCTGCTTTTCAACGCACTGCCTAGGGTCTGCATAGCTTTCCTGCCAAGAAGCAATTGTCTATTGATTTCATGGCTGCAGTCTCCATCCACAGTGATTTTAGAGCCCAAGAAGAGGAAATATGTCACTACTTCGACATTTCCCCCTTCTATTTGCCATAAAGTAACAGGGTCAGAGTAAAAAGCAAAGACATTGTCCACAAAGGTCCATCTAGTCAAGGCTATGGTTTTTCCAATAGTCACATATGGATGTGAGAGTTGGACTGTGAAGAAACATGAGCACTGAAGAATTGATGCTTTTGAACTGTGGTGTTGGAGAAGACTCTTGAGAGTCCCTTGGACTGCAAGGAGATGCAACCAGTCCATCCTAAAGGAGATCAGTCCTGGGTGTTCATTGGAAGGATTGATGCTGAAGCTGAAACTCCAATACTTTGGCCACCTGATGCAAAGAGCTGACTCATTTGAAAAGACCCTGATGCTGGGAAAGTTTGAAGGCAGGAGGAGAAGGGGATGACAGAGTATGAGATGGTTTGATGGCATCACAGACTCAATGGACATGAGTTTGGGTAGACTCCGGCAGTTGGTGATGGACAAGGAGGCCTGGCATGCTGCAGTTCATGGGGTCACGAAGAGTCAGACATGACTGAGTGACTGAACTGAACTGAATGGGGTCAGATGCCATGATCTTAGTTTTTTTAATATTCAGTTTTAAGCTGGCTCTTTCACTCTCCTCCTTCACCCTCATCAAGAAGCTCTTTAGTTCCTCTTTGTTTTCTGCCATTAGAGTGGTATCATCCACACATCTGAGGTTGTTGATGTTTCTCCTGCCTGTCTTGATTCTAGTTTGTAACTCATCCAGCCTGTCATTTCTCTTGATGTGCTCAGCATATAGGTTAAGCAAACAGGGTGACAGCAGACAGCGCTGTTGTACTTTCTCAATCTTGAACCAATCAATTGTTCCATACAGAGTTCTAACTGTTGCTTCTTGACCCACATACAGGTTTCTCAGGAGACAGATAAGATGGCCTGGTATTCCTATCTTTTTAAGAGCTTTCCACAGTTTATTATGCTCAGCACAGTCAAACACTTTAGTGTAGTCAGTGAAACAGAGGTAGATGTTTTTTTGGAATTCCCTAGCTTTCTCTATGATCCAGCGAATGTTGGCGATTTGATCTGGTTCCTCTTCCTTTTCTAAACCTAGCTTGGACTTCTGGGAGGTCTTGGTTCACATATGCTGAAGCCTAGCATGCAAGATTTTAGGCATAACCTTACTATCATGGGAGATGAGTGCAGTTGTCCTGCAGTTAGCACGTACTTTAGTACTAACCTTCTTGGGAATTGGGATGAGGATTGACCTTTTCCAGTCCTGTGGCCACTGATGGGTCTTCCAGATTTGCTGATGTATTTAATGAAACATCTTGATGGTATTATCCTTTAGGATTTTGAATCGTTCTACTGGAATTCCATCATATCCACTAGCTTTATTAGTGCTTCCTAAGGCCCACTTCACTTCACTGTCCAGAATGTCTGGCTCTGGATGAGTGACCATAACATCATTATAATCTGGTTCATTAAAGTATTTTTTTCTACAGTTCTTCCGTGTATTCTTTCCATCTCTTCTTGATCTTTTCAGCATCTACTAGGTCTTTATTGTTTCCGTCTTTCATTGTGCCCATCTGTGGGTGAAACGTTCCCTTGATATCTTCAATGAGGCGATCTCCAGTCTTTCTCTTTGTTTTGTTTTCTTCTAGTTTTATGCACTGTTCATTGAAGAAGTCCTTCTTGTCTTTCCGTGCTGTTCTTTGGAACTCCGCATTTAGTTGGATATACCTTTCCCTTTCTCCTTTGCTTTTTGCTTCTCTTCCTTCTTTAGCTATTTGTAAGGCCTCCTCAGATAACCACTTTGCATTCTTGATTTTCTCTTTCTTTGAGATGGTTTTGTTCACAGCCTCCTGCACAATATTATGGCCCTCCAACCATAGTTCTTCAGGCACACTGTTTACTATATCTAATCCCTTGAAACTATTTGTTACCTCCACTGCTTTTTCACAGGGGATTTGATTTAAGTCATACCTGGCTGACCTAGTGGTTTTCTCTTCTTTCTTTAGTTTAAGCCTGAATTTAGCTATGAGAAGCTGATGATCTGAGCCACAGTCAGTCCAGATCTCATTTTTGCTGACTGTATACAGCTTCTCCGGAGAAGGCAATGGCACCCCACTCCAGTACTCTTGCCTGGAAAATCCCATGGATGGAGGAGCCTGGTGGGCTGCAGTCCATGGGGTCACTAGGAGTCGGACACGACTGAGTGACTTCACTTTCACTTTTCACTTTCATGCATTGGTTAAGGAAATGGCAACCCACTCCAGTGTTCTTGCCTGGAGAATCCCAGGGATGGGGAAGCCTGGTGGGCTGCCGTCTCTGGGGTTGCACAGAGTCAGACACGACTGAAGGGTCTTAGCAGCAGCAGCAGCATACAGCTTCTCCATTTTAAGCTACAAAGAATGTAATCAGTTTGATTTCGATATTGACCATTTGATGATGTCCATGTGTAAAGTCGTCTCCTGTGTTGTTGAAAAAGAGTATCTGCTATGACCAGTGAATTCTCTTGGCAGAATTCAGTTAGCCTTTGCCCTGCTTCATTTTGTTCTCCAAGGTCAAACTTGCCTATTACTCCAGATATCTCTTGACTTCCAACTTTTGCAATCCAGTCACCTGTGATGAATAGAACATCTTTTTTTGGTGTTAGTTCTAGCAGGTCTTCTAGATCTTCATAGGATCAATCAACTTCAGCTTCTTTCAGCATCAGTGGTTGGGGCAAAGTCTTGAATTTCTGTGATGTTGAATGGCTTGCCTTGGAAATGAACAGAGATCATTCTGTCATTTTTGAGGTTGCACCCAAGTACTGCATTTAGGACTCTTCTGTTGATTATGAGGGCTACTCCATTTCTTCTACGGAATTCTTGCCCACAGTAGTAGATATAACGGTCATCTGAATAAAATTCACCCATTCCCATCCATTTTAATTCACTGATTCCTGAGGTGTCGATGTTTTTTCTTGCCATCTCCTGCTTGACCATGTCCAATTTACCTTGATTCCTTTCATGCAATACTTTTTGCAGCATTGGATTTTCTTTATCACCAGACACATCCACAACTGAACGTCATTTCTGCTTTGGCCCAGCCACTTCATTTTTTCTGGGGCTATTAGTAGCTCCCCTCTGCTCTTCCCCAGGGTATTGGAACCCTTCAGACCTGGGGGACTCTTCTTTCAGTGTCATAACTTTCTGTCCTTTTATACGGTTCATGAGGCTTTCACGGCAAGTATACTGGGATGGTTTGCCATTCCCTCCTTCAGTAGATCTTGTTTTGTCAGACCTCTGTGCTATGACCAGCCCATTTTGGGTGGCCCTAAACAGCATGGCTCAAAGCTTTATTGAGTTCTGCAAGCCCCTTTGCCACAAGGCAGTGATCCATAAGGGGAATCTCTACACTTAAATAACTACAATCAAAACAATGAGATTATTTTTTTCCGATTATATTGCAAATACCTTTCAGCTTGGTAACATTCAAAGTTTGTAAAGATATTAGAAAATGGCACTCATACCTTGTATGTGGTTTAAAGTTTTGGAGGATGATTGTGCCAAATAACAGGTCTTTGACTCATTAATTTCATTCATGGGATTAACTATTAGGATTACTTTTATAAGTATACATAAAGTTCTATGTAGCACAGTTACATTGTAGCTAAAAAAGGAAACAGACTAAAGGTCGATTGGCTGCATAGTGGTTAAATAAATGTTTGCAGAGTTGTAAAGTAACAGAAAAAAATCACAAAAAAAACCCTGTTGTGGTTTATTGATATGGAAGACAAAATAAAATATTTAAGTATATTTTAAGTATATTCTATATTAAATATTTTAAGCATATGTATTAACTATATTGACCATACTAAAATTTATATTAATTTTAAATTATATTTAAAACAATATATTTACATTAATAAATGTATTAAAATATAATTATGTTAAGTATATAAAATAAACATTTCAAAATTTCAGATATAGTGCATTCCCATTTCTATGGTTTACATAAATATGCAAAGATAATTAGAGAGTTTGAAGGAAGAGGATTTTCAAGTTTCGGTTTTCTAAATTAAAAAAAATGTTAACATAGTCATATAAAAATGTAACATATAACCATGAGTATATGTTACCTTAACATTTGAAAGAGTTAAATAAAATTTTGGAAGTGAATAAAAGTAGTTTGGCTAAAGTTTAATATTTAGGTTAGTCTCTAGAACAATTGTAACCTCCCAAAGAATACAAATGTTTGCATCACATCCATAAAGCATAAAAATTATTACAAGTAGTTACACACATGTGGTATAGAGCCCATGATAAAACAAGATCACATTGATCCAGAGCTCTACAGCTACCCTGATGTCTGACCCACATTAATGTAACCACATAATTAAATTCATCACCTCATTATTTCCTCAAAATACCCAGGAATTTGGTGGGAAATAAATAATTTTGGCTCTTTCACAGTTTGATATTTAAATAGAGAAAACATATGATATTCAAAATCAAAGCAGAAAAATGATTTGTAGAACTGAGACCAAAAATAAATTACACTAAAAACTTTCATTTCCCTGTAAATTAAACTTCACTTTGATTCTGTATGCTCAAATGGAACTTGTAAACAAAAAATATTTTTACACAGATGGCTAGGTTTTTTAAAAAAAGAAAACACATTAGCTTGATTTCCTTCTTGGTATTTTTCAAGGTAAGAATGTGAACAAGTTTGGGAAAAGGTTAGATGTAATAGTACATTGTTTTCTATGTTTAAATATTTTGCAGTTGTTTATATGAACATAAAATTGATAAATCCAAACCAAGAAGAAATGCAGGCTTTTGTTTGAGTCATTTGCTTTCTTCTTGTCTTCTAAGTGAAAAGAAAATATAACCTGCCAATTATTTCACTGAACAAGTGTCTTATTTGTTTTAACAGTTACGTTCTAAAGGAGATCAGAAAGAAGAGATGAAATTATAGATTGAAAAAACTGAAGAATGTGAAATGTTTGGATCTATTGAGAAAAGTAGTTTCTCTTAGGCCATTTCTATTTTCTTGTAATAGTCAAACATGGCTGCATTCACTCATGTATTTCCCTCTGGATTACAGAGAATCTGAAGGGATTCTTATGGTCATGATGAGGTCAATGAGTACTGTTTAAAACTAGAGCAAGAGGAAGAGTGATTTTCAACTTCTGCTGCTCTTTACACAAGTTGGAAGGAAAACAAGACCCTAGAGATCTCATTATAATGACAGAATTGAACTACTGATAAGCATGATCTTGTTTTCTCTATGTCCACAGGGATTCAGCTCTTTGAACAGGAGAGCTGATTAACATGGTCTCCCCATGCTGCATGCAGTTATTAAAAAGTTTCAACTGAGTTTCATTATCACTCACAAAATGGAGCAATCTCTAGGGTTACGTCTTGGAGAATCAGTCAGTTAAGGACCGACTGCAGTGGAAAGCTAACATGACTCAGCTCCCATCACTGTTGTGTTCCCTTTGCTTTACAGTTGCCTCTAAGAGCTACTCAGCAGCCCTGAGGATTTACCCAACAACATCATGCACACCATCAAATCTCAACTTTCCCAACATAACTGGAATAATGATCCCTTTGCTTTTAAAAGGCATTTTGTTGAGCAAGGATTTAGTTGGAGTTTCTAGGAGACCTATTCTCTGATCAGTGATTTTTTGTTGTTTTTTTGTGCTTAATCTTCAGCAGCAATCTCTATAAAAACTCCTAATGTAGAATTGCCCTGGGGATTCATAAACTTTTATTTATCAAATATATTTACAGGCATTGTGAAACGTTGTGTTATCTGTCTTTGAGGATTTCATAAGGAAAGTAAGGAGGATGATAAAGAAAAGTTACAACATTGTGCCAAAAGTACCACCCTATGTAAGACAGAGAAAGAGATGAACATTGTGTTATTGACTCTATTGTATTTTTTAATTGCACATTATTTCAAACCTCCACTCCTAGTCCTAGGTTTTCTCACCAGTGAAATAGGAGTGTTACCTGGGTTAGTGTAGGAATGAGGCTTGACCTTGTAATCTTCTGTTATGGGCTTTATGACTTGAAGGACCTTTTAACTTATAGGGTATTGACTAATTCTAGGAAGAGGTATGAAGGTATGAATCTTGATGGGAGGTGTGCTATGAATTCTGCCAACATCAGTTGGAGATTTTTCCCATAAAGAAGGTAGTAGCTGATTTTATTTGGGACAAATGAACAGTGCTTCCAAAATCAGTTCCAATCCTGTCAGAGACCAACAAATAAAAGATGTCTAACAAGCATTTAACTCACCTGATTGATTACTTTGATGACAAGTATCCATTTCTAGAACTGTTTTCCCCTTTTGAGAAAAAGAAATGTGGGCATGATACTTCTCTTAGAAATCTCAGCCTAATAAATGGATAGGGTGGAGGTAAGAGTCTATATCTCTTTATAGGCCTAAGCTAAAGGAAATAAGTTCAGAGATAGGAATCTCTTGGGGTTCATTGGAGATCTCTACTGTGTGAAATTTTTCAGTTCTCTCAGTCAGGGGCTGTTTTATTGTAGTGAGGCTGAGCACCCAGAGTGTGGCTCCAGATCAATTAGGACTAGAAGAGATTCATCCTCAATCAGGAATAATGTTTCTCTAAGATAATGTTTAAGGGGACTTCCCTGGTGGCTCAGTCGGTCAAGATTCTGCCTGCAATACAGGAGACATGAGTTTGATACCTGAATTAAGACGGTCCCATGGAGAAGGAAATGGCAGCCCACTCCAGTATTCTTGCTTTGGAAATCCCATGGACAGATGAGCCTGGTGGGCTACATCCATGGGGTCACAAGAGTTGGACATGACTTCGTGACTAAAGGATTGGGAAGAGCATTTAAAGTTCCTCAGAACACTGTCTTTGAGAACTGGGAGGACTTTGGAAAGGTGGGTAGAGGTCTAAAGTTTGCAAAAGTATTGAATAGCAGAAAGTAGGAGGGTTTAGTTTCACTTTGGAGGCATCGTTTACTGTAATTAAGAATTTTGCTCATCTTCCTTATAGTTGACTCATCTAAAGTGTGAAAAAGCTGCTTTGCCAGATTAACTAAATCTGGATTGGACACAGTTTCTTACTCTATCCTGGTCCCCTTTTGACAAGACGGGAGAGTCTCAGTTCAGCCTATTAATAAACATAGAGTTAAGAGCTACCTGAGCAGAATGAACATCTGAAGGAATATCAGAATTTTCAATAAAAATGATTTGAAGACCATTATAATATTCATGACCACGTTCATCAGATTTTTGTGTGCAAACCTGCTCCCATCAACAATATTGAAAAAGCCAATCATTTGATGAAGCTGCCTAGCATTTGCCCAAGCCTGAGTATATAAATTAGTGGACTGGTCTCCCAGTTGTAATTCTAGAAACCTTTTGGAATTTTCCCAATTAGTGAGTTTTCATTCAGTGCTAGGCCTGGCCTTCACTGCATAAAAACTAACTGATACTAAGTCAGAGAACTCAGATTGATAGATTTGAATGACTTTATTAAATTCCTCAGCAAATCTGTGAGAATATTTGGTTTCTTTGGGAAAATCCTTGACTTCAGCTCAAATTTGAGGTCTAGTCCTTGGAATATAGGAAACTGTTTAGCTTCTGGACCCTCAGAAGGCTGATGTTTAAAGGGACAGGTTCTGATAATTCAGAGGAAAGGGGAGTGGGGAGAGTTTCCAAGAGAAGGGGAAGTTTTGGTGAGAGAATTATTGTGGGGAACTTGAGGATATAGTAAAGGAACAGGTATCATAAAAGGTAAAGAAGAAAATGATGTCAAAAGTGGAGCTTGAGACAAAGAAGCCAAGCAAGAAGAGCCTGAGCCTTCAGGAGCCATTTTATCTTTCCTTAACCATTTCTTTGCCTTGGTTAATTTTAAAATCTTATTTTGCAAAGGGGTAATTTTAGACTGCAGATTTGAGGGAACCATCAAAATATCAATTAAAGTAACTATTTCATTCAGTTCTGGAAATTTACTGTGCTATCATAGCCCAATTCAGTTTTGAGGAAACTAAGTTTAGGGATTTCAAAAGTCCCCCATAATGACCATTGACATTCCAAATTGCCTTTGTTCATGTCTGTCCATTTAGCTACAAATGAGAAGAAGGAAAGGCCATAGTTGGGCTAGAGTCCCTGCTCAGTTGAGTTCAGTCACTCAGTCGTGTCTGACTCTGTGATCCCCATGGACTATACCACACCAGGCTTTCCTGTCCATCACCAACTCCCAGAGCTTGCTCAAACTCATGTACATTTTCTGTGATGCCATCCAATGATCTCATCCTCTGTTTCTCTCTTCTCCTCCCATCTTCAATCTTTCCCAGTATCAGGGTCTTTTCAAATGAGTCTGTTCTTCACATCAGGTGACCAAAGTACTGGAGTTTCAGCTTTGGCATCAGTCCTTCCAATGAATATTCAGGACTGATTTTCTTTAGGATGGATTGGTTGATCTCCTTGCAGTCCAAGGGACTCTCAAGAGTCTTCTCCAACACTATAGTTCAAAAGCATCAATTCTTTGCCACTCAGCCTTCCTTATAGTCCAGCTCTCACATCAATATTGACTACTGGAAAAACTGTAGCTTTGACTAGATGAACATTTGTCAGCAGGGTAATGTCTCTGCTTTTTAATATGCTGCCTAGGTTTGTCATAGCTTTTCTTCTAAGGAGCAGGCATCTTTTAATTTCATGGATACAGTCATCATCTGCAGTGATTTTGGAGCCCAAGAAAATAGTCTCTACTGTTTCCATTGTTTCCCCATCTACTTGCCATGAAGTGATAGGAGTGGATGCCATGATCTTAGTTTTTTGCATGTACAGTTTTAAGCCAGCTTTGCATTTTCCTCTTTCACTTTCACCAAGGGGCTCTTTAGTTCTTCTTTGCTTACTGCCATAAGGGTGGTGTCATCTGCCTATTGGAGATTACTGATATTTCTCAAGGCAATCTTGATTCCAGCTTGTGCTTCATCCAGCTCAGCATTTCGCATAATATACTCTGCATAGAAGTTAAATATGCAGGGTGACAATATGCTGCCTTGATATACTCCTTTCCCAATTTGGAACCAGTCCATTGTTCCATGTCCAGTTCTAACTGTTGCTTCCTGACCTGCATACAGATTTCTCAGGAGGCAGGTCAGGTGGTCTGGTATTCCCATCTTTTTCAGAATTTTCCACAGTTTGTTGTCATCCACACAGTCAAAGGCTTTGGCATGGTCAATAAAGCAGAAGTAGATGGTTTTCTGGAACTCTCTTACTTTTTCCATGATCCAGTGGATGTTGGCAATTTGATCTCTGGTTCCTCGGCCTTTTCTAAATCCAGCTTGAACATCTGGAAGTTCACAGTTCACATACTGTTGAAGCCTGGCTTGGTGAATTTTGAGGATTATTTTACTACTGTGTGAGATAAGTGCAATTGTGCAGTAGTTTGAGCATTCTTTGGCATTGCCATTCTTTGGGATTGGAATGAAAACTGACCTTTTCCAGTCCTGTGACCACTGCTGAGTTTTCCAAATTTGCTGGCATATTGAGTGCAGCACTTTCACAGCATCATCTTTTAGGATTTGAAATAACTCAACTGGAATTCCATCACCTCCACTAACTTTGTTCATAGCGATGCTTCCTAAGGCCCGCTTGACTTTGCATTCCAGGATATCTGGCTCCAGGTGAGTGAGTGATCATATCGTCATGATTATCTGGGTTGTGAAGGTCTTTTTTGTATAGTTCTTCTGTGTATTCTTGCCACCTCTTCTTAATATCTTCTGCTTCTGTTAGGTCCATACCATTTCTGTCTTTTATTGTGCCCATCTTTGCATGAAATGTTCCCTTAGTGTCACTAATTTTCTTGAAGAGATCTCTAGTCTTTTCCATTCTATTGTTTTCCTCTATTTCTTTGCACTGATCACTGAGGAAGGCTTTCTTATCTGTCCTTGCTCTTCTTTGGAACTCTGCATTCAAATGGGTATATCTTTCCTTTTCTCCTTTGCCTTTCACTTTTCTTTTCTCAGCTGTTTGTAAGGTTTCCTCAGACAGCCATTTTGCTTTTTTGCATTTCTTTTTCTCGGGGATGCTCTTGATCCCTGTTTCCTGTACAATGTCATGAACCTCCATCCATAGTTCTTCAGGCACTCTGTCTATCAGATCTAATCCATTGAATCTATCTGTCACTTCCACTGTATAATCATGCTGCTGCTGCTGCTAAGTCGCTTCAGTTGTGTCCGACTCTGTGCGACCCCACAGACGGCAGCCCGCCAGGCTCCCCTGTCCCTGGGATTCTACAGGCAAGAACCTGGAGTGGGTTGCCATTTCCTTCTCCAATGCATGAAAGTGAAAAGTGAAAGTGAAGTCACGCAGTCATGTACGACTCTTCGCAACCCCATGGACTGCAGCCTACCAGGCTCCTAAGTCCATAGGATTTTCCAGGCAAGAGTACTGGAGTGGGGTGCCATTGCCTTCTCTGTATAATCATGAGGGATTTGATTTAGGTCATACATGAATGGTCTAGTGGTTTTCCCTACTTTCTTCAATTTAAGTCTGAATTTGGCAATAAGGAGTTCATGGTCTGAGACACAGTCAGTTCCTGGTCTTGTTTTTCTGACTGTATAGAGCTTCTCCATCTTTGGCTGCAAAGAATATAATCAATCTGATTTCAGTATTGACCATCTGGTGACGTGCATGTGTAGAGTCTTCTCTTGTGTTGTTGGAAGAGGGTGTTTGCTATGACCAGTGAATTCTCTTGGCAAAACTCTATTAGCCTTTGCCCTGTTTCATTCTGTAGTCCAAGGCCAAACTTGCCTGTTACTCCAGGTGTTTCTTGACTTCCTACTTTTGCATTTCAGTCCCCTATAATGAAAAGGACATCTTTTTGGGGTATTAGTTTGGATGTTAGTAAATCATCTCTAGGCTACTTCTATCTTCCCATGTGGTGCTAGTAAACAACATGCCTGCCAATGCAGGAGACATAAGAGATGCACTTTCAATCCCTGGATCAGGAAAATCCCCTGGAAAAGGACATGGCAACCCACTCCAATATTCTTGCCTGGAGAATCCCATGGACCCAGGGAAGTCTGGTGTGCTGCAGCCCACAGGGTCCCAGAGTCAGACAGGACTGAACTGACTTAGCTCACATGCATTAGGTTACTTATAAGACCTAATATAATGCACATACTATATAAATAGTTGGGCAGCAAATTTAAGTTTGCTTCTTGGAATTTTACATAATTTTTTTCCCAAATATTTTCCATCCTCAGATGCAGAACCAACAGATAAGAAGGAGCAATTATATAAGCCAAAGTCACCAGTACAAATTTTATTCATCCCAAAGTTGTCTACCTTGTTAACACTACCTTAAATTATTTTACTACTATTTTGTTGGTATAATGATGTGAATTTAATGATAGGAATGTAAGTTTTGAATTATTATTCAATATGTATTTTAACTTTGCTCCCTTATTCTACAGCTCTCAGGACGTGTTAATGAAAGCTTTTGCTATGCCTGTTGCTATACAAATGTCAATAAAACGAGGTCCGAGATACAGATATAAGTATCAATGTGAAAAAAATGCTCAAATCTTCAAGAGAAAAGACAAGTTTCTTAACCTCTATTTAGCATGCTTCCATGTGTTTACATAATCCAATATAATAGTCTATTGTCAGTATTCATGTGTACAAAAATTACCTAGAAGAATACAGAGGCATTAAAGTTGTAACTCTGAAGAATAGGAAAGGGGAGAGTGTAAATCAGACTTTAATATTTAACTTTACTTCTGCTCATTGTATTTTTAATAAAGTATTATAATACCTATCTTAATAAAAATTATTATGTATTATATAGTAACTTTAAATGTCTTACTTGTACTCTGCTTTTTTACTCTGCTTTTTACTATAAGGATCAGTATTTCTTTAGACTTTAATACCATAAGAAAACAAACCTGATATAAATATAGTCTTTACCTCTTAGTAGATCCTTGGTTAATGATCTGGATTACGGTTCTACCCGGAGATTTTCTGAAGGCTGGAGTATGGGAGTGTTGGGCACCTGTTGGTAAAGTTTTAAAAAGTTGCCTGATTATAAGAATTTTGAAAATCAAGACCAATGTGTACCTAAGGATATTTCAATTTATGCTGCTGCTGCTGCTGAGTCGCATCAGTCGTGTCCGACTCTGTGCGACCCCATAGATGGCAGCCCACCAGGCTCCTCTGTCCCTGAGATTCTCCAGGCAAGAATACTGGAGTGGGTTGCCATTTCCTTCTCCAGTGCATGAAAGTGAAAAGTGAAAGTGAAGTCGCTCAGTTGTGTCTGACTCTTAGCGACCCCATGGACTATAGCCTACCAGGCTCTTCCGTCCATGGGATTTCTCAGGCAAGAGTACTGGAGTGGGGTGCCATTGCCTTCTCCATTTCAATTTATACTGCCTAGTTAAATATAAACCATTATCACCTGCTTTCCTATACACCAGTGACATTGCAACTACTTCATGACTGAGATTCAAGAATTCATAATGGGGAGGTTCAACAAAGTCTTAAAAAATTTTAAAGCTTTTGCTATGGAAAGAGTTTCCAGATAAGAAAGACAAAGGTTGTAATCCCCATCTTGCCACTAAGTCACAACTGGGCAAGATAACAGCTTTGGAAAGCAATTTAATCTTCTGAAACATTGGAATTTACATTCCAAAACTGCTTTCCATTTATATTTCATTTCATTTACATTTATGTTTCTCAAGAAATTACCACGCCTCTGTGAATGTATAAAGTTCTAAATACTTCTTGCTGGAGCATAAGAATACATAATAATTTATTATTAAATTATTATATAATTTTTTTCATACAACATTGTAAGTTAGTTTAGACCAGAGATAGAAGTTTTGTTTGCATTTCACGAGAGATTAATTTGGGCAGAAATTTGAGTTAGAAAGCTCAGAGAGGTCATTTTCTCAAGTTAGTACATACATAAAATCACTGCAGATGGTGATTGCAGCCATGAAATTAAAAGACACTTACTCCTTGGAAGGAAAGTTATGACCAACCTAGACAGCATATAAAAAAGCAGAGACATTACTTTACCGACAAAGTTCAGTCCAGTCAAGACTATGGTTTTTCCAGTGGTCATGTATGGATGTGAGAGTTGGACTGTGAAGAAAGCTGAGCACAGAAGAATTGATGCTTTTGAACTGTGGTGTTGGAGAAGACTCTTGAGAGTCCCTTGGACTGCAAGGGGATCCAATCAGTCCATCCTAAAGGAGATCAGTCCTGGGTGTTCTTTTTTTTTTTTTTTTTTTTTTTACTTTTAAATTTTATTTTATTTTTAAACTTTACATAATTGTATTAGTTTTGCCAAATATCAAAATGAATCCATCACCGGTATACATGTGCTCCCCATCCTGAACCTCCTCCCTCCCCATACCATCCCTCTGGGTCGTCCCAGTGCACTAGCCCCAAGCATCCAGTATCGTGCATTGAACCTGGACTGGCATCTCGTTTCATACATGATATCTTACATGTTTCAATGCCATTCTCCAAAATCTTCCCACCCTCTCCCTCTCCCACAGAGTCCATAAGACTGTTCCATACATCAGTGTCTCTTTTGCTGTCTCGTACACAGGGTTATTGTTATCATCTTTCTAAATTCCATATATATGCGTTAGTATACTGTATTGCTGTTTTTCCTTCTGGCTTACTTCACTCTGTATAATAGGCTCCAGTTTCATCCACCTCATTAGAACTGATTCAAATGAATTCTTTTTAATGGCTGAGTAATACTCCATTGTGTATATGTACCACAGGACTGATGCTAAAGCTGAAACTCCAATACTTTGGCCACCTGATGCAAAGAGTTGACTCATTGGAAAAGACCCTGATGCTGGGAGGGATTGGGGGCAGGAAGAGAAGGGGATGACAGAGGATGAGATGGCTGGATGGTGTCACTGACTCAATGGACTTGAGTTTGGGTAAACTCCGGGAGTGGGTGATGGACAGGGAGGCCTGGCGTGCTGCAGTTCATGGCGTCGCTAAGAGTCGGACACGACTGAGAGACTGAATTGAACTGAACTGAACAGACTGAAGATTAGAATACAAGACTGTTCTACTCTAAAATTTTAATTTTCAGTAGAGATAACAAATATATGCAAAGTAGTGTTATAAACAAATAATGAAATTAAGAGGCTGAGTCAAATTTTTCTAAAATATAATGCTAAAACACTTCATAAGCTGAGCGCTCAGAATACCCAAATTTCAATGTGTTTTACAGAATCATTTTTAGAAAAGTGTTCTACATACCTTCATTTTAAGCACTGGCAATAGGATGATTTGTGTGTCTGTATGTGTCCAAGAACCTTTGAATTCTAATAGCACTAATTAGAAGCATGGGGAGTTAACAGCCTCTTCATAAGCTATTCAGTTATAAAATGGATATGATTAAGTTTGTTCAATCCTTTGTTGCAGTCTTTAAGTGGCAAATTATGAGCTCTCCATTCTGGATTAACTCAGAAAATAGAAGAATAGGAATAAAATCTTTCAGTCAATCAGAATAGATTTTTCCAGCATCTCATTACAAAGTATTATGGTAGTAACTGCTATTTTCAGAATTTTCCTCACCAGATTTGCAAAATAAATGAGGATAGGAAACTTTTTCTGTTAATGTTGGTGTGTGCTCTGGCTTAAGGGAAAGCAGCAATTCTCCTATGTTTAATGGTAATTGACCATGATATCCAATGGGAGGAGACAGGGAGGAGCTAGCTCTCCATGAAGTGGTATTTCGTTTTTAGCTTAGATTTACTCCACAATACCCTTTCTCTAGAGACTGTCTCAACTTTTTCCAAGACAAAAAAGAATGACGATAGAGATTAAAATGCTTTATCAAATGTTTGGATTTTGTGCTATCAAATTGGGAGTTAGTTTTTTTTTTTTTGTAAGCTAAGTTAGTGAAGTCACATAGAAAAGAAAACTGAAATTCTGTCTGAGGTCAATTTCTATATAGTAAACCATAGAAATATTTTTATTACCTATATTTACATAAAGAAGTTTTATTTATTATATCCAAATGTTTGTATCATTTTTTTTCATAGATTCTTATTTAGTATCTGGCATTTCTAGGCTTAGTTAAGAAGTTCTCTTTGGTTTAATCTAGTTTCCTAGATTTGGGGTCAGGGCAACATTTTAAAAATGATTCATATTTTTCTAGTCTCTTCTTTCCAGGATTTATTCTTATATGTTGTGCTATGAGGTTCCAAAAGAATTTTTCGTATGAGTAGACACATGAAAAACATCTGTAATTATGAGAAAAGCTAGTATCTACAATACAAAAAGTTTTTACAATGTCTAAGAAAAAATACAAATAACACAGTCGAAAAATGTCAAATAATATGAACATACAACTCAGAACAGCAAATCTGTATGAGATTTTATATTTCCAAATAATCAGAGAAATATATTAAAGTAATTATGATGATCACTTACTAGACTGAAAAAAAAAATGTAACCAGCAGTAACTCCCAGTGTTAACTTTGCTGAAGGAAAATGGCTACTCTCAGAAATTGCTGAAGGAAAATGGCTACTCTCAGAAATTCTGACTCTCAGAAAGTGTCACTAGATTTTTAGAAATAAATAGGACAGTTAATATCCATCAACCTATCTATCGCATTCACGAAAATTTATCCTATGGATTAAATTAACAGTATATAAAGACAGAGGATGAGATGGCTGGATGGCATCACTGACTCGATGGACGTGAGTTTGAGTGAACTCCGGGAGTTGGTGATGGACAGGGAGGCCTGGCGTGCTGCGATTCATGGGGTCGCAAAGAGTCGTACACGACTGAGCGACTGAACTGAACTGAACTGAAAGACACAGGAACAGGGAGTTTTATTGTAACAATGTTTGAAACAGCCAAAGACAGAGAAAAACTTACTCCCTCGAAGAATTGACTGAATAATAATCTACACCAGTGATTTGCCAGCAATATTACTGAGTAAGAAAATAAACATGCAAGAAAGATTAGATGACATAATCTTTCAAAAAGAAAAGTTATTTTGGCTGTGCTGGTCTTTGTTGCTGCCACAAGCTTTTCTCTAGTTGGGGAGAACAGGGGCTACTCTTTTGCGGTGCACGGGCTTCTCCCTACGGTGACTTCTCTTGTTGTAGAGCACGGGTTCTAGAGCACAGACTTCACTAGTTGTGGTAGGGTGGACTCAGGAGTTGCAGCTCCGGGGCTTTAGAGTAGAGGCTCAATAGTTGTGGTGCATGGGCTTAGTGGCTCTGCAGCATGTGGGATCCTCCCGGATCAGGGATCCAACCCATGTCTCCTGAATTGGCAGGAGATTTCTTTACCACTGAGCCTCCAGGCAAGTCCTCAGCATAATCTTAAGTATATAAAAAATGACTGAAATGCTCTAAATATGATTTTAGATATTATATGCCTATATAGGATTATATGCGGAGAAGGCAATGGCACCCCACTCCAGTACTCTTGCCTGGAAAATCCTATGGACTTAGGAGCCTGGTAGGCTGCAGTCCATGGAGTCACGAAGAGTCAGACACAACTGAGTGACTTCACTTTCACTTTTCACTTTCATGCCTTGGAGAAGGAAATGGCAACCCGCTCCAGTGTTCTTGCCTGGAGAATCCCAGGGATGGGGGAGCCTGGTGGGCTGCCATCTATGAGGTCACACAGAGTTGGACACGACTGAAGCGACTTAGCAGCAGCAGCAGCAGCAGCAGCAGCATAGGATTGTATGAGAATGAAGAAAATAAAGAGAGACACTTATTAGACGCTTAACATGGACAATCCATAGGGAATAGAGGCTGATATCTGTGGAAGAAGGAAAGCTCATCAAGTAAAACAAGAAAAGGAAAACAAATTAAGATTTAATCCCCCTCAAAATGTATAATAACTCAGGACTTCACAAACCAGTAACAGAGCTCACATCCGAGTGGGCATGAAGGTGAGATTAGTCAGAGGAAAAATGCTCATTTTAGTGTAGAAATTCCTTTTTTGTTTTCACAAATTCTTATAATGAGTAATTTAAAGGAAATAGTAGTTTAAAAAGAAAATAGAAGACCAAATAAATTAGAAAATATGAATATAGACAAGTCTTTAGTTTGCTGAACAGACGAAGATAAATAAACCAAAAAATGTCAGTAGTCTTTAAAATAAAAAAATTAAAAATAATGCCCAGCTAACAAGGACCTGGAAATGGGAAAGAATCTGCAGAGTTTAATAATAATAGCAATAATATCTCATTGGTGCTCACTAACCTCAACAACACCCTTTAAAATAGCCACACTTTTATCTTCATTTTGTTGATGTGGAAACTGAGACATAGAGAAGTTAAAACTTTTTAAAATTCACAGAGTATTTTAGAAAACTGGAGATACACTATGAAATGGGTATTGAATTTTATCAAATGATTTGACTGAATGTATAGGTTTTCTTTCCAATTTAAAAAAATTGACATATATCACTCTATTCCTGTGATAAACCCTACATGTTGACAATATTTTATACTTTCTATGTAACACTAGATTAAATTTGCTAATGACTGTTTAGGATTTTTGTATGTGTTTTCATGAGCCATCTATCTGTAATTTTCCTTTCTTGTAATGTCTTTGTCAGATTTGTTACCCAAATTATGGTGACCTTATAAAATGAGTCATAAAATTGTATCAGTTATCTATTTTCAGAATTACTGTGTAAGAAATAACCACAAAATCCCAGGGCATACAAAAATAACAAGATGAAAAGTGATCTGATAATCTGATTAATAAGCATTTATTGTCTTCTCATGGCTTTTAATTTAAAATCACAGTGAGTATAAACATGTATATATATATACACACACATACACAAGCATATGTATAATATTTATTTCTCTTGGAGGAAGTTTAAGCACCGTAGCTAAGAGAAAAACAATTGTGCACAATGAATGAATCTTGATGTTCATTTCTACTTGCTCTATGTGAGAGATCAGTCTATAAAGCACAGTTTAGTGAAAGGAAGAATCTATAGAGGATGAAAATGAAACATTTCTATTTTTATTACAGAGAAATCCTGTTATTCCTAGGAGATAGCAGAACAATTAGAATACAGTTGATTATTCCTACTTCATATGTAAATAAGTAAACTAAGTAAACTTTTAAAATTACATTATAAATTAAGTACAAGGTGACTCTGGACCATCATAATGTAATTAAGGACACAGTGAAGTTTTCCCTTTGAGATATGACACTCAATATTCCTTATAATCTATAATAGTGATTCTAAATTTTCCTGAGAAAAGTGCTGTGAAAATTGTTACTTATAGGGGAAAAAAGGGAAAATTTGAAAAGTATTAGGTGAGAATTCCATAGGGAGCTTCCAAAATCGATATATTCATAGAGATTTGTACTCTGTATCTTGATTTCTTGCCTCCACTTCAAGATATTATTGACTCTAGAGTAATGCATATCTAAATAGTATACAGATGAGATAAAAAATTAATTTTTATCATTGTTCAATAGGGGTTGATTCTAAAAGGATATTTTATATATACCCTTAGTCATGAAGATCTCCTGGAGAAGGGCATGGCAACCCACTCCTGTATTCTTGCCTGGAGAATCCCATGGACAGAGGAGCCTGGCAGGTTGCAGTACATTGGGTTGCACAGAGATGGACATGACTGAAGTGACATAGCATGCATGCAACATAGAGTATATTTTCATGGCAATAGGACACATACTATAAGTTGTTTTCAGTGAAAGACATGAGAAATGCTAAACCAGGAATATTTATATTCAGTACATGGGCAGCATTAATAATGTCCTTAGTAAATATCATCATGGCTTAGTATCACCTTTCACTTAGTTTATAAATTAGGAAGAATCAATTATATTCTGATTTTTCTACTTCTTATAGGAATAATAAAAATGAAACCTGCAACTCATTTTTATAAGCCATAATTAATCTAAAATAAAAACTAATCTATTTGGACAAAGTATAAGAGTTAGTGCTCAAAATAGGAAAATATTCACTTTATGTCTAAAAATGATATGCTTTGAGAAAAATTTATTAGCTATTTGGCATTTTTCTAGGGCCTCTAGGTGAATCTAAGCTTTCTTAAATATTTTTGGGTGGGCTTAAATGAGAACTTGCTAAACCCATGCTTTATCCAGTTCCTAATGATAACACTGGCCATGCTCCCAAATTTTGGAACCTTAAGCACTTTTCATGAAATTCTAACATCATGTATGTTTTCCTAGGTTATGAGATGGGATTTATCTGATTGACAACATTTCAAGTCTGAAGAAACATGCTTGCCTTTAAGGGTGAAATATATTTTCCTTACAACTGGTGAAAGTGAAAGTGAAGTTGCTCAGTTGTGTCTGACTCTCTGCGACCTCATGGACTGTAGCCTACCAGGCTCCTCTGTCCATGGGGTTTTCTAGGCAAGAGTTCTGGGGTGGTTTGCCATTTCCTTCTCCAGGGGATCTTCCCATCCTAGGGATCGATCCCAGGTCTCCCACATTGTAGGCAGATGCTTTACCGTCTGAGCCACCAGGGAAGAGGTACTGCAATTATTAATGTAACTGTGAAACATTCAGCATCCAGAAAATACCCAATCATAAATATCCCAACAGTTCCCCAGCGTTCATCTTATTGTGGCATTTCGCACTATAAAAGCACACTTGAAATTTCTAGGAATTTTTCTTCACTAATTCTAAGTTCATTCTTTTCACATATATTGAGGTCCTGAAAGTGAAAATTAAGTCACTCTGTTCAACTCTTTGCTACTCTATGGGCTGTAGTCTGCCAGACTCCTCCACCCTTGGAAGCAAGAATACTGGAGTGGGTTGCTATTTTCTTCTCCAGAGGATCTTCCCAACCCAGGAATTGAACTAAGGTCTCCTGCATTGCAGGCAGATTCTTTACCATCTGAGCCACCAGGGAATCCCATGTAGTGAAGTTGCTCAGTCGTGTCTGATTCTTTGTGACCCCATGGACTGTAGCCTAACAGGCTTCTCCATCCATGGGATTTTCCAGGCAAGAATACTGGAGTGGGCTGCCATTTCCTTCTCCAGATCTTCCCGACCCAGGGATTGAACCCGGGTCTCCCGCATTATAGGCAGACGCTTTACCGTCTGAGCCACCAGGGAAGTCCCAGGGAATCCCATAATGAAGACTTATTCAGTACAAATCATTGTGTTGGAAGCTGAAATAGGTACAAAAATGCCTGGTGTCTACATTCATGGCTAGTATTTTGCAAATGTAGGTCACTGTCTGATCCTGTATTGGAGACCTCCTAGTGATGAATCCTTGACTTAGAAGGACTTGAGAGAAATACAAGTGATGGTCAGCTAAGGAATTTGCACTTTCTCAACCTAGCCAAACCATTGAATTCCCGCATCTCATTAAGTCCCTTCTCAGTCTGTAATGTCAGAACACTCCTTTATTTGCTAGGTCTGACAGTGTATATAGAAGGTGGATCAAAAGACAGTCCCCAGATTTGATGACTTTTTACTCTACTTCTGCCTCTCCCTTCCCTAGTACCTTCTTCATGGCCTCTTTAACATCTTTGTTTCTCAGTGTATAGATTAGGGGGTTAACACTGGGAGTGACTATTGTGCAGAAAAGAGTAAGGAACTTGCCCTGGTCCTGGGAATAAGTGTTTGCTGGCTGGAGGTACATGTATATAATAGTACCATAGAAGAGAGAGACAACAATGAGGTGGGAGCTACAGGTGTTGAAGGCTTTCTTTCGCCCGGCAGCTGACTTGATCCTTAGCACAGCTCGTGCAATATAACCATAAGAGACGAGGATGAGGATGAGTGGTGCCAGGATGATAAAGATTGCCAAGGCAAATGCCAGTGCCTCAAGGGTCATGGTATCTACACAGGCCATGCCAATTAGTGCTGGCATCTCACAGAGAAAGTGGTCCACCCGCCGGTGCCCACAGCGAGGTAGCATCAACATCTAGGGTGCCATTATGAGAGAATTGCCAAAGCCACTCAACCATGCCACTGAAGCCAGCTGCCCACAGAGACGCGGGTGCATGATAACAGTGTAGTGCAGGGGTTTGCAGACTGCAGCGTAGCGGTCATACGCCATGACAGCCAGGAGAACACACTCCACCCCTCCCAGAGCCAGGACGAAGTAGAGCTGGATGGCACAGCCCAGATAGCTGATGGTCTTATCTGCACCCTGAAGGTTGTAGAGCATCTGAGGGATGGAACCTGTGGTGAAGCACACATCTAGGAATGAGAGGTTGGCCAGAAAGAAATACACCGGTGTGTGCAGCCGGGAATCCACAACTGAAAGCAAGATGATGGTCATGTTGCCAAGAAGAGTCAGCAGATAAAAAGTGAGGACAACCACAAAGAGGATCAGCTCTAGGTGGGGACAATCAGAGGAGCCCACCAGGATGAAGCCTTCAAAAGTACTTGTGTTGTATTGTCCGAAATGGAAGTGAGAGTCAATTCCTAGGTAGGTTGATAAGAGAAGTCCAGGGTCCCAGAGGAGGAGAGAGGGATCTGAAATTCTCAAGGAGGAAAGGACAGAGCTGGTGATTGCGCAACAAAACAATTCGTCTTTCTCAAAGATATGCTTTTCCTTAAACTGAGTACCAATGATTATATAACAACAATGTATCCTGCTTGAGGACATGTTTCTCCTTCTTGAGAACCTTCTAACTAATCTTATCATTTAAATGTTGTGGGAGTGGGTCTGGTGAGACCTTTCTACTGTTAGTTCTAATCTTGTTAATTTTAAGATTTATGTTGTGGGAATGGGTCTGATAAAAATATATAAGTCCTTGATAAGATTAGCAAGTGGGGCACCCTCCGTCCACTGTCTGATGTCTATGTCAGAAGCTTTCTCTGTAAGTTTTTCAGTTTAATAAAACTCTGCTGCACAAAAGTTCTTGAGTGATCAAGCCTGGTTCCTGGTCCTGAAGCTAAATCTTCTTCAGAGATCACAAATCTCACATTGTTCACTGTAAGCTACCTGAAGTATAGCCAAATATAACAATGAGGAATAAGAGAATTTTCCAAGAAGAATATTTTAACTAAGCCTTTATTATTTTAGCATTATTTTTGTTGTTGTTCAGTCAGTAAGTCATGTCTGACTCTTTGCAACTCCATGAACTACAGCATGCCAGGCTTCTCTGTCCTTCACTATCTCAAGGAATTTACTCAAAATCATGTCCATTGAGTCAGTGATGCCATCCAACCATCCAGCCATCTCATCCTCTCATCCAACCATCTTCTCCTCTTGCCCTCAAACTTTCCCAGCATCAGGGTCTTTTCCAATAAGTCAGCTCTTTGCATCAGGTGGCCAAAGTATTGGAGCTTCAGCTTCAGCACCAGTGCTTCCAATGAGTATTCAGGGTTGATTTCCTTTAAGATTGACTGGTTAGATCTTCTTGCTGTCCAAGGAACTCTCAAGAGTCTTCTCCAGCACCACAGTTCAAAATCATTAATTCTTCGGTGCTCAGCCTTCTTTATAGTCCAACTGTCACATCCATACATGACTACTGAAGAAACCGTAGCTTTGACTATATGGACCTTTGTTAGTGAAGTGATGTCTCTACTTTTTAATACAGTATCTAGGTTTGTCATAGTTACTCTTCCAAGGAGCAAACATCTTTTAATTTCATGGCTGCGGTCACTGTCTGCAGTGATTTTGGAGCCCAATAAAATGAAATCTGACACTGTTTCCACATTTTCCCCTTCTATTTGTCATGAAGTGATAGAACCAGATGCCAAGAATTTAGTTTTTTGAATGTTGAGTTTTAAGCCAGCTTTTTCATTCTCCTCTTTCACCTTCATCAAGAGGCTCTTTAATTTCTGCCATTCTGTCTTTCCTTTCTGCCATTAAAGTGATACCATCTGCATATCTGAGGTTGTTGATGTTTCTCCCAGCAATCTTGATTCCATCTTGTGATTCATGCAATCTGTTAAAAAAAAAACACACACAAAAAACTATAAGTACAATTCATACCCTAGTTCAATTTGTCCCCTAACTATCCTCAACCTTACTCCTACTCTTGTGTAGAGAAGTAACCAGTGTCATTAATTTTAAAAACTTTTAAATATACACAAAGTCTCAATTTGTTTCTTTTCTAGCTTTACTTCATGCCCCATCTTCCTCTAGATATTACCTTCTGCCCCTTTCCAGATTATTCAAGCTACTGTTAATTACATAATAATATTAATTAAGAATTAGTCATTCTTATTATTCTTAAAAAAAAAAAACTAGATATTTTCTCATGTAATCTCATGCAGACACACAAAACATAATAAAATCATATTTCAGTGTCTTAAGTTATTGTTTTATAAAAGTAGAACCATGTAATGTATTTGTTTCAGCATTTTTGATTTCCTCATTCAGCAAAACCTCAAGAAAACATCTCCAAGACGTGTTAGTGCTATAATTCCTTGTTTCAGATGAATGAACACTTTCCATTCTGTGAATATATTATCTAGTAAATTTCTTATCAAAAGACCCTATATTTTTCTTTGTCATTGGTTATTAAAACATTTCTGCATTAAATATTATTGTTCATTTGTCCTTTTTAGGGGAATGATTCCTGCAAATAACAGCACTAGATTGAGAGTTTATGTAGTTTTTAGAAACCATTGCCATATTTTCCCCAGGAAAACTTGTGACACTTTGAATTTCCACCAGTAATCTGTGAGTAGCACTTTTCCTTCATTCTCATTGGCAATAAAATTAAATTCTTCTTTTGCTTCCAGTCTGGTGAATATGAAGAGCTTTATCATCATCATTTTAATATCTCTTTCTCTATTTGAGAATTTGGCCACACTTTCTTATATGTCTTGTTTATTTGGATTTGCTATTCTAAATCGCAAAGAGTTGGACACAACTTGGTGACTGAACAACAACAACAAATTGTCTATTCATATAATTGCTTTCCTATTGGGATATTTGTGGGTTTTCCCCATGTTTGTTAAAATCATAATCTTTTTTTCTGAATTATAAATATATGTCTTCTAAATCTACTCACCTGGAAAAGAAATTGAAAAGAACTTGAATAATTAAAATAAAAATATAATATTTTGGCCAGAATAAATACTATAATATAAAACATTTAAATCTTACAAGACAATCTATATAATCGTGAGCTGAAGAAGAACTTGGTTACTCAACCTGGAAATTTTAAAACTCTATAAAAAATATAGAATATATTGGTTCTACATAAATTCTTTAAAACTGCTTTACGTAAAATGTGTTATAAACCAAGTTAAGCAATTTTCTTAAGATAAAATAAATTAAGGTCTATTTTCTGATACCCAAATCAAAGGTTTGGTAGCATAAACTCAGATGGGTTCTCAGCAAATTTACATATAGAATAAAAATTTCTTCCTGAGAGAAATAAGTAAGTCACTTTAGACTGGAAAATGAATTCCAATTCAATAGCAGAAAGTCCAAACTGTCTTTGAAAGATATTTTAGTCCCCTCTGTCATTTTGTTAGACAAAGTTTAGGATTAAGTCCCTGGAGAAAAGGTTTGCTGAGCAAATCAAAGATGAAAGAGGAATGTCTCTTCGTAAAGCTCTCCTCCTTCTCTCTTCCCACTGGGTATGTGGTTAATTGCTATAAACTATGAGGGAAGACTTTTTGCAATTCAGTGTTTGAGATTTCTGCCAGAGACCAAAGCAAATACCAGTATTGATCATCCATTTTGAAAAACTAGTTGGAAAAAAAAATCAAAATAGCAATTCGTGTACTAATTACAAGTGATGCCAGAACACCATTCAGATCAGCTGTAATACTTCATTCTTATCTTCCAGTTAACTCTGAATGGAGACATCATGACTTGCTACATTTTTAGTGTAACTAAAAGAAGCTGAATGAATTTCATCAAATCAGTTATACAACTACATAGCATATGAAGATGACATTTTATCTGTGCACTTTAAATTAGCCCTATTTCGAACTCAAGTCTTTGTGGACATAAAATTGATCTATCGCCAATGTTTAAGATGGAGGTAAGTAGAATATATTTCAAAAAATTACTAAATAAAATGACACTAAAATTTGAGTATTCTAAGCATGCATTTCATGGACTGTTTATATTTCAGATCTCAGCAAAGACCAACAACTTATCTGTTAGGAAAAATCTGATTTTATCCAGCTTCAGCTTCTAAAAACTTTTTTATATATTATGTGTAAGTATATATTTTATATGTGATATAGTTTATATTTTATATCATTATATATTTTAAGTATAAATTACATATGTACATACAAATTATATTATATATTATGTACAAATATGTTCAAATATTTTTTATACAAATATATTTTGAACATATCCGTAAAATCTATGGGAAATAAGAACTTTAGAGCAGGTCGGCTTTAGGTTCTAATCTTTAGTCTGTTATTTACTAGCTCCAGGACCTGAGGAAAGTAATTTCTCTAAAAATATAAATTCAGTTTCTGCCTGAAAGTTTAATCTTTAATAAAATGGAAAAAATTTTTGGCAAATTTCCTCATATTGATGAGCCAACTTACAATGTATTAGCCGTGTGAAAAATTACTCCTATCATTCATCCTTTTGGGCTTCTCTGGTGGCTCAGACAGTAAAGAATCCACCTATAGTGTGGGAGACCTGGGTTTGAGTCCTGGGTTGGGAAGATCCCCTGGAGGAGGGCATGGCAACCCACTCCAGTATACTTGCCTGGAGAATCCCCATGGACAAAGGAGCCTGGTGGGCTACAGTCCATTGGTGGCAAAGAGTCGGACAGGACTGAAGTAACTGGGCAAAGTGCTTTGAGTTCCCACATCACTATCATACTTTGACTAACATTAGCATGTTCATCTTTTTACTCCTGCAAAAATATGGTATCTATGTGGTATTTGGAAGCCTACCTCATAGGGATATGAAATAATTTGAGAAAATGTAACAGTAAACAGTTTTTGTGCTAAAAGAAAAATATCATGCCCATAGTCTTACTGAAGGTAAAACTGATATCCAAAGCTATTTAATAACTTGCTCAGTTATACAATGATTTACTGGCTATTTGGGGACTAAAATTCTTGTTACTTCTATCATCTCAAGGCTCCTTCCATAGTGTAGCTTAAAATGATGCTTCCAAGACTGCTGAACTTTACCTTTTTGAATGTTCAAAGTCAGATATGGGATAAGAGAATTCAGTAGAGAGATGATAGATATAAGATTAATACATCACAGATAAAATTTATTAATATCTCATCAGCAGCTTTCTAAACTTCTCTCCTTCTATCAACTTCCAATAACATCTGTATTAACCCAGTTATATTCCCTTTCTAATCTCCTTGATATCTCTCATAATTCAAATGTTTTCTTCTGCTGCCCTCTTGAATGCTACTCAAAATGAGATAAACAGTATCTTGAGATTCTGGCAATGTATGTTTACTCAAAAGCAGAGGAATCTTCTCAGTGGCCTTTCAGGAATTAGCCACAATTGCAAGCAATTAGTACTCTTGCCTGGAAAATACCATGGACGGAGGAGCCTGGAAGGCTGCAGTCCAGGGGGATGCGAAAAGTCGGACACAACTGAGTGACTTCACTTTCACTTTTCACTTTCATGCATTGGAGAAGGAAATGGCAACCCACTCCAGTGTTCTTGCCTGGAGAATCCCAGGGACAGGGGAGCCTGGTGGGCTGCTGTCTATGGGGTCGCACAGAGTCGGACACGACTGAAGCGACTTAGCAGCAGCAGCAGCAGAGAGATGTCCACAGGTAATACTCAGGAGCCTGTCTGATATAATTTCAGAGAAGCAGATAAGGACTTCCTAGGTTTTTGTTCTTTTGTTTTGTTAATAAACACTTCAGTCCTAACACTGGGGATATGAATCAGAATCAAATTACTTAAAACTTCTAAAATGCAAAAATGATAGCCCAACTACTTAGTCTAAAGATATACTTTCAAGAATGGATAAATATTTGAGGTTACTGTGTGCTTGAAAGACAGGTGAATGTACAAAAAAAAAAGAGTAAAGCAGAATACAAGAATTCAATGCTCTGAAACCTCCTGTTTTCTCTCCTCATTACTTTCTGGCTCCAACATCTTTATATCTTATTCTGCTCCAGTGCTTTCTGCTGGAGTGATAAATGTTATCCCCTTACTATGCCCTCATTACAGAACATGAGAGGATATTACATATGACAAGATATGTGAACTAATATATCATATTGATGCAGAAACAGTTTATCATGTTTGTATGTAGCGAATCTCAGAGGGAGAGGGTCAGTTGATTAAATAAATTAACTGATTCCCTCTTCTGTAATCTTCCATAGAGAGGACTTTCTTGACTGAGTTCCAGGAAGTAACATCCTATCTAGGATCAGTCAGGAAAAGACATTGTCCCTGTGAGAGGAGAAAATACATGCAATGTCCTCCATGATGAGATACCTCCTGAGCAATAATATAAGAACTGTGTCACTCTTCAGTATTTCATTTAGAGAGATACTATACCTTATCCAAACAGGAATACTGAGAATGAAAGTGGTTCTATTACCAAACTGTAAGCACAGTAGGAGACAACTCAACAGTCCTGGGTAGACTGGGGAGTGTCATTCACCCCAGTTACATGGACTAGAGGGGATCTGTTCAACACTTGTGCAACTCAAGGAAAGTATGGATTGTGTGAAATCTCTCTACTGATGCCATTTATCCTGTTTTACCTGATTCCTCCATTCCTTGGCAACATTTTTTTTTTTTGCCAAGAAAATACAAAATGCCCCCACACAATCCATCCCTTAGAAAAAAATCCTTGCAGATTCGGACATAATTTTTTAAAAACATGAAGAGTTTAAAAAATTAATTTTCTTGCAAAGATCTGCACCCTAATGGGGATCAAAGTATTAAACCAAAGCAATGCTGGTCTGAGAGTTAAATACAGCAAGTAAATTAGTGTGTGTGTGTGTGTGTGTGTGTGCACTCAGTCCCTCAGTTGTTTCCAACTTTTTGTGGCCCCATGGACTGTAGCCCACCAGATTCTTCTGCCTGTGGAATTTTAAGTGAGGATTTTTTTTTTTAATGTTAAAAGAATAATATCTGCTTTTTAAAAATTAGAACAAAAAACAGGTAAATTTATAAATAATTCTGCTTACTCTCCACCATCCCCATTTCTTAGGAGTGACACTTTCTTCTGTATTCTTCAAGGTAATTTTTAATTTATGTATTGGTATCTTTATGTATGTATGTATAAAATACGATTTTTAAAATTGATAGAATCATCATTTTAAAAATGTTCAGTAACTACTTTTTTTCATTTAGAGATATATTTGAATGTCATTTTATGTCTATATCTATGACTATGTTTCTCAAAGTTTTTGTCAAATGAGAGCAAGGCAATTTTTAGGGGACTAGTAGTCCGAGAATAAGAACAAAATTAAAACACACGTTGCTAACATTCAAATGAACCTGAATAATCATGAAAAATTTATATTCTGATATTGATAAAATAATAAAATAATTTAGAGTATCCTGTTAAGATTTCTTCAGGATGAATACATGTTTAGCAGGTGGAACTGACATATCAGCAGTTTTAGGAAATTCAGAGATGCTTTAAGCATCTCAGGAGGGCTTCCTGTGTGGCTCAGAGGTAAAGAATCCGCCTGCAATGCAGGAGACACAGGAGATGCAGATTTGTTCCCTGGGTTGGGAAGATCCCCTGGAGGAGGGCATGGCAACCCACTCTGGTATTGTTGCCTGGAGAATTCTATGGACAGAGGAGCCTGGCAGGCTTACAGCCCATGGCATCGCAAAGAGTCGGACATGACTGAAGTGACTGGGCAAAGTGTCTCAGAGTTCCCACATCACTATCATACTTTGACTAACATAACGGTGTTTCTATGTGCCAGGCACTATGCCAGCCAATATTCACTGAAAAATCACATTTATACTTCACAGCAGGTGGTTACTAGGATCCTTACTTTGAGGGTTGATAGTTTAGGGGCTAAGGAGGAAAAAGGAAGGTGAGTTTTCAACTGGCAGAGTCATCTTTCATTGGTAACCTTAGAAAATTTATAGTTTTATAAACCATAAGTAACTTCTCTCTGAGCAACCTCAGAGACTTTGAAACCCTCTAACTTCTTTCATCCATACTGCTCTGTTTCTAAGGGCCAGGGTCTAGACTAAACAATGTGTGTATATGTTTCATATCAAGACAAGGTAAAAAAGCAGGATTACCTTCACAAGTGAGAACTTGAAGATCAGAGGATAAGAAACATTCCCAGTGTAATGTAACTAATTAGGCAAGGTAGCCTATGAGCCTCGGAGAAGGCAATGGCAAGCTACTCCAGTACTCTTGCCTAGAAAATCCCATGGATGGAGGAGCCTGGTAGGCTGCAGTCCATGGGGTCGCGAAGAGTCGGACACAACTGAGCGACTTCCCTTTCACGTTTCACTTTCATGCATTGGAGAAGGAAATGGCAACCCACTCCAGTGTTCTTGCCTGGAGAATCCCAGGGATGGGGGAGCCTGGTGGGCTGCGGTCTATGGGGTCGCACAGAGTCGGACATGACTGAAACAACTTAGCAGCAGCAGCCTATGAGCCTAAGTCCAGTTCCGTATCATTAAATAATCTTATATGAATTCTGAGCTTCTAAAAAAAAAAAAATGTCCTCAGTTGTATCCATTATTAGATACTTTCTACATGTTCTTTTTTTTTTTTTTGGAGGGGGTGAGATTTACACAATTTTAATTAGTTGTAATTTACACAGTTTTTACACAGGGAATCTCATTGGCATTAGGAGAAAATAGATGGCACTAGGGGTAAAGAGTTCACCTGCCTACCCAGAGGGATGGTATGGGGAGGGAGGAGGGAGGAGGGTTCAGGATGGGGAACACATGTATACCTGTGGCGGATTCATTTTGATATTTGGCAAAACTAATACAATTATGTAAAGTTTAAAAATAAAATAAAATAAAATAAAGAGTTCACCTGCCAAAGGAGATGCAGGAGATGTGGGTTTGAGCCCTAGATTGGGAAGATCCCCTGGAGGAGGGCATGGGAACCCACTCCAGTATTCTTGCCTGGACAATCCCAAGGACAGAGGAGCCTGGCGGGCTACAGTCCATAAGGTCGCAAAGAGTTGGACATGACTGAAGTGACTTAGCACACTCTCACAGAAAGATTTCAAATGGCAGGAACTGTGTCTATATATATCTAATAGACGGTACCCAGGGTAGAAAGAAGTGAGAACAATGAATTTACAGAATAACAAAAGATCAAATTTTGATATTTTATATAAAATAAATTCTATGAATATAGAAACATGTTACTTTAAATTTTTTGAAATTTATTTTACTAATATATTTAAATAAGAATAGAAACTCTTGAAATACTTAGAAAGATAAATATGTATATTTTTCTCAATATATTTTCACATTATATCATCAGTCTGTAAGTTTATACAAATTGTTAGCAAAATGCTTAAAACTGACAGTAAATAAATGTGCTTGTTAACTTACTTTTTATATTCCAGAGAACCAAGAGCTGACCATTTAACATGAATAGGATCAATGAGAGTGTCCCCCCCCAAGAGTTCATCCTCTTAGGTTTCTCAGATCGACCACGGCTGGAGCTTCCACTCTTTGTGGTGTTCCTGATTTCCTATATCTTGACCATCCTGGGCAATCTAGCAATAATTATTGTGTCCCGTCTGGATTCCAAGCTCCATACCCCCATGTATTTTTTTCTTACCAATCTCTCACTCTTGGACCTTTGCTACACCACAAGTACAGTTCCACAAATGCTGGTAAACATACGCAGCATCAGGAAGGTGATTAGTTACGGCGGCTGTGTGGCACAACTTTTCATTTTCCTGGCTTTGGGTTCCACTGAATGTCTCCTCCTGGCTGTCATGTCCTTTGATAGGTTTGCAGCTATTTGTCGGCCTCTCCACTACTCCGTCATCATGCACCAAAGGCTCTGCCTCCAGCTGGCAGCTATATCCTGGGTTAGTGGCTTTAGCAACTCAGTATTGCAGTCCACCTTGACCCTGCAGATGCCACTCTGTGGCCACAAAGAAGTGGATCACTTCTTCTGTGAAGTTCCTGCTCTGCTCAGGTTGTCATGTGTAGACACAACAGCAAATGAAGCTGAACTATTCTTTATCAGTGTGCTATTCCTTCTAATACCTGTGACACTCATTCTGATATCATATGCTTTTATTGTCCAAGCAGTGTTGAAAATACAATCAGTGGAAGGTCGGCGAAAGGCATTTGGAACATGTGGCTCCCATTTGATAGTGGTGTCACTTTTTTATGGCACTGCTATCTATATGTACCTGCAACCACCATCCCCTGTCTCCAAGGATCGGGGAAAGATGGTATCCCTTTTCTATGGAATCATCACACCCATGTTGAACCCCCTTATATACACACTTAGGAACAAAGATGTAAAGGGCGCATTTAAGAGTCTGATTGCAAAGATTTTCTTAATCAAGAAATAGGAATACCCAAATAATAGGCCTTGTTAAAACTTGAAGTTTATTTATTTTAATAATTTAATAAATTATTTAACTTAATAATAACTAATTTAATTTAATTTAATCCATCCAAGTTGCTTTAGTCTACTCTTAGAACTGATATGATGACCTTCTTCAAATAAAATGTCACTGACAAAAAACTGCATTTATTTCCTCCTGTCTACCTATAGTCATTGCACAAGTCCTGAGAACTGGTACATTATGATCCTCTAAAATATTATAAGCTTGAAATATTTAAAGTCTCAGGCTTTATAACACTGGTTTGTATACTTGGTAAAGAGTCTTAAACTTCTGTGAGTCTAAAATAAAAGCTTAGGAAACATAACATTTTTATACACATTCAAATGTGCTTACACATCACAAATATTTTATTAATTACAGGGGATACAACAGAAGTCCATAAAGCCATACAAAGCCCCCCCTCCCTTATAGATATAAAGTTAATGATAATAGTTTAAATTTTAACACTATTCCCACATTAAAACAACATTTGGCTTGCACAATGATTTTTCTTCCACAATTTTACCTGGATCTCTTCTCATGTCTATACTTTCCATTTATCCTAAATTGAAGTACCTTATCCTATTTCATCTACCAAATAAATTTGTATTTATTTATTTGTATTTATTTATCTGAATCACACACTCTTTATTGGAATTTTTTTTCATGATTCAATTACCATCTATGTTATCTGTCTCCTTTTAAGCCCTGAAGCAATTAGAATCTAATTCATAAAACTAGCAGAGTATATAACAATATTCATTGCTTGTTTAATGCACTTCCTTTGTTCAAGAAGGAAAACTTATTATGTTAGCTCCCTTAGGTAACATGGATTATAATTTATTCTTCTTCCACATGGCCTTCAGAGCTCATCAAAGTGCTGAGAAAAATATTTGCACACTGAGTCAGTTTTTGGCTGATTTAATGAATAGCTGGCGTGCTGGGTCCATGGGGTCACAGTCAGACATAACTGAGTGACTGAACTGAACTGATGAATAGTTGCACTGTAGTAATTTTAACTGCTTCTTTTTCTAATTACTTCTTCTACTAAATACAAAAACAGAAAGTTCAATAACTAAAAAATACAATTAGCATGTTTCCTTTGAATACCGGTATTCAAAATGTACCAACAAGGTACATTTCTGCCTCAGTGTAATTTTCTGACACAACATGGTGGATCTTAAAACTTCAACCTGCATCAAGACCACCTTGATGGTGGTCTTTTAAAAGATGGAGGGCTTTTAAAATCCAAGATCCCTGGGAGTCAACCCACCTACACTCCCAGAGTTTCTCAAGTAGGAAGTCTGGAGGGAGGGGCCAGGAATTGCATTTCTAATTAATTCTCAGGTTGTGCAGATCAGGGACCGCACTTTAAGGACTGCTGTGCTAATGGTTAAAATGAATAAAGAGGTCTTGCTAGTACTGGGGCTCAGGGTGGGCCACCTCCTAAAATATCACAATGGCATTATTTTGAGTTGAAGTTGCCTGAGAAGCAGCAGATGCAAGAAGGAAACTCTGACCGTCCTCTATGCCCTGGAAAACAGAGAACAAATCTCTCATGTGAAAGGTACCCTCCCCACATTTGGAGGTAAGGAGGACATCTTGATCAGCACAGATAGGGAATTCGAGCTAAGAAGCCAGTATAAACCAACTGTTTTTAATTAAACATACAAATCACTGACCAGTTCTAGGATTCACATTTCAGTTCAGTTCAGTTCAGTCGCTCAGTTGTGTCCGATTCTTTGGGACCCCATGAACCGCAGCATGCGAGGCCTCCCTGTCCATCACCAACTCCTGGAGTTTACCCAGACTCATGCCAATTGAGTCGATGCCATCCAACCATCTCATCCTCTGTTTTCCCCTTCTCCTCTTGCCCTCAACCTTTCCCTGACTCAGGGTCTTTTCCAGTGAGTTGCCTGCTTGCGTCAGGTGGCTAAAGTATTGGAGCTTCAGCTTCAGCATCAGTGCTTCCAGTAAAATTCAGGGTTGATTTCCTTTAGGATAGACTGATTTGATCTCCTTGCAGTCCAAGGGACTCTCAAGAGTCTTCTCTAGCACCACAGTTCTTAGTAGTCTGGCTTGTTGAAAGAGGAAAAGTAAACTCAACCTCACTGTTTGAGGTCTTTTCTGGGACCTTTTCTGCAGTCTTGATCCAGGTGAATGGAAATTCAGGGTTCTTTTTTTGTCGAAAGGGCTCAACAGGCAGCTGAGAAGTACTCTGCCGAATGTGTTGCGAGGAATTCTACCGAGGTGCGCTGCTACTGCTGGCTGTGGGCAGGCTCCTGCAGGATCATGGCTCTGCCCTGCTTCTGAGCAAGTCATCTTCTCTCCTCCTTTCTGAGTAATTCATCCAGGAGCCAGGGTCCAAAGCCTCAAAGTCTGACAATGAACTGTCAGTTGAAGATTATATTTGTAATCTAAATTTAAATTTTAAGGAGAAAAAAAAATTGTCTTTTGAAAAGTTAAAAGACATTGTCAAATGTCAAAAGCGAACACAAAAAAAGACAAGCTCAAACCAAATCGATATCCAGGAAGTAGTTATAGCACAGTATCAATTCCAAACACGGAGCAGGTAACTTGATCACCTGGGAGGTGAATTTCCAGTCATTTGGAGGGGAGTACTTTTATCTTTTTAAAAGACATTTTTCTGCATCCAATATGTTACACAAAAAAATTAACACATCTCCCCCCCCCCCCACAAAAAAAAAGAAAGGAAAGGTACAAAAGAGCAAAGAAAGTATATGATCCATGTTCTCAAACTATGTTTTCTAAGAAACAAGTACATTTAACTGCATGAGAAAGAAAATGCAAGCAATAAAAAATTCTTCTTCTAAAAGTTTTAAATTTACCAATATATGAAATGTAAAACCCTGTGCAGAAGAAGCTGCACTGATATAATCATCAAAGAGGATGCTGTTGGGGGCTCTCTGATTCAAAACAGAATACACACTCAGATTCTGTTGACTTCAAAGACAAACAAAATCCTTACAAACACACTTTCATATAGGAAAGTTCTTCAGTGTCCCTCAGATTGATCTCACCTCCTCTGTGAAGAGTCTACCCTTGCTCACATGAGGGTATCCCACAGTCCTTTGAACTATCATAAATTACTGCATTGCATTCTTAAGCAGAACTTCCCAGGTGTCTCTTTTTCCTAACACTTAAAGTTACTTGAAATTTGGGACTTTTTTTCCTTCATCATTAATTTTCTCACTCCTCGGTACCTGGTATCAGGCTTCAGACACCCTGGATTTCCATAAACTTGAGTGGTAATTATATATTTTATATTTATAAGGTATAGATATTCCTATATTCAATTCCTGATTTCATTCATTATCATCTGAGTGATGAGGGGCTAACCCTAATCTCTCCACTCCCTCAACTAAAACATTGGGACAAGAATCCTGGCCTTGGAGGTTCTTTTACAGGTACTCAGGGAAGTAAGTAGTGGCATGTAACGGAAATGATCTCAACAGATGGTCTGATTTTGTGAATTTTCATGATGCTTTCAAAACCCTTCAATATACATTACCTGCTAAAAAGAAATACCCATTGCCACTGGATCAATTCCCTTCTCCAGGTCTCAATATCTCCTCCTGTAAATGAAGGACGTTAGGCTAGATTTAATCCATCCCTTAGTGAGCTTTCTTTCTGAGAAATTTGTTCTCAGGTGCCACTGAGGAATAGTCCAAAGTGGCATTACTCTTTTCTCTGACCGGCTTGTAGCTAGAGGACTAGCATAGTCCCTAGCATAGGGACCCAAAACTGCAGGTGAGATCCAAAGGCCACCCTCATGCTCACCCCACAGAATTCCCATACTCTAAAGCAAAATGGCTGTCTGGAGGCCTTACAAATAGCTGTGAAAAGAAGAGAAATGAAAAGCAAAGGAGAAAAGGAAAGACATAAGCATCTGAATGCAGAGTTCCAAAGAATAGCAATAAGAGATAAGCCTTCCTCAGTAATCAATGCAAAGATAGAGGAAAAACAACAGAATGGGAAAGACTAGAGATCTCTTCAAGAAAATTAGAGATACCAAGGGAACATTTCCTGCAAAGATGGGCTCAATAATGGACAGAAATGGTATGGACCTAACAGAAGCAGAAGATATTAAGAAGAGATGGCAAGAATACACAGAAGAACTGTATAAAAAATATCTTCATGACCAAGATAATCACAATGGTGTGATCACTCACCTAGAGCCAGACATCCTGGAATGTGAAGTCAAGTGGGCCTTAGAAAGCATCACTACGATCAAAGCTAGTGGAGGTGATAGAATTATTCCAGTTGAGCTATTTCAAATCCTGAAAGATGATGCTTTGAAAGTGCTGCGCTCAATATGCCAGCAAATTTGGAAAACTCGGCAGTGGCCACAGGACTGGAAAAGGTCCGTTTTCATTCCAATCCCAAAGAAAGGCAATGCCAAAGAACGCTCAAACTACTGCACAATTGCACTCATCTCACACGCTAGTAAAGTCATGCTCAAAATTCTCCAAGCCAGGCTTCAGCAATATGTGAACCGTGAACTTCCTGATGTTCAAGCTGGTTTTAGAAAAGGCAGAGAAACCAGAGATCAAATTGCCAACATCCACTGGATCATCGAAAAAGAGAGTTCCAAAAAACATCTATTTCCGCTTTATTGACTATGCCAAAGCCTTTGACTGTGTGGATCACAATAAATTGTGGAAAATTCTTCAAGAGATGGAATACCAGACCACCTGACCTGCCTTAGAACTGGACATGGAACAACAGACTGGTTCCAAATAGGAAAAGGAGTATGTCAAGGCTGTATATTGTCACCCTGCTTATTTAACTTCTATGCAGAATACATCATGAGAAACGCTGGGCTGGAAGAAGCACAAACTGGAATCAAGATTGCCTGGAGAAATACCAATAACCTCAGATATGCAGATGACACCACCCTTATGGCAGAAAGTGAAGAGGAACTAAAAAGCCTCTTGACGAAAATGAGAGAGGAGAGTGAAAAAGTTGGCTTAAAGCTCAACATTCAGAAAACGAAGATCATGGCACCTGGTCCCATCACTTCATGGGAAACAGATGGGGAAACAGTGGAAACAGTGTCAGACTTTATTTTTTGGGGCTCCAAAATCACTGCAGATGATGACTGCAGCCATGAAATTAAAAGACGCTTACTCCTTGGAAGGAAAGTTATGACC
Source organism: Bos indicus x Bos taurus (assembly GCF_003369695.1). Taxonomy (NCBI): domain Eukaryota; kingdom Metazoa; phylum Chordata; class Mammalia; order Artiodactyla; family Bovidae; genus Bos; species Bos indicus x Bos taurus. Next base: position 32,003,443 of record NC_040098.1, read on the forward strand.
AACCTAGATAGCATATTCAAAAGCAGAGACCTTACTTTGCCAACAAAGTTCCATCTAGTCAAGGCTAAGATTTTTCCAGTGGTCATGTATGGATGTGAGAGTTGGACTGTGAAGAAAGCTGAGCTCCGAAGAATTGATGCTTTTGAACTGTAGTGTTGGAGAAGACTCTTGAGAGTCCCTTGGACTACGAGATCCAACCAGTCCATCCTAAAGGAGATCAGTTCTGGGTGTTCTTTGGAAGGAATGATGCTAAAGCTGAAACTCCAGTACTTTGGCCCTCTCATGTGAAGAGTTGACTCATTGGAAAAGACTCTGATGCTGGGAGGGATTGGGGGCAGGAGGAGAAGGGGACGACAGAGGATGAGATGGCTGGAAGGCATCACCGACTCGATGGACTTGAGTTTGAGTGAATTCCGGGAGTTGGTGATGGACAGGGAGGCCTGGCGTGCTGCAATTCATGGGGTCGAAAAGAGTCGGACACGACTGAGCGACTGAACTGAACTGAACTTTCCTGATGTGGCTCTGTCCCTCTCCTGCCTCTTCAAATCCACCTTCAGAAGAACGTTGCTTTGACGAGCCAACAGTCATTCTAAAGAACTTAAAAGCCCAGAGAGTCGTTGCTGCAACGGTCAGAGCACGAGGTTTTGCTTTGAGTGACAGGTCAGGGCGTGCTGGGAGCAGGTTGGGGGCGAAAGGGTTCCTTCCATCCTCGCTGTGCGACAAGCCTTTGTCCACCACGCTGGCTCTGGTTCAGCCTCAGTTTTGTTCCTATTTGTTCTCCGACCCATGTGACACTGCTAAGTCTCTCCTGGTGCTTCTGATTGGCTGCCCGCCTGACTCAGTTCCCCGACCCTCTCACATCCATCCTTGGACCAATCATCCTTCCTAGTCTCGCTACCCACGCTCTACTTGGTAACATCCTGCTGGTGGAGCCTGGTACTGACATCCCACTTCTTTCACTTCCGTTCAGACATCAACTTCTTATTAATAGATACGTGTTAACTTGTCCGTGCTCTTTATGTTTAATTCCTCTATTGGTTTAATTACTACAGATTTATAAGAAACCTTACTATCAATCAAGACCAACTTTTTCTTTCTTATCAAAATTATATGGTTCTTTTCTTGGCTCTTGATATTTCCCTAGGAAGAGGTTCAGAGAATGCTTTCCCCAAAATACACCATGCTGGCATAAGGATTATTTTGAGCTGAAGGCAATGGAGAAGAAGCAGACAGAAAAATTCTCTTCTCTCCCATGCAAACAGGAAGGGCAGGAGGATTCCTACTCGCCAAAGACAAACCTAGACTTCTCAGCCCAGAGAAGGCTTAGAGTTCGATTCCACCACCATATAAAGGTTTTGTCACCCTAAAAATTTCCCCATGTCATCCCTTGCAATAACCCTTGAGTCATGGCCTCTTACAAGATTTAAAAAGAGTGTTATCTTTTAAAGAGTCCTGTGGTGACCCAAGGATGAAAGAGCAGATAAAACCAAAGAGGGTCTTGAAATGCAGGAACAGAAAAACCAGACCTTTATCATCCTTCCCTTCCCCATGTTGTAACTATTAACAGATTTCAGGTCCTCCTAAGCAGTATAACTTGTCTCCCCTCCTACCCTATGGGGAGGTTTTTACCTTATTCCACCTCCACCCAGTATACGTGCCTCATCCAATCAGCAAATGACCCACAAGATCCGTATCCTACTCCTTGTACCCTGGGTATAAAAGTGGACAAAGATCCCTCCCTGTTCAACGTCAGTTCTCCCTTGAGCTTCCCCAGTGTTCTGACAGTGTCTCCCACTCTAATAAACTTTATTCTCCTCTCATTCTGCCTCATATCTGGAAATTCTTTTCTGACCCACACACAGACCAGGACTGAGTTGTCTTGGTGCTGGGAGAATGTTGCTTTTTATGGTTGAGCAGGCTTGGTGATGTGTAACACAGGTACACAATGCACAATGGAGGGAAGACGGGAGGCCAAAGGGTGGAGAAAATTTTTTACGATTAAATTTTTCTTCTCTTGTCATAAAATATGAATTTTGTTGCACATTACTAAGTTTAGATTTTTTGTTTTTTGATAGCCTAACACCTGAGACATTTGCAGAGCTAATGGTCAGAGTGCTATCCCTACTTTTGTCCTCGTACTATTGTCCCTACAGGCTCAAAATAGTGTCACTCATGCTAAAATCCATGATACTAAACCTAGACTGTAATTTCTGAATTAACTGCTGCTTCAACTTTCCCCAGGAATCTTATTAAACCAGCTTGGAATTTTCTGGTCAGCACTAATGAGATGATCTTGTCTCTTGGGTCCTCTCTGTCCCTCCCCTTTTCTAGAGAAAATCTGCATGATAAAGACCCCTAGCTGTTCTCTTCCCCTCCCCCACCCCCCAATAGGGTGTGTCCTGGTCCAAGATAACACTTTCTTTTCTTTTGCTAACGACTGTGCCTCTCCTCAATTCTAAAGGAAATCAGTCCTGAATATTCTTTGGAAGGACTAATGCTGAAGCTGAAACTTCAATACTTTGCCCACCTGATGTGAAGAACTGACTCATAGGAAAAGACCCTGATGCTGGGAAAGACTGAAGGCAGAAGGAGAAGGGCACAACAGAGGATGAGATGATTGGATGGCATCACCAACTCAATGGACCTGAGTTTGAGCAAACTCCAGGAGATGGTGATGGACAGAGAGGCCTGGTGTGTAGCAGTCCATGGGGTTTCGAAGAGTCAGACATGACTGAGCAACTGAACTGAACTGTGTGTGCTGGAAAACCTCCCATAACTAGCCTCCCTCCCACAACACCTTTCTTTCATCTTCAGCTGGTGAAGGTATTTGAAGTGGTAGCTTTGAGTCATTTCAGAGTTACTCAGTTTTCCTGAGTATTTCCCATGTACACAGGAGGTATACATGTTGTCAAACTAGTCTTTGTTTTTCTCCTGTTAATCTGTTCTTTTTATTACAGGGGTGTCTAAGCCAAGAATTTAGAAAGGTAGAGGAAATATTACATATCTGAAGTAGGGTCCTGGAGCAACATCCCATGGTGTGTGGCAGACAGAGGGCAGGACATGAAAGTATCCTTCATTCTCAGGGGACAAGGGAGATTACCAGTTTACCCAGATACAGGAGGAAATGACGTCAGGTTGGCTTATCTGTTGCCAGGGAAAACAGCTGAGGAGCACTGCCCTCACCATCCTTTTGATAAGCAACAGAGTAGACAGAGCTAGGGCAAGTACATAGGCACTTACTGATTAGTATCTATGATTAAGAGGGAAAGTCAGTTCTGTGAGTAGGGTGCAGGTGAAGCAGGCACTGGTGGAGCAGGGGAAGTAGGTACAAAGAGGAAAGGAACAGCCATCTTGGGCGGCCTAATCATACAATATGTGGATATGGGTGTAAGGCAGGCATGTGTGGCCTTTGGCATGATTTTAAGGAATATAGGCTGATCTACACCTAGTTATACATTAGCTCCCAGCCACCCCCACCCCTAATCTAAGCTGAACCCCCAGAGTGAGGCCTTTTTAAAGGAGAGGCTGCAGCTTCTGAAGAAGGTAGGGGCAGGAATGAAAAAATGAGAAGTATGGAGAGGATGGCACTTAAGACCACCTTCCAGGTTAAAAGACACTTGGAAACTATGAGAGGATACACTGACTGAAACTGACCACCCTGCAGGCACCATAGCAACCGTTTGCAGGAATTATTTTACAACAGGAGGTCAGGACTGCCTTATACAGAATTAACAAGCCACCACCAACCAGAGGTATTCAGAAAGGTCAAAGGAGATGCCATGTGTCCCACCACCTCCCAGAATCTTTCTTGCTGGCATCCATCTTGGCTGAGCAATGCGTGAGCCACAAGGAAGTACCCTGAGTCAGAATGACTGTGTTGGGGCCAGTGTGAGGAAAGCAGGAGAGACTCCATCTTGAAGCCTGTCACCCATCTTAAAGACAGGATGTGAACTGGGCTTGAACCCTGCCCAAGAGTGAGGAAACTGTTGCTAGTGAAAACCAGGTCTCCTGGAGACTTCCTTCCCTACAGATGACAAACGGAGATTGTAGTTGAGGTCAGGATGCCCCTGATAGATTAACCATGGAGATATCCCCCCTTGATGTATAATCATTGTCCCCCCTCCCTTTAACCTTAATTCTTTGTTCTCCTAGCACCAAAATCATATACAACAAAGAGGTTGCTAACATGTAACCAGTCACAAACGTAATGGGGGGCATAAAACTGGGCCTCTCAGAAACAGGGTCCTTGCTGGGAACTGATTCCCCCTGGACCTGCTGGCATAATAAACTGTACTCCACTGTCTTGCGTGTCCTTCGAGGTGTGTCTCCAGATTCCACAACAATTGGACAGAGACAACCCAGAAACTAATCCCATCACCATAAACCAGAGATTGGCAGAGCAGCTCTCCTGGATTCCCTTACCCTCCTGCTCTCCACCGCAAGACCCCTTCCCAATAGTCTCTTGCTTTGTCAGCACCTGTGCCTCCTCCGATAATTCATTTCAGAGCATCATACAAGAGTTCCCTTTCAGGCCTTGGAAGGGGTTCTTCCAGGAACAGACGGACAAATCAGGGACTGTCATCCTAAGCCCCAGACTGAATTCCAGTGTGTGTATGTGCACAGGATTTTAAGGAGTTTATACAGATCTTTCATCAGTTCTTACAGGAATGTGTGTACCACATGGTAAGAATCTCCCACCCTAGACTTTTAGGGGAGATAGGAGAAGGCAATGGCACCCCACTCCAGTACTCTTGCCTGGAAAATCCCATGGATGGAGGAGCCTGGTAGGCTGCAGTCCATGAGGTTGCTAAGAGTCAGACACGACTGAGAGAGTTAACTTTCACTTTTCACTTTGATGCATTGGAGAAGGAAATGGCAACCCACTCCAGTGTTCTTGCCTGGAGAATCCCAGGGACGGGGGAGCTTGGTGGGCTGCCGTCTCTGGCGTTGCACAGACTCAGACACGACTGAAGCGACTTAGCAGCAGCAGCAGTCAGAAACAGCAGACCAGCACCCATGGCTTTGAGCAATGGAGAGCTTCTTAAAGAGTTTAACTTGTGAGTTTAGTCCTTTTGTTTGTGCTGAGTTCACAGAATTTTCCTAAAACAGGAAGGAACTGTCAGGGAAATGTATGCCTCAAAGGAAAATTATAGCACACCCTTTAGTGTCATCTGATTCTGATTCAATGAGAGGTATTTTACAATTCTGTAAATTTTTGATAACTGGCAGCAATAAAAAATAATTCCTGTCTTGTTCAGTGGCTAAGTAGTGTCTGTATGCAACCCCATGGACTGCTGCACGCCACGCTCTTCTGTCTTCCACTGTTTCCTGGAGTTAGCTCAATTTCATGTCCATTGATCCCGTCATGCTATCTATCTCTTCTTCTGCCGCCCCCTTCTCCTTTTGCCTTTACTCTTTCCCAGCATCAGGGTCTTCTTCAATGAGTTGGCCCTTTGCATCAGGTGGCCCAAGTACTGGAGCATCAGTTTTAGCATCGGTCCTTCTACTGAGTAGTCAGGGTTGATTTCCTTTAGGATTGACTGTTTTTATATACTTCCAGTCCAACGGACTCTCAAGAGTCTTCTCCAGCATCACAATTTGAAAGCAGCAATTCTTCCTGGCTCAGCCTTTTTTTATGGTCCAGTTGCTGTCCATAGACATGCAAATTAATTCTATCTTCTGAGGGGACATTTTTTCCCTCCCCAGTCCACCTTCCTCACCAATCCTCAGCAGTATAAAAGCCAGTTTGGACTTTATTTAGACTTGACTTTCAATATTCCTGATCTATAAATGGCGTCCACTCTTTGAATTCTCCTTTTAATTGGTAGTAACACCTCACCAGTTATCTCATTAAAGAGGTAAAATCTTTCCAAAGGGGTTCACTTTTACACTTGTATGAGAGTCAAGATTGTATATTTTGGGGGAAAATTAAACTTTAAGTAGGCTTCCCAGGTGGGTGGTAAAGAACCGGTCTGCCAATGCCGGAGACGCAAGAGATGCATGTTCGATCCCTGAGTTGGGAAGATCCCCTGGAGAAGGAAATGGCAACCCACTCCAGTATTCTTGCCTGGAAAATCAAAGGAGCCTGGTGGGCTATACAGTTCATGGGGTTGCAAAGAGTCAGATGACTGAGCTGCACACACTATCACTCTTTAATTTGACTTTTATTCTCTATTTGACTGGAAGGAGTTTCTAGTGCCATTTTCATTACCATAGCAACCGGAGCCTAAGGTAAATCCACAGAATTCCTAAAACCCCCACTGCCTCTCCTTTGGGGTGACCAGAAGGGAACAGCACTAGGCTCCTTTCTCTCCCCTTTCCCTCTCATTCCTCTCCATCTTCCTCCTTTTGCTCTGACATGCTTCCCTTCCTCTTCTCAGATTCTCTTCCTCCTGGATCTCCCCTTCGTCCCCATTTTCTCCTTCCTTCCTGCCCTCGTCCCCCTTTTCTCCTCTTTCCCTATCTTCCAGAACCCGCCCGGACATGGAGCTCCTCCATACACACACACAGTTTCCCCCACCTTTCAAGGTGGGACGGGGGCCACCCTCCGCTGGGGCACGCCCAGGACTAGGTCACTCACACCCAGACCAGCCTCCGGTGTCGCAGAAGGACGCTCTTAACTTGCAGTGGAAAGGAGGGTTTCCTAAAAAGAAGGGAAGAGGGAACATTACAAGGTTCTATTCAGTAAAACCAAAAAACTAAACCTAACATATAATTTCGATGTAGCGAGTTAAAAAAAAAAAAACAAAAAACAACAAAAAAAAGCCATTTAGAAAATGAGCAAAACCGAGTGATACAAGCATTGGTGGTTCAGTGGTAGAATTCTCGCCTGCCACGCGGGAGGCCCGGGTTCGATTCCCGGCCAATGCAAAGTGTTTCTGTTTTTTCTTACCATTCTAATTTTGAAAATGCTCTGGTTTTGAGTTCGGAAATGTTCTATTTTTCGAATTTTGACCTACTCATATATTTTGTAACTGCAAGATCCGCAATCACTTCTGCTAGGTGAAAGGGGCAGACTGGTTGGCGACCGGTTGTTTTCCTAACAGAAACATCCAATTTTCTGCGTTCAGAATATATAAAATCAATGTTTTGGATTCATTCTTTTGTTTGTAGCATGAGTAACATCAATGAATGGGTTTTGAAAGAAGAGTTTCCCCAGTTTCTAAAAACAGCCCTTTACGTAAGGTGTAATAAAGGAATTACTTTGAACGCTTAGTGTCACGTTGAGCAGAGTGGCGCAGCGGAAGCGTGCTGGGCCCATAACCCAGAGGTCGATGGATCGAAACCATCCTCTGCTAGCTGTTTTGTATTTTTCCTGAGGGGGCGCGAGGGGGGTGCGTTGGTTCGAGGAAATGAAGGACTGTCAATCCCATGAGCGGAGGAGCCTGGTAAGCTGCAGTCCATGGGGCGCTAGAGCCGGACACGACTGAGAGAGTTAACTTTCACTTTTCACTTTCATGCTCTGGAGAAGGAAATGGCAACCCACTCCAGGGTTCTTGCCTGGAGAATCCCAGGGACGGGGGAGCCTGGTGGGCTGCCGTCTGGGGTCGCACAGAGTCGGACACGACTGAAGCGACTTAGCAGCAGTAGCAGCAGTCTTAGCAACCCTGTTGCCCGTCTTTCTATACCTGATGAAAACGGGTAATCCGGGAGTATATTTTTATTCCAAGAAAATTTTGAGACGAAAATAAGTCACAAATCAGAAAGGCTTTAATGTCAGGTGCCGTATCTCAGAGAGCAGAGAATTAGTGTTAACCCATCTTTACCTACTATCGTATTGTAAACAAGAACTTAGAATTAAATAAAACCATATATAGCTAATTTTAGTTTCAGAAATTTGGTTAAAGGGAGTTGGAATTTATTTAAAATTACAAATCTCAAAAATCTCTCCCCGCTGCTCTGTTTTCCTTAACACATCACTATGTAGTATAAAATTATATTTTATTTTATTCATTAAGTATTTTGTCCCCCTGTAATTGCTGTAGTATCTAGACCATGGCCTGTCACATCTTAGGCACCGCTTGTTTGTTAAGTACATGAAAAGCTACAATTTCAAATACACCAAACAACACTATTCATTGTTATTTTTCACCTTTAAAAAAATTACAAGGGTACAAAAATGACCACACAAAATCCATCTACTGTTTAACATTATGATATATATTCACTACAAATTTCTTTTATATTTATGGAAAACAACAACACATAAAATTGAAGTACCCTTCAGCTGCACCCCCAGCCCTAACATCCCTTTTCTTAGGGTAACTCTATCGTGAATTTGATATGCATATCTCCCGTTCCCCTAACCTCCCTTTTTTTCTTTGGATGAATAATTTTTATTTACCCAGAGCCTGAGAACAAGTCATATTATGAAGTTTTTATTTAAATAACACAATGCTTATTCAAAAGGGTTGACAAAGTATCTACATGAAAGGCTTTTCTTTATAATACCATTGATTAAGTCTATTTCTATGCAACAATCTATAACCAAACATGAGAATACCTAATATCTATCTACATAAATGTCTGGAATGGAAGGCCAAAGGGTCATATCTGATTTTCACTTGGTTCTAAAGTGAATTCCTTGGTGGTCCAGTGGCTAAGTCAACATGCTCCCAAAACAGAGCGCCAGGCTTCCATCCCTGATTAAGGGGCTAGATCCCACATGCTGCAACAAAGATCGAAGATACTGGGGGCCTCAGCTAAGACCTGGTACAGCCAAATTAATTAATTAACTAATAATAAAATATAAAGGCAACTTCTTTGTCAACATGGCAACGGAGTCTTTAGAAATCCTGTCATTAAAGCCCTTTTATCAACTGTATTTTTTTCCACATTAAAGTCCTATAACTGTATAGAATCACTATATGCACTTCAGGTGCCAGGTGAAATCTCATTTCATTTTCAATCTGCTTACACTGATGCCCATGGCAAATACAATTTCCATCGAGGTGGTTCTTAAAGTACTATCCTCAGTAGCAAGTTTTCTAATCTCACAGATCACCAGAGGCACATGTGATTAATCCAAAGGAAAACATTTGTCAAGAAAGATGAAACAATTCACTATTTTCTTCTGGGTTCTATTTAAGAATAAATTTTAAGACTGTTCTTGGATACTGTAACCATAGATTGAGCATCTTCTCAAAGTGTAAAATTCATGCTCCCTCCCAGCAAAAATCAGGATTTTGTCAGGTGTTTAGATTATAGAAAATATTCAAATATTTATCGTTTGAGGATCAGAACTAGTGTGTCCATGACCCTTTTGTTTTATTTATTTTAGGGTGCAGAATGTTTGATTTTTGACTTCTTTTTATTTGGACAGCTCTGACCAGACCACAAAACAATATCTCTCTCCCTCTCTCTCATGCCCACAAGTGATTTCTGGGGACGCTAACTTATATCCAGTGATTAAACAGAGACAGAAATTATCACTTTACTTATTCCAATTTACTGTCAGTAAAAAGTTGAAGCATTTCAATTGGATCTGGAAAACCCAAGGCCTTTGACCTGTCCTTCTGTTTCCTTGCCACAAGGTGGCAGAAGAGGGCAATACTTATATCACCCACTGACGGTAATTATCCCTCAGATCTCTTAACAGTGGAAGGAAAAAAATCTCAGAAAGAGCAAATAATAGAGGTGATGAATAGGAAGTCGATGTGTTCAGGATGAAATTAGGGGACTGCTCTTGCCAGCTTCCAAGACCTAATGACAGGGGCGCAGGTACTGGAAAAAGAGGAGTGAATGACAAACCCTGTATATTCTGCAGGACTCATTGACATGTTGGCATAACTTCCAGGAAGCTTGTTGCCTGTGACAGGGACAAAACTGTGCATCTGAAATAGGTCCATATCCCCAACTTTAAGGGAAGTAACAAAGGGAAAGACACTAAATGTTGCAGTCTTAAGTGGGGATATGAGTGTAGGGGCTTATTTTGCTGTTAATGGGGAGAAAAAAAAAAGAATTACAAAAGCAATCATTTGTTGGTGAAAGGGGATGCCAGGGTAGCGGAAGATGTTAATGATTCCAACTGAAAATTTAGGCAGTACTGAAAGATGCAGAGGAATGGGGAATTGAAGGACTTTCGATCATGCCTTGAGAAATTCCATTCCCTAATAATACTAACTAGCCCATGCGTTAAATAAATATGCTCTTCTCTTTAACACTGAGTTCTCTGATTTCTTTCGCGGGATTTTTAATTGTGAACTCAAGACACTACCAGAAAACTGTTTCCCCGGCCAAATGAGTCCTGGATGTCTCCCTTCCGTTGCATCCTGATTAAACACTGGAAGAACGCGGCTTTCCCAAGCAGCTGGGTTTCTTGTTCAACATTTTCTCTTTAAATACCGTCCCGGACCTTTAATATTCCCATAGCACTATGGCATAAATCATTCCAACTCACCCTAAGGTCTTCGTAGACAGGGCTAATGTTGCAGTACCTATTCTGTAGAGGATGGGAAATAGAAACAGGCAATTTCGCCCAGGATCCGACTGCAGAACACAGAACCGTTAATTTTCAGTATTTATGGCTCTAGGCTTCCGAGCCTTGTGCATTCCCCAAGATAAAGGTAGTAATTTACTTTCGAGAAAATCTCTACAAAACGCGCAAAACTGTTGGCAGAGTATCAGGCCAATTGCAACCCACGGCGGGCTTTTCAAATAGTACTGCTGCCCAATCAGAGGCGGGGGGCGTTACTCGCTTTGAAAAAAAAGAAATTTCGGTTGCTGTGCTGCTGCTGCTAAGTCACTTCAGTCGTGTCCGACTCTGTGCGACCCCACAGACGGCAGCCCACCAGGCTCCCCCGTCCCTGGGATTCTCCAGGCAAGAACACTGGAGTGCGTTGCCATTTCCTTCTCCAATGCATGAAAGTGAAAAGTGAAAGTGAAGTCGCTCAGTCGTGTCCGACCCTCAGCGACCCCATGAACTGCAGCCTTCCAGGCTCCTCCGTCCATGAGATTTTCTAGGCAAGAGTACTGGAGTGGGGTGCCATAGCTAAGGGCAAAACTGAAAATCCATTTCAGTGGGCGCCAAATAACCCATACTAAATTTGTATGGCAAGTTTTGCTCTCAGTTGCAGAGCCATGATCGACTGAGGCCCCGTAGCCTGCCAGGCTCCTCTGTCCATGGAATTTTCCAGGCAAAAATACACTGCCTAGCTTATCCAAGACTGCTTGCGGAGAGCTTTAAAAAAATTTACCCCGTTTTCCACCGTCAAACCAGCCGCGTAATCTGAGTGAAATTAGACTACAAGCAAGTGCACCAGCTATTTCTCTGAAAATGTAGGTGGCTCTGAAAAGAGCCTTTGGGTTTTGTAGGGCTGCGAGCCGGCTCACTTGGAGCTGGTGTACTTGGTGACAGCCTTGGTGCCCTCGGACACGGCGTGCTTGGCCAGCTCCCCGGGCAACAGCAGGCGAACGGCGGTCTGGATCTCCCTGGATGTGATGGTCGAACGCTTGTTGTAATGCGCCAGGCGCGACGCCTCGCCCGCGATGCGCTCGAAGATGTCGTTGACGAAGGAGTTCATGATGCCCATGGCCTTGGACGAGATGCCGGTGTCCGGGTGGACTTGCTTCAGCACCTTGTACACGTACACGGAGTAGCTCTCCTTGCGGCTGCGCTTGCGCTTCTTGCCGTCCTTCTTCTGCGCCTTGGTCACTGCCTTCTTGGAGCCCTTCTTCGGGGCAGGAGCGGACTTAGCTGGCTCAGGCATGCTGACAGAAACTACAAACTCTCCGAGAAATAAAGGGAGGACAGAGTCCTTTTTATAGTCACAACTCCATATGCAAATGAGTCTTAGTAAACTTCTCTATCTGATTGGTGAATACTAGTGATGGCGTTTATGCCAACATTGTCCAATAAGAGCACGCATTGTAAGGAATTGTGTTTGTCTGGTTTAAAATAGTAAGGCAACTTTGGCCAATGGAACCGCTGCTTTTTCGCGCGCACTGTGGCTATAAATTGTGAGCTCCTTTGCTTTAGTTATTTCTGGTGTAGCTTCTGAGTACTGCACTATGTCTGGACGTGGCAAACAAGGCGGCAAAGCTCGCGCCAAGGCCAAGACCCGCTCCTCGCGGGCCGGGCTCCAGTTCCCCGTAGGCCGAGTGCACCGCCTGCTCCGCAAGGGTAACTACGCTGAGCGGGTCGGGGCCGGGGCCCCGGTGTACCTGGCGGCGGTGCTGGAATACCTGACAGCCGAGATCTTAGAGCTGGCGGGCAACGCGGCCCGGGACAACAAGAAGACCCGCATCATCCCGCGTCACCTGCAGCTGGCCATCCGCAACGACGAGGAGCTCAACAAGCTGCTGGGCAAAGTCACCATCGCTCAGGGTGGTGTCCTGCCCAACATCCAGGCGGTGCTGCTGCCCAAGAAGACTGAGAGCCATCACAAAGCTAAAGGCAAATAAGGTCTGAATTCATACTCCAACTTCTAAGAACAAAGGCTCTTTTCAGAGCCACCCATAACTTCTGTGGAAGAACTGAGCACTCTTGAAACCTGTCATGCCTGGCTAAGGTTACAGTACTGTGTAGCCCCCTATTGACTGAACATGCATTCAGTTCAGTTCAGTCACTCAGTCGTGTCCGATTCTTTGCGACCCCATGAATCGCAGCACGCCAGGCCTCCCTGTCCATCACCATCTCCCGGAGTTCACTCAAACTCACGTCCATCGAGTCGGTGATGCCATCCAGCCATCTCATCCTCTGTCGTCCCCTTCTCCTGCCCCCAATCCCACCCAGCATCAGAGTCTTTTCCAATGAGTCAACTCTTCACATGAGGTGTCCAAAGTACTGGAGTTTCAGCTTCAGCATCATTCCTTCCACAGAACACCCAGGGCTGATCTCTAGAATGGACTGGTTGGATCTTGCAGTCCAAGGGACTCCCAAGAGTCCCTCCAACACCACAGTTCAAAAGCATCAATTCATCTAACTCTGGTAAAGAAAGACCAATTCTCAGTTTACTCCATTGTAAAACCATGACACTGCGAACCAAGAAACACATTTCTGACGATTGTTTTGTTCCAGCATTAAACCAATTTTGATTCTGGGTCTTTATCATTAGAACCCAGTGGTCCAATAGTTAAAACTTCTCAAATGTTTTTTTCAGGGCTACCTCTGTTTACAAAACAACACCTAATCACTTGATCAGTGTAAACCTAGCATCACTCCAGGCCTTCTAGTCAGTACGCAGTTCACATTTTTAAGTCCAACCATTTGAATCAAAATTAAGTTAGATGACCATTCAAGCACACAGCAACCCCCCGCCCCACCTTCCCTACACCACGCTGGGCAAATCTAAAGTTCTGTCTTCATAGGACCAGTGTGCCAGTCTATTTTGAAACTTTATTTTAGATCTTGATACAAACATTAAATGCAGATCTTGATTCAGTTATGAAGTGGAACTAATTTTTTAGAGATACTAATTTTTTAGAGATAAAATACATTACTTCGCTGTAATTTCCCCCCATATTATCTGAAAAGGGAAAAAGACCCCAGTGAAAATGAATTTCTTTTAGAACTTAGTCCCTGACTTACAAAAATTCTGGACCAAATTCCTTTTTTACTGGTGAAATCAATATTTCAGTCGAAAACCAAAAACTCAGACAAGATACAATGCAGCCATAATTCTTCCTGCAAAAATACAAAACACAAGTTTAAGAAGGACAGAAAACAAAGCCTTTTCAGGGTTGGTAAGATCCAAATGAAAATAGGTTTTTAACCAATCAGGTTACTCCAGCAAAGTCTGGCCAATCAGGATCGGATCATCTGTATAAAGTCTCGTCCTGGACCCAGTTGTTCAGTTGCTTCTTCCGCGACACAACTCTTCAGGCTATGGCTCGTACAAAGCAGACGGCTCGCAAGTCCACTGGCGGCAAGGCGCCGCGCAAACAGCTCGCCACCAAGGCGGCTCGCAAGAGCGCTCCGGCCACTGGCGGCGTGAAGAAGCCGCACCGCTACCGGCCCGGCACGGTAGCTCTGCGCGAGATTCGCCGTTACCAGAAGTCCACGGAGCTGCTGATCCGCAAGCTGCCTTTCCAGCGGCTGGTACGCGAGATCGCGCAGGACTTCAAGACCGACCTGCGTTTCCAGAGCTCGGCAGTGATGGCGCTGCAGGAGGCGTGCGAGGCCTATCTGGTGGGGCTCTTCGAAGACACCAACCTGTGTGCCATCCACGCCAAGCGCGTCACTATCATGCCCAAGGACATCCAGCTTGCTCGCCGCATCCGCGGGGAGAGGGCATAAACTGTCCTTGACTGGCTTGGGGGCATTAGCTTCCTCCCAAAGGCTCTTTTAAGAGCCACTTCCGTTTTCACTGAGAACAGCTGTTACACAAGGATAGGTCTTCCTAAAGCAGAGGAATTTTGTCCAGGAACTACATAATCTTAGTCACAATACAGATATGAAGCGTACTTGTCAAGGCTGAACACGCCGTGATAATTTTGTAAGCTGTTAAAAGCTTACTGATAACTGCTAATAGGGGCAAGAGTGTCTCCGCACTACCTGGGCCCTGTCTGAGTTCTCCTATGTAAAATCTGTAAGGAGGACTCAGTTAACACAGAACTCTGCCTACCTAAGTTAAAGAGCAGAGTAAGTTCCTAGCCCAGTTAGAGTAGCCTCAGGATGCAGAACTCTGGTTGACTGTCCCGCTGTGTATGTGCAGTGCTTGGAAGGGCAAGTATCTTGTAAGTTCTAGTCAGTTACTGATTGAATTGTCCAGGGTCCAAGGAGGGGCAGAGTATATCTAGGTTAAGTCAAGCAATGTGGCCCAGGATCTAGCAATAGTGGGCAGACCTCTAACGTAACTGACAATCAGTTTGTTTTATACAACTCCAAAAAATAATCCGGTTGAAGCTGGCTACAGGGTGTTGAACTAAGCCCTTTTGAGAACTGCATTTCTCACTGTTTAGCGGTAGCGCTGGTAACCCTGCAGGATCAAGTTCTGAGCTGTTTATTCTTCACCCCCATTCTAAGATTTGATATTGGGAGATTAACAAATCAGTCCTCTGGCTTTTATTTGCCAGCTTTCAGGAACCTCCGAACACAGACAAGCACAAGGAGCAATCCACAGGCGTCAGTGTTCAGTCACTCAGTCTTGTCCGACTATACGACCCCATGAACTGCAGCACACCAGGCTTCCCTGTCCTTCATCTCCCCGAGCTTGCTCAAACTTACGTCCATTGATTCGGTGATGCCATCCAACCATTTCGTCCTCTGGTCCCCTTCCCCTCCTGCCTTCAATCTTTCCCAGCATCGGGGTCTTTTCTAATGAGTTGGCAAGAGCATCAGGTGGCCAAAGTTTTGGAGCTTCAGCTTCAACATCAGTCCTTGCAATGAATACTCATGACAGGCGTCATGCATGCCATCAACATCTGGTGACTTTCTAGACGTAGAAGCCACAGTGAGCCTGTTTGAGGCAGTAATGTCCTCCACACCACTTGTGGGCTTATCCCATACCTGACATCACACTCACACCTATGAAATTCTAGGACCAGGAGAGTATTCTCCTAAGTCTGTGTGAACCTGTTTTATTTTTGTAACTTTTTATTTTGTATTGAAGTATAGCTGATTATATAGCCAAATGTTGTGATAGTTTCAGGTAGATAGCAAAGGGACTCAACCATTCATATACATATATCCATTCTCCCCCAAATTCCCCTATCATCCAAGCTGCCACAAAATATTGAGCAGAATTTCCTGAACTATAAAGTAGGTAGGTCCTAGTTGGTTATCTATTAATATCTTAATAGATATTAGCATTAATATCTTAATTAGATAATAGCAGTGTGTACATGTCCATTCCAAACTCCCTTTCTATCCTTTCCCCCTGGTTCGTTCTCTAAGCTTGTGAGTCTGTTTCTCTTTCTTAAATAAGTTCACTTTTATCATTTCTTTTTTAGATTCTGCATATAAGGGATGTCATACAATATTTCTCCTACTCTGTGTGAAACTTTTAAATGTAAAACTTTGCCCCTTTTCTCTCACCATATACATATCATAAGGCCAAAAAAAAAAAAAATCATGCTATTCACTGATGGTTCTCCAGAATAGAAAAAGCCTGACACAGGCAGGTGCTCATCAAATTCTATTTGAATGAATGTAGTCCTGATTTGTAACACTAAAGTGAAGAGGAGCTCAAAAGCCTCTTGATGAAAGTGAAAGAGGAGAGTGACAAAGTTGGCTTAAAGCTCAACATTCAGAAAACTAAGATCATGGCATCTGGGCCCATCACTTCATGACAAATAGATGGGGAAACAGTGGAAACAGTGTTAGACTTTATTTTTCTGGGCTCCAAAATCACTGCAGATGGTGACTGCAGCCATGAAATTAAAAGACGCTTACTCCTTGGAAGGAAACTTATGACCAACCTGGATAGCATATTGAAAAGCAGAGTCATTACTTTGCCAGCAAAGGTCCGTCTGGTCAAGGCTATGGTTTTTCCTGTGGGCATGTATGGATGTGAGAGTTGGACTGTGAAGAAAGCTGAGCACCAAAGAATTGATGCTTTTGAACTGTGGTGTTGGAGAAGACTCTTGAGAGTCCCTTGGACTGCAAGGAGATCCAACCAGTCCATCCTAAGGATCAGTCCTGGGTGTTCTTTGGAAGGAATGATGCTAAAGCTGAAACTCCAGTACTTTGGCCACCTCATGGGAAGAGTTCACTCATTGGAAAAGACCCTGATGCTGGGAGGGATTGGGGGCAGGAGGAAAAGGGGACGACAGAGGATGACATGGCTGGATGGCATCACTGACTCTATGGATGTGAGTCTGAGTGAACTCCGGGAGTTGGTGATGGACAGGGAGGCCTGGCGTGCTGCAATTCATGGGGTCTCAAAGAGTCGGACACGACTGAGCAACTGAACTGAACTGAACTGAACTGAGACACAAGATAGCCTCAGGTAATTACTGAGTGCTTCCCACCTCCTGCTTTTCACACTTCATCCAAGATACTTCTTGAATTCTATGGGGAGTAGGTATAATACTGATGACAAGAATTATATAAAACTTTATAGTTTCCAAAGTATTTTCACACGTGTTTTCATTTGTGAGCTTGGTGATAATTCCCCAGATTTAGAGAATATACATATTAATCCTTTACTAGCTCTAGAAAAGTCTGTCTTTTCTGAAGGTAGCCAAGTGCTGGGAAGACAAAGCCAATAGATCTCAGTTTGGGATTCTTTGAACAAACCCTCAAAGGAAATGAGGAGCTCTGTATAAGCCTCCCAAGGCTGTAGGAAAATAAAGTAAGAGTACCTGTTTAAGAAAAAGAAAAAATAGAACCGGCTAGAAAAGCCTGTTTTCCTTTAAGTGGAAAGGCAGAAGTTAGAGTGTTTTAACATTTTGCAATTTCTCAGTAAGGACATCTGGGATTTGGATGCTGATTGAGATCTGAAGTTAAGAAGTGTACTGTGGCTCAGTGAGGACATGCTCTATTAGAAGCCTAAGGTTGGTTGTAGAAAAGGTGGTTTTAGGAAATAACCAAAAATTCTTAAAAAGAAAGAAAGAAAGAAATTAGAATAACCACTAAAATCAAAGGCACCAACTCTGAGTACTTTTTAAAAACATGACTTGCAGAAAACGAGTGTCTTGGCCTGCTCAGGCTGCTGTATCAGAATACTACAGACTAGGTGGCTTATAAATAATAGAAATGTATTTCTCACAGCTCTGGAGGCTGGGAAGTCCAAGATCAAGGCGTTGTCAGATTTAGTATCTGGTAAGAGCCCTCTTCCTAACTCATAGATGGCTATTTTCTCCATGCGTGGAAGAGTCAATGGGGTCTCTTTTATAGAGGCATGAATACTACTGATGAGGGCCCTGTACTTAAAACCTAAGCCCTTCCCCAAAACCCTACCTTCCAAATACCCTCAAGTTAGAGATTAGATTTCAACATATGAGTTTTGGGGAAATAGAAACAGTCTATAGAAACCAGTCTGCTTTTAAAGATTAGAAGCTTAGGAACTGTGTTCATAGCCTCTGACCCTATTGTAAACCCAAGGGAGCAAGACAGCAGGGGGCTCCTGCTCCACGGACCCCAATCTTTATCTTGATTTTTATTTTCTCAATATCCATCCAACCCTGGAGGTGCTAGTAAGGTGAAGTGAATGAAAGGGAATCAGAGTTTCTGGCAGCTATTATCTGATATATTTAGGCATGAAAACTGACTAAATTAGGAGATAGAAGGGACTATGAAGACATTGGTCACATTGTATTACAGAATTTTGGAAACAAGGTTAGGCAAAACAAGGAGAGAGTGTTAGGCATGAACAGTTGTGTATATTAGAGAATACATTTAGGTCTTGAGAAAGCCTCAGGAGAAGGTAAGGGGTTTCTTAAAGGGTTTTGCAATTCTGGCTTCAAGTCATGAGCAGACAAGAGTAGGGCAGAGTGGGGATTTCACTGATAGCCCTGTGGTTAGGATTCCGTGCTTTCACTGCTGTGGCTCAGGTGTGATCCCTGCTCAGGCAAATATGATCCCAAAAGATGCAGGGCAAAAAATAAATAATAGAAGGTGTAATAAGATGAAGGGGCCAGTAAATGCTACATCCTCAAATTTCTTTAAGTGAAATAGTACATGGAGGCATAGATGGTTGAGGAACCTTTGAGAATGAAAGCAAGGATGGTGATTGCTCTGGGGTAGGACTAACGAAGAAGGAAAATTTTGTGCTTGCCTGTCTCATATTTAAGATTCTGACTTGGTAAAAGGCCAATCTGTGTTGAGAAGTAAGACTCTATGGAATGGAAGAAAAGATTTGAGAAGTTAAGCTCATGGAGTAGAAAACACTCCAAAGGGCTAGTTTTGGATTAGTGTATGTCTGCATGTGTCTTTGTGTGTTTATGTGTAAATATATATGTGTTTGGAGGACAGGAGAAATGAGAATTAGGAAAGGCACTAATTACTAGTAAATAAACTAACTTTGAATGAAGAACAATGCAAGAACAATAATGATAGCTTATGGTGAACAATCTTGGATTTGTGATCTCTGAAGAATTAGCTTCAGGACCAGGGACCAGGCTTGATCACTCAGAGCTTTTGTGTAGCAGAAGCTTTATTACAGTGAAAAAGGACAGAGAAAGATTCTGACATAGACATCAGAGAGTGACCCACTTGCTAGTCTTATCAAGGCCTTATATACTTTTACCAGACCCACTCCCACAACATACATCTTAAATCAACAAGATTAATCAGAAGATTCTTGTTAAGAAGGAGAAACATGTCCTTGAGCAACATACATTGTTGTTATATAATCATATGGCAGAAGTCCTCTAGGAGGAGGTCACCATTAACCCCGCCATAGAGCCAGAAGTTACACAAGACTGGGGAAACAGACTCTTGGAGGGCACAAACAAAATGCTGTGTGCACCAGGACTCAGGAGAAAGGAGCAGTGACCCCAAAAGAGATTGACCCAAACTTACCTGTGAGTGTCCAAGAGTCTGGCAGAGGCATGGGTTGGTGGTGGCCTGCTGCAGGGTTGGGGGCACTGAGTGCAGCAGTGCGTGCATGGGACCTTTTGAAGGAGGTCTCCATTATCTTCATTACCTCTACCATAGTTTGGCCTCAGGTCAAACAACAGGGAGTGAACACAGCCCTGCCATCAACAGAAAATTGGATTAAAGATTTACTGAGCATGGCCCCACCCATCAGAACAAAATCCAGTTTCCTCCTCAGTCAGTCTCTCCCATCAGGAAGCTTCCATAAGCCTCTTATCCTTATCTATCAGAGGGATAGTTCAGTTCAGTTCAGTTTAGTCGCTCAGTTGTCACTCAGTTGCGACCCCATGAATTGCAGCACGCCTGGCCTCCCTGTCCATCACCAACTCCCGGAGTTCACCCAGACTCACGTCCATCGAGTCAGTGATGCCATCCAGCCATGTCATCCTCTGTCGTCCCCTTCTCCTCCTGCCCCCAATCCCTCCCAGCATCAGAGTCTTTTCCAATGAGTCAACTCTTTGCATGAGAGGGCCAAAGTACTGGAGTTTCAGCTTTAGCATCATTCCTTCCAAAGAAATCCCAGGGCTGATCTCCTTCAGAATGGACTGGGTGGATCTCCTTGCAGTCTAAGGGACTCTCAAGAGTCTTCTCCAACACCACAGTTCAAAAGCAGCAATTCTTGGGCGCTCAGCTTTCTTCACAGTCCAACTCTCACATCCATACATGACCACTGGAAAAACCATAGCCTTGACTAGATGGACCTTTGTTGCCAAAGTAATGTCTCTGCTTTTGAATATGCTATCTAGGTTGGTCATAACTTTTCTTCCAAGAAGTAAGCGTCTTTTAATTTCATGGCTGCAGTCACCATCTGCAGTGATTTTGGAGCCCAGAAAAATAAAGTCTGACACTGTTTCCACTGTTTCCCCATCTATTTGCCATGAAGTGATGGGACCAGATGCCATGATCTTAGTTTTCTAAATGTTGAGCTTTAAGCCAATTTTTTCACTCTCCTCTTTCACTTCCATCAGGAGGCTTTTTAGTTCCTCTTCACTTTCT
Organism: Bos indicus x Bos taurus; assembly: GCF_003369695.1. Taxonomy (NCBI): domain Eukaryota; kingdom Metazoa; phylum Chordata; class Mammalia; order Artiodactyla; family Bovidae; genus Bos; species Bos indicus x Bos taurus. Next base: position 32,023,919 of record NC_040098.1, read on the forward strand.
GCCATAAGGGTGGTGTCATCTGCATATCAGAAGGATGACAGAATGAAAAACCCACAATCACAGAAAACTAACGAATCTGATCACAAGGACCACAGCCTTGTCTAACTGCATGAAACTATGAGCCATGCCATGTAGGGCCACCCAAGATGGACAAGTCATGTTGGAGAGTTCTGACAAAATGTGGTCCACTGGAGAAGGGAAAGGCAAGCTACTTCAGTATTCTTGCCTTGAGAACCTCATGAACAGTATGAAAAGGCAAAAAAAATAGGACACTGAAAGATGAACTCCTCAGGTCAGTAGGTGCCCAATATGCTACTGGAGATCAGTGGAGAAATACTCCAGGAAGAATGAAGAGACAGAGCCAATGCAAAAACAACACCTGGTTGTGGATGTGACTGGTGATGGAAGTAACGTCCGATGTTGTAAAGAGCAATATTGCATAGGAATCTGGAATGTTAAGTCCATGAATCAAGGCAAATTGGAAGTGGTCAAACAGGAGATGGCAAGAGTGAATGTAGACATTTTAGGAATCAGTGATCTAAAATGGACTGGAATGGGTGAATTTAACTCAGATGACCATTATGTCTACTATTGTGGGCAAGAATCCCTTAGAAGAAATCGAGTAGCCATCAGAGTCAACGAAAGAGTCCAAAATGCAGTACTTGGATGCAATCTGAAAAATGACAGAATGATATCTGTCCATTTCCAAGGAAAACCATTCAATATCACAATAATTCAAGTCTATGCCCCTACCAGTAATGCTGAAGAAGCTGAAGTTGAACGGTTCTATGAAGACCTACAAGACCTTCTAGAACTAACACCCCCAAAAAATGTCCTTTTCATTATAGGGGACTGGAATGTGAAAGTAGGAAGTCAAGAGATACCTGGAGTAACAGGCAAATTTGGCCGTGGAGTATAAAACAAAGCAGGTCAGAGGCTAACAGAATTTTGCCAAGATAATGCACTGGTAGCAAACACCCTTTTCAACAACTGCTAGGTAACAAGGCAGAAAGCTGCCTGGTTTTTCTATAGTTGCAAGGGAAGAGGATTGTTGAGATTACCCATCCAATAACATCTTCAAGGTTAAGCACTCAGATTCCATTACTAAACAGGAGAAGGAAGAAGAAGAAAGCCAGACAAGTAACTCAATAAGAAATGGATTAACTAATAGAAGATGGGCATGCGGTCATTTGCACATATAGTATTTACAGACATTATAAAGTAAACTTGGAGAATACTATTAGGTATTTGTTCAAGTAGTAAATAACCACACACATTTGAAAGAGAAAGGGTAAACATTTCTGAAGCTCGGAAAAAGAGAAAAAGTAAATGTGTTATTCGTTAGAGAAGGCATTTTCTCGGAGAAATAAAATCTGCTACCTAGCAGACAAGCCAGGGCCCGAAAGGTCATTTCAAATAGCCAGAAGTCAAGGAAACATTTGAAAGTTTTTTTATTTTTTAAATTCCTGGAATAAAATTGTTCCTGGTCTTTACATTCAGCATTTTATTAAAGACACTATTAAAGGCACAGATCTTTGGGGTGCACTTGATTTCTCAATTCAAGAAAGGAGAGAAAAGGAAGGTGGTGATGGCGGGGGCGAGGAGGGGATAGGGGTAGAAGGGCAGGAAAGGAGTCGAGAGCATTTTCACTTGCTAATGGACTCGCCAGAGGAAACGGCGGGTAAAAGCTGAGCTTCCTCAATTTCCTTAAGTGTTTCTAAGTGAAACGAAGAACATTTGAAAAAACCAGTTGTACCAGAAAAATGTGGCAGCCAGTGAGGGAAGAGAAAGGAAGATGATAGGATGAGTACAAGATAAGGAAAAGGGGAGACCACTGCTGAGAACGATGAGGAAGCCCACCCTGAAGCCCACCCTATAAGCAGGCTCTCAGCCACGAGGTTTCACAAAAACCCCCAAAAGACTAAAATCACGGCTCTCGAGATGGGCCATTCATTCCGGAAGCCACAACTCGCTAGTACGATCAATGCCTAAGAGAGAGCAAAAAAAGAGAAAAGGACAGCAAGGTCTAACCCAAACAAAGGAATGGTTTTCCAGTTGTGGGCAAGGGCAACACAGTGTATTGTAGAAGCTGAACGGAGGGATTTTATTAGGCCCTTTTTTTGAGTCTGTATTTTAAGCACCTCTCCATTTTGCTGAAAATGTGGGCGGGGCTTCGGGTCTGGAAACTCCCAGAGGCGTCACGGCTGGTCTGAGCGGTTCCCAATCAGGTCCGAAACATCACTATATAAAACACGGCCTTGGCGAGCTACGGCGTCGTAACGACTGTGGGTGCAGGTATGTCTGGTCGTGGCAAGGGCGGTAAGGGCCTCGGGAAAGGGGGTGCTAAGCGCCACCGCAAGGTTCTTCGTGACAACATCCAGGGCATCACCAAGCCCGCCATTCGTCGTCTGGCTCGTCGTGGTGGCGTGAAGCGGATCTCCGGTCTCATCTATGAGGAGACCCGTGGGGTGCTGAAGGTGTTCCTGGAAAATGTGATTCGGGACGCGGTCACATACACCGAGCACGCCAAGCGCAAAACTGTTACCGCCATGGATGTGGTGTACGCGCTCAAGCGCCAGGGACGTACCCTTTACGGCTTCGGCGGTTAAAGGTGCATTTAATCACCCTACCTTAAAGGCCCTTCTTAGGGCCACCCACTGACTCTGGTAAAGAGCTGTAGGCGCTAAAGTCGTTAGGTTGTGTGGGGAAGATTGATGTCTGAAAAATAATTTGAGTATGGTCAAGGCTCCAGTTCTCCGTCAGTATTCCGGTCAACAACAGTGGCAGGTTTTCGTTTGATGTCGTTTCTTATAAGCTAGGCAAAATAACCTTGTGTTGACTGCTCGCACTTAAAGGGTAAATACTCACGAAGCAGTATGGCTAGCAATAACACAAGAAGTTTAAGGAAAAAGGTAACTAAGCTCCGTTTTACTAAGCTATAAGAGTTCTGGAACAGAACGTAGTGGCTGGGTTGACTTTAACTTAATGGCCTCCACTTAAACACTCCTTTCAACTTACTCAAGCTTGTCAAATCATGACATCTTATATCTAAAATGCAAGACACTTGTCTAGGCCAGCTGTCCGCAACCTTTTCGGCGGCAGCGACCGATTTTGAAGACAGTTTTCCCACGCGCCTGGGTGGGAGGATGGTTTCGGGATGATTTAAGCATATTAGAAGCTCCAAGTTTGGCCACGTCATGCGAAGAGCCCACTCATCGGAAAAGATCCTGATGCTGAGAAAGATTGAGGGCAGGAGGTGAAGGGGGGCGACAGAAGATGAGATGGTTGGATGGTATCACTGATTCGGACATGAATTTGAGCAAACTCCAAGGGATAGTGAAGAACAGTGAAGCCTGTCATGCCGTAGTCAATGGGGTCGCAAAGAGCAGGGACACGGCTGCGCAACTGAAGAGCGACTATTTATTGTGCACTTTATTTCTCTGGAGTAGGAAACGGCAAACCACTTGAGTATTCTTGCCTGGAAAATCCCATGGACAGAGGAGGCTAGTAGCCTACAGTCCATGGCATCACAGATTCGGACACTCCTGAGAGACTAGCACACTTTATTCTTACTTTTATTTCATCAGTTCCACCTCAGATCACTAGACATTTAGATCCCGGAGGTTGGGGACCCCAGCTCTAGACGACAAATTTAAGAATTTGGATACATCCTGCAGGGTTTTTTTGAAAGCCAACGATATTTCCTCACCACGTAATCCTAGTGTCCGAAGTAGAGGCGGGACAATGCTTCCTAAACCCAGAAAGAATGGGCGTGGAAGGGCGGGGTAAGCGAGAGAGCAGCAGTCTATTGTCCAATCAAGACGCGAGGTTCGCTATATATTTTGGGACGGCCGAGCGCTCACATCAGTGTTAGGCGGTTGGCACTACTTACCAATGGCTCGCACTAAGCAGACGGCTCGGAAGTCCACCGGCGGCAAGGCGCCGCGCAAACAGCTCGCCACCAAGGCGGCCCGCAAGAGCGCGCCGGCCACCGGCGGCGTGAAGAAGCCGCATCGGTACCGGCCTGGCACGGTAGCTCTGCGTGAGATTCGCCGTTACCAGAAGTCCACGGAGCTGCTGATCCGCAAGCTGCCGTTCCAGCGGCTGGTACGCGAGATCGCGCAGGACTTCAAGACTGACCTGCGCTTCCAGAGCTCGGCCGTGATGGCGCTGCAGGAGGCGTGCGAGGCCTATCTGGTGGGGCTCTTCGAAGACACCAACCTGTGTGCCATCCACGCCAAGCGCGTCACTATCATGCCCAAGGACATCCAGCTTGCTCGCCGCATCCGCGGGGAGAGAGCATAAATTTTGTGGCTCCTCTAGCTAACACATACCTATCCCCAAAGGCTCTTTTAAGAGCCCCTCAATTGTCACCAGAAAGGAGCTGTTCCTTGTCGAGTATACATATTACCAGCAAATGAAAAACGGCATGAATTTTAAGTGAAACGTTTCGTGGACCCAAATATTATTGTACCACGTCAATACTATGTAGAAGTGGCTGTATCCTGGGCTCCTAGTCACTCAAACTTTCTAGGAGAAGCATTTTTTTTAAAGTGATAATGTTTAATCCTTGGCTAAAGGAAGTGACTGAAGAAGTGGCCCATTCCTTGTTAACCAGTGCTTTCTGCGGACAGTTCTGTAATGACAAATGAAGCGCTTTCCCCCCACCTTTTGCCAAGTAGTACCATACAACTTCAGATAATGTGTCTCCTGTCTCCCTGTTGCAGGAAGAAATAGTGGTCGAGGTTCGAGATTCACAGCAGTCAATTGCCCAGTTACTCAGCTTCTCTCTGGGACTCACCTACAACAGTTGTAAAATGTGGCAAGTGAATTAGTTTGTAGGCCATACTAAGACTATAAATGCTCAATGAATGTTAGCTGTATTATGCCCCCCTCCTTTTGTAAAGCAGACACCCCCCCACTGCCAGCGTTCCCAAGTTTTCTGAAAGTTTCGTGATTGAAACAGTGGGAAATGCTTGATTGAGTCATTTTCTTAAGATCTTTTCTTTAGATCTGGGTTTACATAATTCTGAAAAGGGCAGACCTGTAAGAATAACATGAACTATCTGAGGAGGAATTCAAGGCCGTGAAAGCCATAAAGTAAATATTTTAGGTTTAGCAGGTAACATATGGTCTCTGTTACATCTTTAAAATATTCTTAAAATATAGAGAAACTCTTAGCTTGGCCATACAAAAATAAGCCACTGTCTAGATTTGGCCATAGTAGGCTGTAGTTTCAACTCCAGGAACCCCTGAAGACATGAAGCATGTCAGCCTACAGGTTTTCACAAGAACTGACTGTTGAATGCATGAGAGACCCTAATCATCATTGCATCCAGGGACAAAATCCTCTCCAAGCTTCCCCCTCCCAATAAATAATAAACATCACCCTCCATTTCACTTCACAGTCACTGCCTCAGGTCCCTTGGATGTTAATGTTTTCCTGAATTCTCTTAAACTTCTATAACCTCCACTCACTCCCTTACTATCCAATCCACACTTGTAGTCAGAGGCCAATTATTTCACTGAAAGATACAGGTCTATCTTCATTAAATATGCAAAATATCCACACTGAGGTCCTACAAAAGAAGGGGTTCCTGACCATTCAATTTGTTAAATGTTGGTGGAGATGGAGTTTGAGGGAGAGCAGTGGAAAGTGCTGAAGTTCCAAAGGAGGAAAACAGCTTCTGAAAGACGGAGAGAGACCCATGTCATCTAAACAGCCTTTCCGGTGTTGCTGGAAGCCCTTGAATAATTTTTAGCACATTTCAGAGTTTTTTCCTAAAATACGTCTCTGGGTTAAGACATTTTCTTTCTTCTTATTTTAATGGATTTGCTTACAAATTAAAGGGAGAAAGCTTTGCAATCAAAAACATACTAAATTTGTTTGAATTTGAAGACCTGTCATTGGATTCTGAAGCCAAAGCAATTTCTATTCCTCAGGGAAGAAGTCATTTTGACCACAGAACTAGACCGAGCCGCGAAATCCCATTCTCTAAAGATATTGGCACCTGGAAACTCCTTGGAAGGCAAAACCGGTTTTTAAAGTAAAATCTATGTGCTTAATTTGTGGCTGTAGGCAACTGGCCGTCCTGCACCTGTGTTACTTGCTGCCGTTCGAAGCAAAGTTTAAGCAAAATCAAGGAACCTAGTGTCTTTCCTCTTGCAAAAATCGAAGGCCGAACTTGGCAACAAAGCCTTTTAAAAAACATTCACTAGATACTTACTAAAACTTTATTGCAATATGCAACTACGTAGCTCGATGCCTTAAGTCCGGTAAATCTATAGGAAAAGCTGAAGGGATTTTTAAAAATATTTTTCATTAACTGCGCGTGAGTCATAAAAACACAAACAAGTATGTGAAATTGGAGGCTGTTTTCCTCCTTTGAACCTTCAAAGAGTCAAATTATGTACCACTGTTTTTAACATTTAATCAAATTTTGGGGACTAACAAACACAGTTTGGGAGTCCAACCACGACAAACGGCTGCCTGAGGGCGGTGGATCGGACGCTCCACCAATCACAGGGCAGCACCGACTTATATAAGCCCGGGCCGGAGCAAGACGGCATTGCAAAACTTGCTCTTTGGAATTTGAGTCTCTCTCCTTCTAGCAGGTTCTCCTTTCGCCATGTCGGAGACCGCTCCTGCAGAAACGGCCGCCCCGGCGCCGGTGGAGAAGTCTCCTGCCAAGAAGAAAGCAACCAAGAAGACCGCGAGCGGTGGAGCGGCGAAGCGCAAGGCTACCGGGCCCCCAGTTTCCGAGCTGATCACTAAGGCTGTCGCCGCCTCCAAAGAGCGCAATGGCCTTTCTTTGGCTGCGCTCAAGAAGGCGCTAGCAGCCGGTGGCTACGACGTGGAGAAGAACAATAGCCGCATCAAGCTGGGTCTCAAGAGCCTGGTGAGCAAGGGCACCCTGGTGCAGACCAAGGGCACCGGGGCTTCCGGCTCTTTCAAGCTCAACAAGAAGGCGGCTGCCGGGGAAGCCAAGCCCAAAGCCAAGAAAGCAGGGGCTGCTAAAGCGAAGAAACCCGCAGGGGCCACCCCTAAGAAACCCAAGAAGGCTGCAGGAGCAAAGAAAGCCGTTAAGAAGACGCCTAAGAAGGCGAAAAAGCCCGCGGCCTCTGGTGTCAAAAAAGTGGCCAAGAGCCCCAAGAAGGCCAAAACTGCGGCAAAGCCAAAGAAGGCTGCTAAGAGCCCCGCGAAGCCCAAGGCAGTGAAGCCAAAAGCGGCGAAACCCAAAACCTCCAAGCCTAAGGCAGCAAAACCCAAAGCTGCAAAGGCGAAGAAGGCGGCTCCTAAGAAGAAGTAGAAAGTTGACGCTTGAGAAGCAAACCCCAAAGGCTCTTTTCAGAGCCACCCAGAGATCTCTGGAAACAGCTGTGCACTATCTCCGCTCTCCAAGAGAATATTCCATCCGTAGATCTATTCCCGCTCTCCTTGCGTAAATAATTCCCATTTTCTTGCTACCAAGAGATAGACGGTAAAACTAGCACTGACAGCGGACGGAGGACGGAAGACCCTGATGACTGACTGCAGTACATGGCAGGCAACCGAGAGAATCCCAGGGACAGGACAGCCTGGTAAGGATGCCGTTTATGGGGACGCAAGAGTCAGACACTACTGAAGCAACGTAGCAGACTAAGGTTAATACTACTGTCCCAGCTCCTCAGCAGAAAACGTAGGTGGCTCTGAAAAGAGCCTTTGGTTTGGAAGGCGTGGCTCTTGACGCCTTACTTGCCCTTGGCCTTGTGGTGGCTCTCGGTCTTCTTGGGCAGCAGCACCGCCTGGATGTTGGGCAGGACACCACCCTGAGCGATGGTGACTTTGCCCAGCAGCTTGTTGAGCTCCTCGTCGTTGCGGATGGCCAGCTGCAGGTGACGCGGGATGATGCGCGTCTTCTTGTTGTCCCGGGCCGCGTTGCCCGCCAGCTCTAAGATCTCGGCTGTCAGGTATTCCAGCACCGCCGCCAGGTACACCGGGGCCCCGGCCCCGACCCGCTCAGCGTAGTTACCCTTGCGGAGCAGGCGGTGCACTCGGCCTACGGGGAACTGGAGCCCGGCCCGCGAAGAGCGGGTCTTGGCCTTGGCGCGAGCTTTGCCGCCCTGCTTACCACGTCCAGACATACTACAACTCTTCAAGACTACAGCCGAAGGCACTAAAGTGAAAGAAAAGTGCACATTTTATAGCTGCAGTTGGGCGCGAAAAAGAAGCTATTCCATTGGGTAAAGTTGCAGTTAATGTTGCAGAGTAAAGGGTAGGTCCTTAAAATGAGCGTTTTCATTGGACAAAATTGAATGTGATGTCACAACGAGTATTCGCCAATCAGACATAGAGCGTTACAAAATCTAATTTGCATATTGCATTATAAAATGGACGTGCTGGGAGATCCTTTTGTCTTTTTCCTGCGATCTTGTAATTATTGTCAGTCATGCCGGAGCCAGCCAAGTCTGCTCCGGCCCCGAAGAAGGGCTCCAAGAAGGCAGTGACCAAGGCGCAGAAGAAGGACGGCAAGAAGCGCAAGCGCAGCCGCAAGGAGAGCTACTCCGTGTACGTGTACAAGGTGCTGAAGCAGGTCCACCCGGACACCGGCATCTCGTCCAAGGCCATGGGCATCATGAACTCCTTCGTCAACGACATCTTCGAGCGCATCGCTGGCGAGGCGTCGCGCCTGGCTCACTACAACAAGCGCTCGACCATCACATCCAGGGAGATCCAGACGGCCGTGCGCCTGCTGCTTCCCGGAGAACTGGCCAAGCACGCCGTGTCTGAGGGCACCAAGGCCGTCACCAAGTATACCAGCTCCAAGTGAGCCACTGGCTGCTTGATCAGACTCCAGCACTTCCAAAGGCTCTTTTCAGAGCCATCCACGGTTTCCAAAGAGAACTGGCACTTAATTGATGTAACTTTAGAAGTAGGTAAAAGCAGTATTGGGCTTCCCCGGTGGCTTAGAGGCGAAGAATCTACCTGTAATGCGGGAGCCGCAGGGAGATGGCCTTGATTGGAAGGATCCGCTGGAGAAGGGCATGGCACCCCACTCCAGTATTGTTTCCTGCAGAATCCTATGGATAGAGGAGTCTGGCGGCCTACAGTCCATGGGGGTCGCAAAGAGTTGGACACGACTTAATGACTGAGCACGCATAGAAGCAGGTTGTCCTACCTTTAGATTTTTCATGTAGTTAGGTGCTGCTGCATGTTCTTAAGTTTAAAGGTTTCACCCCTTTTGGTAATGGCACTACTGTTCACTTTTTTACATGGTCAGATTCTATAAGGGAAAAATCTAGAACATGTCAGTTTCTTTTCTGAGTCAGCTCCACAGTTCATTTCACTCATTTCTTTACCTTTTCTCCCCTTTGTAATAAGGGAGAAATTCTAAATGAAAAGGCAGTCTTTGAGACCTGAAGGAGAGTAGCAGGATGGCATTTTTTCTCCCAGTTCAGTTCAGTCGCTCAGTCTTGTCCGACTCTTTGCGATCCCATGAACCAGAGCACGCCAGGCCTCCCTGTCCATCACCAACTGCCGGAGTCTACCCAAATCCATGTCCATTGAGTTGGTGATGCCATCCAACCATCTCATCCTCTGTCCTCCCCTTCTCCTCCTGCCCTCAATCTTTCCCACCATTAGGGTCTTTTCAAATGAGTCAGCTCTTTGCATCAGGTGGCCAAAGTATTGGAATTTCAGCTTCAACATCTGTCCTTCGAATGACCATCCAGGACTGATCTCCTTGCAGTCCAAGGAACTCTCAAGAGTCTTCTCTAACACCACACTTCAAAAGCATCAATTCTTTGGCACTCAGCTTTCTTTATAGGCCAGGTCTCACATCCATACATGACTACTGGAAAAACCATAGCCTTGACTAGACCGGACCCTTGTGGACAAAGTAATGACTGCTTTTTAATATGCTGTCTAAGTTGGTCATAACTTTCCTTCCAAGGAGTAAGTGTTTTTTAATTTCATGACTGCAATCACCATCTGCAGTGATTTTGGAGCCCCCCAAAATAAAGTCAGCTACTGTTTCCACTGTTTCTCCCAGAGGGCGGTTCAATCTCCCAGTGGTTGCCTGTTAGTCACTAAGTTGTTTCCCACTCTTTTGTGACCAAACAGACTGTAGGCCGCCAGGATTCTCTGTCCATAGGATTTTCCAGGCAAGAACACAAGTGGGTTGCCATTTCCTTCTTAGGGAAATCTTCCTGACCCAGGGATCGGACCAGCATTTCCTGCAATGCAGGCCAATTCCACTTAGCCACCAGGGAAGCCCACATATGTTATTCAACTTAAGTTATATGCTATTTACTGCCTACTAGTTGGCTTCCCAGGTAGTGCAGTGGTAAGAATTCAGATTCAAGGTTGGATCCCTGGGTCAGGAATATCTCCTGGAGGAGGAAATGGCAACTCACTCCATTATTCTTGCCTGGAAAATTGCATGGACAGAGGAGCCTGGTGGCCTACAATTTATAGCGTTGCAAAGAGTCAGCTGTGATTGAACAAGAGCATGCACTTTGAGCCTGAAAATTGTTCTTTGTTATGACATTGAAAAATCAGGGAAGGGAGCAAGGATTAATATGTGTTAGGCCTTGAAGACCTACCAGCACCAAATTAACACGTCCCCAGTTACTTAATCAGAAAGATTTAAAGAGAGTAGAAAACAGAATGATATTTTCATTCTCTGTTTCAACATTTTAAATACCAAAGTCTACATACTACTTACAATAAATTTCCATGCTCCCAATGGTACTTAGTACAGCTGTGAAAAAAAATACTAGTTAACTAATGTACTATTCAATTAAGACACTATATGTCTAACAACAGAATGGGAAAGACTAGGGATCTCTTCAAGAAAATCAGAGATACCAAAGGAACATTTCATACAAAGATGAGCTCGATAAAGGACAGAAATGGTATGGACCTAACAGAAGCAGAAGATATTAAGAGGAGATGGCAAGAATACATAGAAGAACTGTACAAAAAAGATCTTCACGACCCAGATAATCACGATGGTATGATCACTGACCTAGAGCCAGACATCCTGGAATGTGAAGTCAAGTGGGCCTTAGAAAGCATCACTATGAACAAAGATAGTGGAGGTGATGGAATTCCAGTTGAGCTATTCCAAATCCTGAAAGATGATGCTGTGAAAGTGCTGCACTCAATATGCCAGCAAATTTGGAAAACTCAGCAGTGGCCACAGGACTGGAAAAAGTCAGTTTTCATTCCAATCCAAAGAAAGGCAATGCCAGAGAATGCTCAAACTACTGCACAACTGCACTCATCTCACACGCTAGTAAAGTAATGCTCAAAATTCTCCAAGCCAGGCTTCAGCAATATGTGAACCGTGAACTTCCTGATGTTCAAGCTGGTTTTAGAAAAGGCAGAGGAACCAGAGATCAAATTGCCAACATCCACTGGATCATGGAAAAAGCAAGAGAGTTCCAGAAAAACATCTGTTTTTGCTTTACTGACTAAGCCAAAGCCTTTGACTGTGTGGATCACAATAAACTGGAAAATTCTGAAAGAGATGGGAATACCAGACCACCTGATCTGCCTCTTGAGAAATTTGTATGCAGGTCAGGAAGCAACAGTTAGAACTGGACATGGAACAACAGACTGGTTCCAAATAGGAAAAGGAGTTTGTCAAGGCTGTATATTGTCACCCTGTTTATTTAAGTTCTATGCAGAGTACATCATGAGAAATGCTGGACTGGAAGAAACACAAGCTGGAATCAAGATTGCCGGGAGAAATATCAATAACCTCAGATATGCAGATGACACCACCCTTATGGCAGAAAGTGAAGAGGCACTCAAAAGCCTCTTGATGAAAGTGAAAGAGGAGAGTGACAAAGTTTGCTTAAAGCTCAACATTCAGAAAACTAAGATCATGGCATCCGGTCCCATTACTTCATGGGAAATAGATGGGGAAACAGTGGAAAGTGTCAGACTTTATTTTTCTGGGCTCCAAAATCACTGCAGATGGTGACTGCAGCCATGAAATTAAAAGACGCTTACTCCTTGGAAGGAAAGTTATGTCCAACCCAGATAGCATATTCAAAAGCAGAGACGTTACTTTGCCAACAAAGGTTCGTCTAGTCAAGGCTATGGTTTTTCCTGTGGTCATGTATGGATGTGAGAGTTGGACTGTGAAGAAGGCTGAGCGCCGAAGAATTGATGCTTTTGAATTGTGGTGTTGGAGAAGACTCTTGGGAGTCCCTTGGACTGCAAGGAGATCCACCCAGTCCATTCTGAAGGAGATCAGCCCTTGGATTTCTTTGGAAGGAATGATGCTAAAGCTGAAACTCCAGTACTTTGGCCCTCTGATGTGAAGAGTTGACTCATTGGAAAAGACTCTGATACTGGGAGGGATTGGGAGCAGGAGGAGAAGGGGACGACAGAGGATGACATGGCTGGATGGCGTCACTGACTTGATGGACGTGAATCTGAGTGAACTCCGGGAGTTGGTGATGGACAGGGAGGCCTGGCGTGCTGCGATTCATGGGGTTGCAAAGAGTTGGACACGACTGAACGACTGATCTGATGTCTAACTCAGAAAATATAAAACTGTATGACCTAGAGAAGATCACTCTGTGGTGAAACATTTATTATACTTTTAATTCTTAAATTAAATAATTACTTATTTTGTTGAAAGGAAAAAAAATCTATGTAATGTCTCTTTCATAGTAACATTTGTGGACCTCATCCAGCTTCCAAGAACACACTTGGAAGCAGTGTATATCATCTCATAAAGTCCTAAGAAAACTGGGGCTGCATTATTATCTCCATTTTACAGGAGAATCATGGTGTTAGGCTATACTCTGTAGCCCTGCAAGTCCTATAATCCCCCAACCTTGAGACCAAAGAAAATATCTGGAGACAGCAACAGAGACATCAACAGTTTATTGGCTAGGGTATTTACAGGTCTGAAACAGGACAAGGCAGCAGTCTTCATGGGGGTAGAGTGGCGAGGTGTAACAATTACAGTGGGAATGGATGTCATGTGAGCTCATCAACTACCAGGGAAACCAACAGATGATCTCCTTCAACAGTTCCTTTGGTTAACAACCATCAAGTGTTCTCTTTATTAACCCAGCATGCTAAAGCTATTCTGTTCTAAGAATACAACAATTACTTGTTGGAACAGGGGGCAAGCACTTAAGAAGTTTAATTTCTATGATTAAGACAAAAGGTCAGTCCTATGAGTGGGATGATGGAAAGCAGGGGCTGTTCAAGCAAGGAATGTACAGAGAGCAAGAGAACAGCCATCTTGTGTGGCCTGATCATACACACGGGTTCACTAAAGTAAAATCCAATATATCCAGCTAGCAAGTATTGGCATAACTTCAGTCTCAAATGGTTTTCTGGGGCCTATGCTACTTCTACCTGTTTAGGTTGCTTTCAGGTATACTCTTATTAGTTCAGAATATCAAAATGACCTGCTTTGGTAAACTATTCAGTTTTTCCATCTTTAGCATTTTATTGTCATATATTTCATTTACTTTATCTCCTTATACATCTGGATGTTTTTTATTTAACTTGCTCTAATATTTTGTCATTTACAGGATGACTGAATGTCAGCGTTTATGTTATGGCTCTTTACTCAAAGATCTGCCTTCAAGGAGTAAATTATATGGCATTTACATCTTGCTTTTGGCATACAGGGGGAAAAAGTCACGTTAATTATTGGCTGCCATGTGTTAAGTGTATATTATCTTCAGATACTGTGCATTATTTAATTTTTCTTCTTTTTTTTTATTTTTTCAATCTAAGGAGATACGTGCTAATAGTATCTTTGGTCTACAGGTAAAGAGACAGAGGACTGGGATTGTAGCATTATATTTATGTTACTGGCTGCTATGTTACTGTTACTGGTAGATTTCCTGGTGGCTGAGACGTTGAAGCGTCTGCCTACATTGAGGAAGACACGGGTTCAGTCCCTGGGTAGGGAAGATCTCCTGGAGAAGGAAATTGCAACCCACTCCCATATGCTTGCCTGGAAAATCCCTTGGACGGAGGAGCCTGGTAGGCTACAGTCCAAGGGGTCCAAAGAATTGGACACGACTGAGCAACTTCACTTTTGCCTTCACCACTGCCATTAACAAGGTATTCCTGTCTGGGTGTCTGGGTGGTTGAAAAAATGGAAAATTGTTTTCTCATTCTTCTGTAATCTAGAAGTCTGAGATCAAAGTGCCAGAAGGGTTACTTCCTTCTGAGGGCCATGAGGGAAGGATGGGTTCTAGGCCCTCTCCTTAGCATAGATGGCCATGTTTCCCCCTCTGTCTTCACATATGTTCCCTCTATGCCTGTCTGTGTCCAAATTTCCTTTTTTAAGAGAACACTGGTCATACTGGATCAGGACCCAATCACTCTCCAATGACCTCATTTTAATTTAATTACCTATTTAAAGACTCTATCCCTAAATATGGTTACATTTTGATAGGCGGGAGGATTTTTCCCCATTAAAGCTGCCTTCCTTTAAGTAGAACAGGCCATAGAAATCAGGACCTCATGATTCCCTTCCCTGGACTAGGCCTAGTTTTGGTCCTTTGGAATGAGGAGGACAAAAGAAACTAAGAAAAAGAATAGGTTAATGTTTAGCATCCATTGCAAATAAACAGCATTCAGGTTTCATCCAGAGTGAAAGTTTAAGCCTTTCACTTGGGGAAATCTGAATTGCTGACCCTCTAGGAAAATGAATATAAAGGGTCTTCCCAGCTGGGCTGCTGCTTCAGGGAGGGACCTCTGGTCAATTTCATTACCACTTTCAAGGCAGAAATGATGGTCAGATAAGAGATATAATTCCATGTCTCACACAGCAGTTTCAGTGGGCAGGTTTCTCTCTGCTCCTTGGTAGCATGATTTAACAGCAAATTGGCACACATTTCCAACAGATGAAATACAGTCTGTGTACAAGCACTATGTGAATTTAAGTTGTAATTTTCGAACACTGTCTTTTGGAAAAGTTAGAAACAGGTTTCAGTTTTGATTTTTTAATTTCAGTATTATAATCAACAGGCAGACTTTGCTATACATGCTTGTTTCCCACAGGAAAGGCAAAAGTTATTAATTGAATGATGATAAGAGTAGGGCTACAGGACCCTCTAAAGAGAGCTGGACCAGTGTTCACCAAGAAAAAAATAATAAACTGCCCTTTTTTTTCTTTTCTGTTCTTGGGGACAAGAAGGACAAACTTTTTTTTTCCCCCAAGTAAAGAATGGCAACTTTTTCACTATTAAAACAAATACAAATGGCCCATCTCCATTTATTTATTTGTTTTGAAAGAAGACCACAAAATAACAACATTTTTATAGTGATGGCCACTACCATGAGGCTTAAAAACTGACTCTGTCATTGATCCTCTAGCTATTTAGACAAAATACTCCCCGTCTCTTTGCATCTAGAAAATAGATATGGAATGAGAGTGGCCTTAAAGGACTATTGCAAGCTTTCACCTTCCTACATAGGATGGACTGAAGTCTGGAACATTAGAGCAGCAGCACATGATACAGATAAATGGCATATGTTCTTCAATTATATTTCTTAACTCCATCAAATTACAACTGAAAAACTATTCAAAGTCATGGTTTGTAGCTTTTAGAAGTCTATGTCCCACAGTATGGTCACTGCCAAAATTTAACACTAGGTTTGAAGGAAGCAACAGCTACAGTCTCATGTAGCCTAAAGAGATAAGCATTCCACCTTAAGAAGTCAGGATAGTGTTCAGGGATTTTCCTCCACCAAGATGTTGGATCCAATGAAAATGTATCGGAGGACTGTCAGGATGACAGACGTGAAGAATCCATAGTGGACGTTGTTCTGAGTACTCTGATGAGTTTAATTGCACTGATGGCTTCAGCAGGATCGTGAAGTGATGGATGTAGTTCTGGAAAACAAGGCATAAGTCAAAGTTTCAGGGAAAAATATGTGATTACAGAGGTGATAGCTTTGATAAAAATGTCCTTGATAGTGAGGTGAAGGTGTTTGAATGTTAAGTGTTAAGCTCTTTGGTGTGAACTCTGCAAAAATATAGAGCCAGATGAAATGCTAACGTTCAAAAGATTTGACTCAAATACAGCACGAACTTCTTTGAGATATATCCAATTTCCATGACTGAAGTGACTGAGCACACATGCACAGTGTTGGGGATGGCTATGGTAGAAGCTGATACACAGGATAATTTAAGACTGCCTTGGGAATTAGAGTTTGGATGGATTTCTAAGAATGGAAGTCATTAAAATGCAATTTGCTCTCCTGAAATGAAATTTTAGTGAACAAAGCATCAGTGAGATTCTCAGGAAGATCTTTTTTGAGACTTCATCCTATAGCATCACAGGAGGTTAAGTTTCCCCTCATATAAGTACAATAAAACCTTAAGAATGCAAGGCCAGGCACCTTCAGGTGAAGAAGATAACTCATCTCCATGACATAGGGCACAAAGAGTTGGGAAAATATGAATAGTGTGACACACCATGTAAACTTCTTATTCAGCTCATTATATAGTATTTGCTCCAATTGCTTATTATCATGGATTCATGGCTTTTTATATACCAAACTATTCCAGTGGATGACTATAAAACTGTTCTTAAATCTCAAGTTGGCACTACTTTCAGGTTTTCTTGCCTCTCTTGTCTTAACTCTATTGTTACTCCAGACATGGGAGACCATCCTTGTGTTGAGTCAACATACATGTTGTACACCCATCAGGATTTCCTTTGTCTCAAACTTGTAATTAGTTCCTCTTCAAGGACTTTAGATTCCTGAGTAGAGGTGGAAATCTCCAGACCAAGATTTATGTTAGACTGCTTTGTGTGATGCCCGGCTGCCTTAGAGAACTTAGAACACTGCCATAACAAACTTAAAAAAATGTATTTTCAAAAGCTAAGGGCCTGTTACTCTTTTCACTGAAAGTTCTTCATCTTTTCCCAAAATAAAATTTTTTCAAATCAGACTCTTTTCTTGAGCTGATAACTTCACTCTTCTCTG
Source organism: Bos indicus x Bos taurus (assembly GCF_003369695.1). Taxonomy (NCBI): domain Eukaryota; kingdom Metazoa; phylum Chordata; class Mammalia; order Artiodactyla; family Bovidae; genus Bos; species Bos indicus x Bos taurus. The sequence continues at coordinate 32,040,888 of NC_040098.1, forward strand.
CCATGTAACATGTCACCTCACATTCTCAAAACACTGTTCCACAAGAACTAATTAGTAAAAGACACTGATATATTTGACCTATATTTGCAACTCCAGATTCACATCACATATACATATTCCTAGTATTAAGGTATAACTTTATAGTGAACATTGTCATTTTATGCATGAACAGGCCATGCCTATACTCTTAATTTTATATTCTGCATTATTTTCACAATTAAAGCAGACAGGATATAAAGTCATTTTTAAAGAATTAAAACATATTGAAAAAATATCTTTAATTAATGGATATTTTTCTTCATTCTAAGCACAAGAGGAAACCCTCTGGGAAATATTTTGTCTGTGTTTTAATAAAACCTACATTAAAATTATTATTAAATTATTAAATTAAAATTAAAATTATTCTTTTTAATATGCCTAATATAAAAAGTCAGAAAGTTGAAATTATAAGTCACCTAGTGGGAAAAAAAATAATAGTTTCCAAAGATGTAGGTTATACCTATTAATTCTGAATGTGAGGTCTTAAGCAAAGATTTCGAGTAGTTTTCCACATAGTAAGACTTTAGTCTTAAGAAACTTTTCGTGGCTACTCATTTATGTCTTGGCATATTGCAAATTAAATGTTAGGTCACCTATACATTTTCATATGCAGTATGAACAAATGGTCCTTTTTTTATCAAGTGGTCACTTGATAGAATAACATGCTGTTAGGGGGAAGCATTGCCACCTTGATTCTGGGTAAAGACCAAAATAGTTTTAAATATGCCATTCCTAAGGGCCTAAAATGAAGAGATGGAATTTTACCTTCCTTTGAGGATGGGAGAACAGTCCTCTATTTTTAAAAAATTTATTCCAACTAATACAGCAAAAGTAAATCCCAGAGACATGCTGGAAAGAGAAAGAAACCAGGGTTTGGAGAAAATGGCAGAGTTTTTCCCATAAAGCCGCTTGGCCCGGAACTCTCCCGTTAGGATGGAGTCACAAGCGACAGTTAGTAAATTTCAAAGTGCGCGCGCAGCGTCTGGATTGGCTATCGACGAAATGTGGCACCCGCCTGATCTGTAATTAGATTCTCACTTCCGTTTGTTTTGCTTTTGCCTTTTTAACTTAATACTTGGCAAATTTAACTCAGGGAAAAGGGAAGAAAGACAGCAGCGCTCCACAAAGAAAACGTAAGTGGATAATGCGATTTGTAACTTTCCTACTGTGTTCCAAGGAACTCTACTCAGGCACACACACGTTAAAATTAAGGATGCAGGGGACAAGCCATGGTCAACGAAATCTTTTGTCAACTTCAGACGTAAAGGAGAGCTGATTTTGCTTTGGGACAAACGCTATTTTGTTTTCTTTACATTTGTCTGATAATGAACTTGACCTTTCTCGACATAAACACATAAAAACACCTCCAGCATTGCTGCAGCACCATCTACATTACAGAGAAAGCAATTTCTAACAAGATCAAAGGAAATGTGAACAGAAAGAATACCTAGTGAAGACAGAAAAGATGGCCACCTGGAAGCCAAAGAGAAGCCTATGAAGAAACCACCCCTATTAACAGCAGTCTTGGACTTCTGCCTTCTACAACTGTGACAAGTAAATTTCTCTTGTTTAAGGGAAAACAAAAAACCGGAACTTATTACTTAATAGCATATAAGAAACACCTACTGAATAAAGTTAGTGCCAGTTCTCTTTAGAAGATTGAGTGGCTCTGAAAAGAGCCTTTGGGGTGTAGGCCAAGCCTTACCGATCACTCCATGGCGGGCCGGCTCACTTAGAACTGGTGTACTTGGTGACGGCCTTGGTGCCCTCAGACACGGCGTGCTTGGCCAGTTCTCCGGGAAGCAGCAGGCGCACGGCCGTCTGGATCTCCCTGGATGTGATGGTCGAGCGCTTGTTGTAGTGAGCCAGGCGCGACGCCTCGCCAGCGATGCGCTCGAAAATATCGTTCACGAACGAATTCATGATGCCCATGGCCTTGGACGAGATGCCGGTGTCCGGGTGGACCTGCTTCAGCACCTTGTACACGTACACGGAGTAGCTCTCCTTGCGGCTGCGCTTGCGCTTCTTGCCGTCCTTCTTCTGCGCCTTGGTCACTGCCTTCTTGGAGCCCTTCTTCGGGGCCGGAGCGGACTTCGAGGGTTCAGGCATGGCCGGGAGTTTACTGCCAAACAACCCAAAAGCAACAGGAAGAAAAGAGAAGCGGTAAGAATGCGCTTACTTCCCAGCTTCTTAAAGGAGGCAGGGAGTAATGCCAGGCGTCTGATTGGTGGTGAATGCTGGAAACGTCACATAATAGTTTTGTCCAATTAAAAGAAGCGTATTTCAAACTCACGGTTTCATTGGGTTAGGTGAAACTGCAGCTTTAGCCAATGGTCCACCGTTATTTTCGCGCCCAGTAAAGACTATAAATAAGATAGGTCTGGTTGTATACACGTATATTTTATGTTGGTGAGTTTATACTCTCATCATGTCTGGTCGTGGCAAGCAAGGAGGCAAGGCTCGTGCAAAGGCCAAGACCCGTTCCTCGCGGGCCGGGCTCCAGTTCCCCGTGGGCCGAGTGCACCGGCTGCTCCGCAAGGGTAACTACTCCGAGCGGGTTGGGGCCGGGGCCCCGGTGTACCTGGCGGCGGTGCTGGAGTACCTGACAGCCGAGATCTTAGAGCTGGCGGGCAACGCAGCCCGGGACAACAAGAAGACCCGCATCATCCCGCGTCATCTGCAGCTGGCCATCCGCAACGACGAGGAGCTCAACAAGCTGCTGGGCAAAGTCACCATCGCTCAGGGTGGTGTCCTGCCCAACATCCAGGCGGTGCTGCTGCCCAAGAAGACCGAGAGCCACCACAAGGCCAAGGGCAAGTAGAAGCCTGGCATTGCTTGGAACTCAAACCTGTTCAAACCAAAAGGCTCTTTTCAGAGCCACCCACTTTATCAGCAAAACGAGCTGTACTTTCAGATTCACATTGTTTCGGATAGCAAGGTATGAGGGCAGAATTAACGTCCTTTTGTGATTCCTTTACAAGGTAAAATGGCTATCTGAAACAAAACCTTAGGACCATATGACGGGCCTAGCTCCCCTCCTATTTCAGTTGAATCTTAGGGCGCACCACTCACCCTCCTAAATGAGAATAAACCCAGCAAGGTAAAATACTTGTTTCAAGTAGCTTCAGGCAAAGAATACACCTTATAGTGGGCTGTTTACATCAATGCTAGTGAAGTAAAAGACATCAATTATTCATCCATTAGGAAGATGTGCCTTAACAAATAGACAAGGTCGGCATTGTAAATCACATTTATAAGATAAATCTGCAAACCAGGTTCTTACAGTCCTAATGCTGTCATTGATTCTTGTTCCCCTTTTCCCCCACTATCATCACTCACCCTGCTCTCAGATCAAGTCATACTAACTATACTATAGTAACTATACTAACTAAAGAGGGCCTTCAATTCTCCACACCAGGTAATCTAGTTTTCATTATGAATACATTTTAATGAAAGGAATTACTATCTCATTCCTAGTCCTCTGGAATAAATTTTCTGAGTCTCTTGAAATATTTTTATTTCCTATATTTAAATCTCAACTGCAATCACATGTAAATAATATTCTTTGAAATAACAGTGACCACAACAAACAATCGGGAGGTTTCCTTTTTCTTTTTAATTTAAATTTATTTGATGTTGGAAGAATCGAATTCTGATTTCAGTGAATCTAATTATTCAGTTTTTTCCTCTTAAAAACTCATGTGCATTATTTGAGTCTGTAAGTTTTAAACAGCTATATCTCAGAACTAGAACTCTCGAGAATAAATGCTACGGCTCCAAGGAAGGCCTATGAGATCTTCATGTTTTAATAATAAAATATGCTATGGTTATAGTTATTGATGTTGATCATGCAAGAAGTAACCCTTCTTGCATCATTTCTATTCCCCACAACAAGGACCATCACACTGTTAAAATATTGCCTTTATTATTAATGTTAATCAATGAACGTGTAATCAAATAGTTGATATATGAATATAAATTGTGTTTTAAATAAAATTTTCAAGTGTGATATGTCATTACTTATAATTCCACATATTAACTGAGCTTTTAAAATTGGGCTTCCCTTGTGGCTCAGCCGGTAAAGAATCCACCTGCTATATGGGAGAACCTGGCTTCCATCCCTGTGTTAGGAAGAGTCTGATCCGTGGGTTGGGAAGATCCTCTGGAGAAGGGAACAGCTACCCACTCCAGTATTCTGGTCTGGAGAATTCTATGGACTGTAATGGACTATTAATCCAATTTCATTGGATGAAGCACTTACTGTTCTTTACTATCTACACAATCAGAAAGAAAATAAAACTTGTATTTGAAAATGGAGATAACACAACTTTCCAAAAATCCTGCCAAAATAATTTAGATATTTCTTTCAATTAGATCCTAAAGAATTCCATAATTTATGCTGCAAAACCTTCATAAGAGGTACACTTCAGTTTGAGTGGCAGAAGATTTATGAAAGTATTAGTTAAACTTTGTTCTTGAAATTGGTCTTCACGTTAATTTCCCTCTCTGCAGACTGGACTACTATGCAAGCATTGGGCAGTATCTTCCCATATTAGATTTTTTTGTGTATTATTGGGGAGAAAGAATTTTCCTCTACCCTTCCGAGGTTCTTTTACAGGTCTAATAATCAAATTGACATGATGAGATAGATTAACAGAAGTAAGATCAAATTGAATTTCATACATATGGAAACCCCACACACGCGGGAAGTTCAAAAAAAGAATGTAAAATGAAGTTTATATGCCATTCTGAGCTAAGGAATTAGATAACAGCTTCCAAGTACAACAGGGTAATTCACAGAACAATAAGAGAAAAAGCAAATACTGGATAATTAGTTTGCCCTACCATGTAATTGAGGGACTCAAAATTTTTCTCTGGTAATAATTCTGGGAAAGTAAAAGTTTCAATTGCTCAGTCATGTCTGATTCTTTGTGACCCCATGGACTGCATCCCACAAGGTTCCTCTGTCTATGGGATTTTCCATCCCATAGAGTTCTTTGAGCAAGAATACTGGAATGGGTAGCCATTTCCTTTTCCAGGAGACATTTCTGACCCAGGGATGGAACCCAGGTCTCCTGCATTGAAGGCAGATTCTTTACCATCTGAACCACTAGGGAAGCCTAGAAACTCCAATTTTGAATTCTTCTAGATAGTTAAGAGAGGAGAAGAGTTTGTCTTGAGATTACAGGGTCTCAATTTACATTTAAAGTCGCTGAGTCGTGTCCAAATCTTTGCGACCCCATTGACTATACATGGACATGAAATTAAAAGACACTTGCTCCTCGGAAGAAAAGCTATGGCCAGCCTAGACAGCATATTAAGAAGCAGCTATTACTTTGCCGACAAAGGTCCATCTAGTCACAGCTATGGTTTTACCAGTAGTCATGTATGGATACGAGAGTTGGACTATAAAGAAAGCTGAGTGCCGAAGAATTGATGCTTTTGAACTATAGTGTTGGAGAAGACTCTTGAGAGTCCCTTGAAATGCAAGGAGATCCAAACAGTCCATCCTAAATGAAATCAGTCCTGAATATTCATTGGAAGGACTGATGCTGAAGCTGAAACTCCAATACTTTGGCCACCTGATGTGAAGAACTGACTCATTGGAAAAGACCCTGATGCTGGGAAAGATTGAAGGTGGGAGTAGAAGAGGACAACAGAGGACGAGATGATTGTATGCCATCACTGACTCAATGGACATGAGGTTATGGGATCACAAAGAGCCCGACACAACTGAGTAACTGAACTGATTGACTTATTGAGTCCATGGAATTCGCCAGGCCTAATACTGGAGTGGGTAGCCTTTCCCTTCTCCAGGATCTTACAAACCCAGGTCTCCTGCATTGCGGGCAAATTCTTTACCAGCTGAGTCATAAGGGAAGCCCAAGAATACTGGGACAGGTAGCCTATCCCTTCTTTATGAGATCTTCCTGACCCAGGAATTGAATCAGGGTCTCCGGCATTGCAAGGGGATTCTTCACAAACCGACCTATCAGGGAAACCAAAAATCTGACACTTGTAGTTTGTTTCCTCCTGTCTCTCAGTCAGTCATTTCAGTTGAAATGACTCCTCCCACCTTCAATCTTTCCCAGCATCAGAGTCTTTTTCAGTAAGTCACTTCTTCACATCATGTGGCCAAAGTGTTGGAGCTTCAACTTCAGCAGCACTCCTTCCAATGAATATTCAGGATTGATGAATATTAATGACATGGTGGAATAATAAAGAGATTGAGAGATTTGGGGGACCAGTAATTTGGTCTTCCCTGGTGGCTCAGTGTTAAAGAATCAGCTTGCCAATGTAGGAAACATCAGCTTGCCAATGTAGGAAACATAGGTTCGATCCCTGGGTCAGAAAGATCTCCTACAGAAGGAAATGGCAACGAACTCCAGTATTCTTGTCTGGGAAATCTCAGAGACAGAGAAGCCTGGCTGGCTATAGTCCATGGAGTCACAATAATGTTCGGCACAAATGAGTGACTAAATAGCAACAATTTGGAAGAAGGCAGGGACTCTGGACAGGGGCCAGCATTAAGGACAGAGAATTATGGAGCCCTCAATGATACAAATGGAGAAGGCAATGGCACCCCACTCCAGTACTCTTGCCTGGGAAATCCCATGGATGGAGGAGCCTGGTAGGCTATAGTCCATGGGGCCACTAAGAGTCGGACACAACATGGCGACTTCACTTTCACTTTTCACTTTCATGCATTGGAGAAGGAAATGGCAACCCACTCCAGTATTCTTGCCTGGAGAATCCCAGGGACAGAGGAGCCTGGTGGGCTTCCATCTATGGGGCCGCACAGAGTCGGACACGACTGAAGCGACTTAGCAGCAGCAGTAGCAATGATACAAATTTCTTAAGTTCTCAGAAAATGTCTTTCCCCAAAGTTGTTTTTGTGGTTTTTAAAAACTTCTCTACTCCCAGACCTTTATCTATGCTATTTCAATTGTTTATATGAATATATTAGTTTCACTCATTCTGTGACTGAGAGCTTCCTGTAATAAGAAACAGATTTACAAGAGAAAAACAAGTTTAATACCATGTATGTCTGATGTATACATAGAATACACAGAGGGGAACTGAGTAAAACTCCCAGAAGTGGCTTGAACCACTACTTTAAATATCATCTTCATCTAAATACAAAATATGTTGGAGATAGTGGCATTTATAGGGATTGAGCAGGAAACACAGAGTAAACCAGGTGTGGCAGATTTAAGTCCTGCACCTTCCTCAGGTAAATTTATTGTGAGTTATTAATATCTTTCTCTTCCTGGCTCAAAGAAGGAGATACTCTTACAAATGGAGATTTCTCATATAAATGTAAATTTCCCTTATGGTATGTGTTAGCTGCTCAGTTGTGTCCGACTCTTAGTGATCCCATGGACTGTAGCCTGCCAGGCTCCTCTATCCATGGAATTCTCTAGTCAAGAATACTGGAGTGGGTAGCCATTCCCTTTTTCAGGGGATCTTCTTGACCCATGGATCCAACCCAGGTCTCCTGTATTGCAGAAAGATTCTGTACCATCTGAGCGACCAGGGAAGGCCTCGGTATTAAATTCTGTTTTTATAGCTTCTCCTGTGTTTTCTTTTTCTCAAAACCATCAGCTCATTATAATTCTTATGCTTAAGAAGGATATTTAGGAGTGACATATTCTGGTACACTTTGTTAGAAATGGCAGTATAGTATACCCAAGTACAGTGAAGAAGTAAATTTTTACTAAATGGAAAAAAACATATTTTTCAAAAACACTGATTACTAGGGAGTTTGTTAAAACTATAAAAGAGAATTCATAAAGTTAACAAGCAGGCGTTAAAAATACATTTTCTCTTTAAATAAGGGAAATTGACGAAAATGTAAACCATGCAAGGAGGTTCCAAAATGCCATTTATGGCATTGCATACATTTTCTTTGAAAGAGTATGTGCTTTTATCTGTTCACCAAAATACCAAATAGCTACTAGCAGTGATCTGTGAATTATTATTTTATTACCTGCCTTTTCTGTATATTTTACACAACATTCGTGTTTTGTGCTCGCATTCAAAAGCAATTGCTAAAGTTTTAAAACAAGGTAACAAAAGAGTCACCACAGCACAAAGGAACAGAGAAGGCCTCTTTTTTTTTTTTTTTTTTGGTCCAATTCTCCTCCCCCGCTTAAGGCGTGATTTCCCGCCTCCTCCTTTCTTCAGGTTCTCAGTTCGGTCCGCCAACAGACGTATAAAGGTGCATCGCGAGGCTAGCAAGTCGGGCTTTTTCGATTTTCTGGGTTTACGCCATGTCTGGTCGCGGCAAAGGCGGAAAGGGTCTGGGCAAAGGAGGCGCTAAGCGCCACCGCAAAGTCCTTCGTGATAACATCCAGGGCATTACTAAGCCTGCTATTCGGCGCCTGGCTCGTCGTGGTGGTGTGAAGCGCATCTCCGGGCTCATCTACGAGGAGACCCGCGGGGTGCTGAAGGTGTTCCTGGAGAACGTGATCCGCGACGCGGTCACCTACACCGAGCACGCCAAGCGCAAGACTGTCACCGCCATGGACGTGGTCTACGCGCTCAAGCGACAGGGCCGCACCCTCTACGGCTTCGGCGGCTGAGTGTCCACGTTCTCCGGTATTCAACAAAAGGTCCTTTTAAGGGCCCCCACTTTTTCACTCGAGGAGCCGTGATGCTTCTTTGCTTTTGGGTTTTCTTCCTCCTGTTCTGTACACTCCTTTAAACTGCTTAGGAGCACTGTTTCCACCCTTTGTGAGTGTTGAGTTACATTTTACGCTTCCAGGCAATGTTTTGAACATAGTTTTGTATTTTACTTTGTAACCTACTCAGTGGAATGTTTGGTCTAATAGCCTGCTGCTAAGTCGCTTCAGTGGTGTCCGACTCTGCGACCCACAGACAGCAGCCCACCAGGCTCCCCCGTCCCTGGGATTCTCCAGGCAAGAACACTAGAGTGGGTTGCCATTTCCTTCTCCAATGCATGAAAGTGAAAAGCGGAAGTGAAGTCGCTCAGTCATGTCCGACCCTCAGCGACCCCATGGACTGCAGCCTTCCAGGCTTCTCCGTCCATGGGATTTTCCAGGCAAGAGTACTGGAATGGGGTGCCATTGCCTTCTCCAGGTCTAATAGCCTAGATATAAGTGAAAGCAAATATGTCACCCAAATACATGTGGCTTAAGATTTAACCAGAGTGGTATTTCTCTTCGAACACAAGGGAGAGAGAAAGGCACTTTCGTAGCGAGTTTAGACATGAAGTCTTACGGTTCGATCACAGTGATAGCTCCATGAGTCCTCATGAAGTAAACCTATGACTGTTCAATAGGCGTTAACACTAGTGTGGAAGGATGATAAAGTACAGGCTCACTGTAATATCCAGCAGAACAGTTGGTGAGGGTGGAATGCAATTAAAAAGGATTTCAACGAAAACAAAGTCATATTACAGAAATATTCTCTACAATGAAAAAATACATGGCAGCTTTATAAACCAGAACAATGAATTTAAAATTTAAAAGATCCTTGGTACAAAATTGGAAAGGAATAAGATTGGGATTGGAATTGGAATAAATTGGAAAGGAATAAGATTAGGAAATCCAGACCTAAACTCTGAAAGAGGTCTTAGCATTTTCCTAGAATCTTAGAAGCTATAGAAAGAAACCCAAGGTCAAGGGGGAAACCTTGACTAATGTAGACACACATTCCAAAGAGCGATTGCCACAGTTCAGTTCAGTCGCTCAGTTGTGTCTGACTACTTGTGACCCTATTGACTGCAGTACACCAGGCCTCCCTGTCCATCACCAACTCCCAGAGCCTACTCAAACTCACGTCCATTGTTTGATGATGCCATCCAACCAGCTCATCCTCTGTCGTCCTCTTCTCCTGCCCTCAATCTTTCCCAGCATCAGGGTCTTTTCCAGTGAGTCAGTTCTTTGCATCAGGTGGCCAAAGTTATTGGAGTTTCAGCTTCAGCATCAGTCCTTCCAGTGAATATTCAGGACTGATTTCCTTTAGGATGGACTGGTTGGATCTCCTTGCAGTCCAAGGGACTCTCAAGTCTTCTCCAACAACACAGTTCAAAAGCATCAATTCTTCGGTGCTCAGCTTTCTTTATAGTCCAACTCTTACATCCATACATGACTACTGGAAAAAGCATAGCCTTGACTAGATGGATCTTTGTTGGTAAAGTAATATCTCTGCGTTTTAATATGCTGTGTAGGTTGGCCATAGCTTTTCTTCCAAGGAGTAAGCGTCTTTTAATTTCATTGGTGTAGTCATCAACAGCAGTGATTTTGGAGCCCTCAGAAATAAAGTCTGTCAGTGTTTCCATTGTTTCCCCATCTATTTGCCATGAAGTGATGGGACCAGATGCCATGATCTTAGTTTTCTGAATGTTGAGTCTTAAGCCAACTTTTTCACTCTTCTCTTCCACTTTCATCAGGAGGCTCTTTAGTTATTTGCGTTCTGCCATAGGGTGGTGTCATCTGCATATCTGAGGTTGTTGATATTTCTCCCGGCAGTCTTGATTCCAGCTTGTGCTTCATCCAGTCCAGCATTTCTCATGATGTACACTGCATATAAGTTAAATAAGCAGGGTGACCTTATACAGCATTGATGTACTTCTTTCCTGATTTGGAACCAGTCTGTTGTTATATATCCAGTTCTGACTATTGCTTCTTGTCCTGTATACAGATTTCTCAGAGGGCAGGTCAGGTAGTCTGGTATTCCCATCTCTTTAAGAATTTTCCACAGTTTGTTATGATCCACACAGTCAGAGGCTTTGGCATAGTCAATAAAGCAGAAGTAGATATTTTTCTGGAACTCTCGCTTTTTCAATGCTCCAGTGGATATTGGCAATTTGATCTCTGGTTCCTCTGCCTTTTCTAAACCAGCTTGAACATCTGGAAGTTCATGGTTCATATACTGTTGAAGCCTGGCTCAGAGAATTTTTAGCATTACATTGCTAGCCTGAGAGATGAGTGCATTGTGCAGTAGTTTGAGCATTCTTTGGCATTGACTTTCTTTGGGATTGGAATGAAAACTGACCTTTTCCAGTCCTGTGACCACTGATGAGTTTTCCACATTTGCTGACATATTGAGTGCAGCACTTTCTTAGCATCCTCTTTTAGGATTTGAAATAGCTCAACTGGAATTCCATCACCTCCACTAATGTTGTTCATAGTGATGCTTCCTCAGGTTCACTTGACTTTGCATTCCAAGATGTCTGGCTCTAGGTGAGTGATCACACCATCGTGTTTATCTGGGTCGTGAAGATCTTTTTTGTATAGTTCTTTGTATTCTTGCCATCTCTTCTTAATATCTTCTGCTTCTGTTAGGTCCATACCATTTCTGTCCTTTATTGTGCTCATCTTTGCATGAAATGTTCTCTTGGTATCCCTAATTTTATTGAAGAGATCTCTAGTCTTTCCATTCTATTGTTTTCCTCTATTTCTTTGCATTGATCACTAAGGAAGGGTAGCAATTGCCTACATGTAAAAAAAAAAAAAATGACAAAATGACTAGGTTTACGTATTTTTATATCTGAAGCTAAAAATTCCCTTGTCTTATCAATATTAATTTTTGTAAAATCAAATGCTAAATATTCATCTAGCCAGTCTCCCAACTCAGGAATATTTTTTCAACAACCCTAGCCCCATCTCTGAAACACTATCAAAGACTTTAACAGGATCTCTGTTTCCCAGAAAGAGAGGGGCCTAACTTCCATTATTACAAGATTACAAATTGCCATGTCTACTAATTTTTGAGCGAATTGTATCCATCTAGCTGTATAAAAGAGAGCGATTTCTCTCCTTGCTTTGCAATCCCTTTAGCAAAAGTGCCTGTGATGTGCTTCACATTCTGGTTTAATGCTTATCCAGTAATAAAGCTTTTCTGTATTTACTCCCTTTGTGCAGAGGTTTTTCTGAATTGGGAGGTATTACTTTTAGCTATATTCCCACATTTTCTGAGGATCTATTAGTATTCTGTGGCTTTCCATTGACGTCTTGAATAATTCCGATAGAAGTCTCTCGGTTCTTAAAAACAAATAAAAAAACCCACAGGAAAAAAAATCCTTAAATATTCAGTACATAATTTAATGCTATCTTATATGTAGTGTTTGAGTATTTGTCTTTAGAAATCTATTGTTATATTTATAGCCTGATTTCTTTTCGATATTACCTTCTCTAAACCTAGACCACCAAATTTTGAATAATGAAGCCATTAAGGTATTATCTATTTAACACTTAAGGTTTGTTCTCTCGTTTACATTTGTAATTAGGCTTATATAATTGTGACAATTGTTCTGTTGTATATATTGTGCAATATTTGAAAAAAGAGGACAAATCAAAAACAGAAACTATACATCCCTAAATTAACCAGGTAAAAGGTTATCGATGTAAATGTTTAACAGTTATACTTTTTCAGTTGGGTGGACCATACTTGCATGCATATAAAGGACATATTGCCAACAGATTTTGTTCCTAAGTATAAATACCTTCTCATTGGGAGGCAACAGTAGCAAATACTTACAGTATATATCAAAGGGGAAATGTCAATATCCTCACTATTTATAATACCATAACTATATTGGGGATTCTATCCCACTCCATACTGATAATATTAATTACTATTATACATTGACCTGACTGATGATTGCTGTTTTTCTTTATAGTTGTCTCTAAGGCCCCTGCTACAAAATATTGGGCTTCCCTTGTGACTCAGCAGGGAAAGAATCTGCCTGCAATGTGGGAGACCTGGGTTCAATCACTGGGTTGGGAAGATACCCTGGGGAAGGGAAAGGCTACTCACTTCAGTATCCTGGCCTGGAGAATTCCATGGACTATAGTCTGTGGAGTCACAAAGAGTTGGACACAACCGAGTGACTTTCACAAAATATAGATCTGAAATTGAGGTTTTCAGAAGAAGCATCAAAAGAACTTTAACAAATAACTGTACCTGATACTGTCAAGCTCTACTACAGGATTTCTTTAAGATTTTCCAAGCCATATCAGAAGCAGGGGGCTTAATCCAAAATCAACAAAGCAAGAATTAATCACACTGGACTGAATGAACTGATTTGATTATGGCTAAAAGTCCTTTACTAAAACCTTCTTAAAAAAAAAAAAAAAAAAAAACACCAAACATTTTTATTCTTTTGCTACCTTTTTCTAACTGATTCCTCAAGTTTTAGAAAAATATTTAAGTAACTGAACTTTTGATAAACTGTCAGGAATACTAACAATGCTTTTGAAAATATAAAATACACATTGCTAGGCCGTGTTTACAAAACAATACAGAAGAGTGATTGGATTTTGTTAAAACTCCTTTTTCATAGGAATGTGATTATTAACACAGGCTTAAAACTAAGCGTGAAAGTGTTAATCGCTCAGTCTGTCTGACTCTTTGTGACCCCATAGACAGTACCCTGCCAGGCTCCTTGGTCCATGGGATTTTCCAGGCAAGAATACTGGAGTGAGTAGCCATTCCCTTCTCCAGGGGATCTTCCTGACCCAGGAATTCAACCCGAATCTCTGCGTCTCCTCCGTAAACAAGAAGGCCTTCATCCCTTTTCACAAACTGTGTCATATGAACAGACCAACTTGTTGGTTCAGTGGTTAAGAATCCACCTGTGCTCTAGAAATCCAAGAGCAACAACTACTGAGCCCATGTGCAGCAACTACTGAAGACCACGAGCCCTAGAACCCGTGCTCCACAACAAGAGTAGGCCCAGCTCTCTACAAGTGGAGAAAGTAGCCTGCATGCAGTAACAAAGACTCAGCACAGCCAGTAATAAATAAAAATAAATATTTTTTTAAAAAGCAGACCAAGTTGAACAAAAGATACAAATTTAAATGTTCTATTATATACTTATCTAAGAGTCTGGTCATGTTTGATCAAATTCTTGATCTTGGCTTCCCAAACATTTTGAAATATGTACTTCTTATACTATTTGCAGAGTTGTAATTCTGCTGCAGAGAAGCAAGTGAAACTCAAAAGATGCATTAAGTATTTTACATGATTCAGCTGTCATACATCTCCTTGAACCCTTATTTTAAGCCTTAACTTACCCCATGTCTTTCTCCTTGTCTCAAACGGTATGTTTAAATTTATCTGTAAAAAATCAGGCATCTCTAGCATTTTAATTTGATTTGAGTCTTTTTATGCCCTGGGAGAACTTGCCTCACAGTTTTGTTGGAGGCTCCCAGGGCATCAAGTTAATTTCCCATAGGTTGGTGGGGGATCAAATATGGAAACAGGGAAAACACTAAGGATATTAAAACAAGTAACCTAGGAGAGAGAAGATAGTCCTCCCACCAAGGTGGGATTATGGTGGTACTGAGAACTGATGTTTCCATATATATTTTGAAGGCAAAACCAGGAAGATTTCTAGAAGAATTGAATGGGGAAGAATGAAGTCATTATCAATTAAATTAGGGAGTGATTTAATTAAAGATTAGGAGGAGGGAATACCAAAGATTCTAGTTTGGGCATGTTAATTTTAGGATGTCAAACATCCATGTGAAGAAAGCAATTAGGGGATAGGGGGAATTTCCTGGCAGTCCGGTAGTTACAATTCAGCACTTTCACTGCTGAGGCCCTGGTCAGGGAACAAAGATAGCACAAGTCACTTGGCCAAAACAAAAAAAAGAGAGAGAGAGAAAAGAAAGAAAGTAATTGAGGTTACGCCTGTCTGGAGTTTAGGAGAGAAGCCTGAGTTGGCAATATAAAGTTGGGAGTCATTGATATACAGATGGTATTTAAAGTCTGAGCTTGGTCAGATCTTCAAGGGGGTCAGTATAGAGCAAGAAGCAGTACAAACTTAGGCCTGTATCCCTCAACATTAAGGGTCTGTGGAGAAGAGATGAACTAACAAAAGATACAGAGCCTCTGATAAAATAGAACCAAATGAAAAAAGCATATCAAAGAGAAATTATAGGATCAATTATGTCAGTGTTTCCAATAGATTAAGTAAAATGAAGACTATTGGCCATTGGATGTATCAATAGGAAAATGATTTTGATGATTTTATACTAGTTTACTTTCTGTCTTTTCCCTAGTAGAAAAAAAGTGGGGACTTTTCCCCCTGGTGATATCACCAGTGCCAAGTACAATGTCTGAAATCTAGCAGTTATTCAATAATTAATAAATAAATGAATTAGTTAACTAACATTCCTGCTGCTATCGACGGAGAGCTCTTCTTACTGACTGCCCTACAGTGTACTCACTAGGGTAGAGTCCTGAGCAAGCAATGGAACTGTGTTAAGCAATACATGCTAATTCTCAAAGCATTTAGTCACAATATATTTTTCCTATTTAAAGTTTTAAAGACTATGGTTTCTTTTTAAGGGTAGTTTTCCTAGTATAGCTAAGAAAGGAAAGCCAGGCTGTTTACCTAGGTTTCTGATGCCTCGATTCTATAACCACTGAACCTAGCAGATGTTTATAGCAAGATCTTTCTATGCAACAAACTTTAATTCATTGACCACAAATAAAATAAACCCTTGCATTTGAACTCAATCCTCTCTTGGGAGAAAGGTAAGAACTTGAATTCCTGGACAAGACCTCTCATTGCAACAAAGAAAGATTGATGCTTTGTCTCTTAATTTGGGTCTGAACCTTGGGGCTGAGAGTTCCACAGCCTTTGATTGTATTCTCTTAAAGTTGAAATTGATGAAAAAATGATATTAAAAACCAAAATTTGCTCTTAGATTTGAAAAGGCCTGTGGAACCAGGAGAAATGAGAGGTGATAATGAGTTGTATTTGAGAAGACACAATCCCACAGATTCTGATAACTGGTCTAGGGAAACATCAGTTATTAATATTTAAACAAACAACTTTCTCATAGTAATTCTTATGTGCCTCCACATAAGAGAGAGATC
This sequence comes from Bos indicus x Bos taurus, assembly GCF_003369695.1. NCBI lineage: Eukaryota > Metazoa > Chordata > Mammalia > Artiodactyla > Bovidae > Bos > Bos indicus x Bos taurus. The sequence goes on from NC_040098.1 coordinate 32,056,785, forward strand.
TCATGCCCACATGATGCCTGGGTTCCTTTTTGGCAGTTAAATTCTATGCCATTCAAAAAAATGAAATGAGGTTGATAGAAAGGGAGAACATGGAGTAAGAGAAAGACAAAAATTACAGCAAACCTATCAGTTATGCTGTGATCATCCTCAGAAAGCTCAGGAAGGCTCCTCCTCCTCCCCTTTATTTACCACCCAGATTGTGAATACAAATGAACAGAATGATATTGGAGAAATAAAGTGATCCTTATCACTCAATTGTATAAATGGAGAAGCCAAAGCCCAGAAAAATATATAACTTAACTCATTATCACAAGGGAATGGTGGTATAGGTTTAATCCCAAGTCATCTGCTCCTAATGATTATGCTTACTTTTCACCATCTTGCACCCCTTTAGTTGGTATCAATAGTAAAATCACAGTAAGTCGGAAAGAGAAAAACAAATATCGAGTATTAACTCACATATATGGAATCTAGAAAGATGGTACTGATGGACCTATTTGCAGGACAGCAAAACAGACGCAGACCTAGAGAACAGATTTGTGGACACAGTGAGGGAAGGAGAGGGTGGGATGAATTGATTAGCGTTGAAACATATACATTACCATATATAAAATAGAAAACCAGTGGGAATTTGCTGTATGATGCAGGGAGCTCAACTGTGACAACCTAGAAAGGGGTGGGGCGGGGGTGGGTGGTGGTGGTGGTGGTGGGCTGAGTTCAAGAGAGAGGGCAACATATGTATACCTATGGCTGATTCATGTTGATGTATGGCAGAAACCAATGCCATATTGTAAAGCAATTATTCTCCAATTAAAACCAAATAAAAAAGAGTAAAGTCATAAAAGAAGACATTTGCATCTCTCAAAATATCTATCTTTTACATCCTGAATAGATTGTTTTTTATATCCAAAATATATGTGGGTCTGCTTAGTGATGCCAAATCAGACTTTTCACAAGATGAAAATAAGTACATTTTTCATGAACATGTTTACATTAGTGACCCCAAAAATTAAGAAAAAATGTCTAAATAAAACATTTGCACTGCATGTGGGCCAGAAATTTTATGCTTTTGCTTTATCTGCATCCATTACTGTAACTGTCCCTTCTCAATTCTTACCACCAGTGGTATTCATTTCACCAAATACAGAACACCTAATGAGGACCAATTATGAACCTCGCCTTTAAAAAACCACCAAAGTAATTTAAAAATATTCTTTTTAAACTCTTAACTCACTTGATTTTATGAGTATACTAATTTTAAGCCTTCTCCCAGACTTCCCTTGTAGTCCAGTGGTTAAGAATCCGCCTGTCAATGCAGGGAGCATAGGTTTGATCCCTGGTCCTTAAAGATTTCGCATGGCACGGGGCAACCAAGCCCATGTGCCACAACTACTAAGCCTGTGCTCTAGAGCCCGCGAGCCACAACTATTGAGCCAAGACGCTGCAACTACGTACAAGAGCCGGTGCCAGACTCGACTGTACCTTACTTACTAGTGTACGTTATATTAATCGAAATCTTCAAAGTACCCTACTCTTAATAGGACGGCTTAACTACAAGAATTTCGTTTTTTTAAAAAAGTTACTTGCCATCAAAAACTTTTATCTTGACTAGCTACATCCGTTAACTAGTCATGCAACTTTAGGCCCTAACCAACCTAGCACAAATATATGCTAATATAAAAGCTTGACGGGGCACAGGACCCCGCTGTACAAGTGTGGGACTAGGCGCGCACGCGCCTTGGAGCAGAAACAAGACGGCCTTTTAGACCAAAGTATTAAGTGTATCTTTGGCACTTAATGAAACGAGAATTACAGCTCCTTACAAGGAAAATTGGGAAGCCCTGAAAAGGGCCTTTTGTTAGGTGAATGGAAGCGAAATGAACACTCAGCCGCCGAAGCCGTAGAGGGTGCGGCCCTGTCGCTTGAGCGCGTAGACCACGTCCATGGCGGTGACAGTCTTGCGCTTGGCGTGCTCGGTGTAGGTGACCGCGTCGCGGATCACGTTCTCCAGGAACACCTTCAGCACCCCGCGGGTCTCCTCGTAGATGAGCCCGGAGATGCGCTTCACACCACCACGACGAGCCAGGCGCCGAATAGCAGGCTTGGTAATGCCCTGGATGTTATCACGAAGGACTTTGCGGTGGCGCTTAGCGCCTCCTTTGCCCAGACCCTTTCCGCCTTTGCCGCGACCAGACATGACGAAGACCTGAAGACCCAATAAAGCATAACTTCCACGCCTCGCGATGCACCTTTATACATCTGTTAGCGGACCGAACTGAGAACCTGAAGAAAGGAGGAGGCGGGAAATCACGCCGTTAGTGGGGGAGGGGAATTGGGCCAAAAGGGAAAAAAAAAAGAGGCCTTCTCTGTTCCTTTGGACTGTGGTAACTCTTTTGTTACCTTAAGATTTAGAATTGCTTTTGAATTCTAGGGAAAACACGAATGTTGTGGAAAATACAGAAAAGGGGAAGTAATAACTTGTTATCGCACCACACATAGATCTCCCCTAGTAGCCAATTTGGTATTTTGGTGAACAGATAAAAGCGCAGACTCCAGGAAAATGTATGCTATTCTGTATAGGGCCTTCTAAAACCTCTTTATACTGGTATATTTAAATCAACTCCCCTTGAGTTTTTAATAACAAGTTATTAATGTCTGCTTATTACTGCTTATGAATTTTCCATAGCACAGTTTAAAACAGTTCTCTACCAATTCCTTAATCAGCAATATTTTTTAATATAATTTTTTTGCTGCTCTTGAAATACCACCTTTAACATACTTAGAACTATTACTAAAATTCTGTTCTATGTATTACAGTTCCCAAATAATCTATTTGTTACATTCAGAATTAATTTGGGGATAGATTATATTTTCTTTGATTAACTGTCCACCTAGCAAGATTTATGGATTTATTTCCCACTAAGAGTATCATCTTTAATGTAATTTCTGTAATATACTGAGAAAATTTGTCCTTCCTAGTGTGTTTCCATTAGAATGTTTTCAACATTGCAAAATGTTACAAGAAAAAAGAAAAGAAAACGCCTTTGGGCTTTTCAGAGGCACCAGGCTTTCCTGCCAACAGAGAGAAGGTGCATTGTTTCAAAGAGAACTGAAGAGGTGAAGGAAATATAAAGTTTTCCAATTCTGCACTCTTAAACTGGCACAAGAGAAAGGACTCAGGATTATTTTTCAAACTGCTCTTTAGCCATCTACTACCTTTAACAATGCTTATCATTTTACAGTATTTTTATGGAAGGTGGTGGAGCAGAGTGGGGTAAATTGCAAAGAGAGGGATCTAGAAGAGAACCTAGAAAACTGTTAAAAACTATGCTGTCGCATGACAAGTCAAGTCCTGTTAATACTCTATCTTAAAATTACTGTACATCCCAACTATAAAAGGTTGAGATTTTAATAACGCATGAGATTCTGGGCCAGCTGCAGCTTGGAGAACAAGCACTCAGACACACTGGTGGTGAAGTAGGCCTCCTTGTCATCTAATATCTAAAACTACTAGATCCACCTCTTCAATTTCAAACGCAGTAAGTAGCTAAGTAGTGAAAAGTTGCAACCAAGAGAGCCGTGAGCTACACTGGGATTCATGACCTCCAGAGGAGAGGATTTCGATCAGGGGTCAGAGACGAGGCTTGATCACTTGAAGCTTATGTGAAATAAAACTTTATTAACGTATACAGGGACAAAAGAAGCTTCTGACATCAGAAGGGGGCATTAGAAAGGGACAGAATGACCCCCTTGCTAGCTCTTAGCAAGCAGTTATATATCTATTAAAGAATCATCTCAAAACAGAGTTGCATCAGGCCCCTCTTCCAATAGGCATTTTGAGATAGCACTGACATAAAGTGAATCATCCCCTGCCATAAAACAATTGACATGAAATTTAAAGAAAGGCAGCTTTCCAGCAAATACATTGTTTCAATACCATAGCTTAAGAGAAAATTTCCTTGAGTAAGACAATGGTTTGTTGAGCAATGGTCTATTCAAGGTTTGAGTCTTAGGCTGAACCGACTTGAAGACAGGCAGATTCCAAGGCAAATACATCTTTCATTAACACAGCTTAAGAAAAAGATTTCCATTAAAAAAAACCCATTGGTTAGCTCAAGGTTTGAGAAAAGTTTAAGTTCAGGTAGAACCAGGTGTCATCATGACAACACAAAATTTACAAGAAACCTTTTAATTTTGTATAGCGGGGGGACAAAAAAAAGTCTGCCACTTGGCGTCTATTTCCTCTGCTTAGGGACCCCTAGCCTTGTTACCCTCTGTGTAGCTTATTGGTTATACTGCAAGGAACCAATTCTATGTTAGAACTGTCTCTGATTTGCTTCTCCTTTTTATAATCGTATAATGAGCTTCGTCAGAGGATCCTGGCCCTCAGCCTGTTAAATTGCCTTTGTTCACGTCACAGAGAGATAATTTAAACCGCCCAACTGTGAATGGCTACAAGAAATACATGCCTGCCCTGAAGCTGACCATTCCCGGAGTTGGCCCTTTTTACTTCCTTATTGCCTCTCCCTCTTCTGCTTTTTGACTTTAGTTCTAAAGAACTTGAAGTCCAGATACCGACAAGATGGTCATTAAGACAGTCTGCCACCATGTCGGTTTGGCGGCTTTCTGTATAGTATCCCTTAACCTAAATATTTTTCGAGACTCATTAGCCTAGAGTACGACGAGCAGGGAGTTTGGAGCCAGCAATGAACAAGACAGATGCCAGATAGCTTAATTGGAAGACCTTAACTCTAAGACCACAGAAAAGCCCAGAAATGATTGTAATGCCCTGGCTACTTACACTGCAACAAGTTATCTTCAAATACTTCTGCGAACAAAATTAGAAAGCGAAACTTAAGCCTTTTATTAAGAAAAAAACCACTATACTGCAAAAAACAAAATAACCTCTCAAACAGAAAACTCTCTAACATCACAAACTAAACACTTCAAAACAGTTATCAGTGGACAGGCTCTTTTATAGAAAAGGTAGGTGGCTCTGAAAAGAGCCTTTGGGTTCCACGAGGCCTGTAAAGACGTTTACTTGGAGCTGGTGTATTTGGTGACGGCCTTGGTGCCCTCGGACACGGCGTGCTTGGCCAGCTCCCCGGGCAGCAGCAGGCGCACGGCCGTCTGGATCTCCCTGGATGTGATGGTCGAACGCTTGTTGTAATGCGCCAGGCGCGACGCCTCGCCAGCGATGCGCTCGAAGATATCGTTGACGAAGGAGTTCATGATGCCCATGGCCTTGGACGAGATGCCGGTGTCCGGGTGGACCTGCTTCAGCACCTTGTACACGTACACGGAGTAGCTCTCCTTGCGGCTGCGCTTGCGCTTCTTGCCGTCCTTCTTCTGCGCCTTGGTCACCGCCTTCTTAGAACCCTTCTTCGGGGCAGGAGCGGACTTCGCTGGCTCAGGCATGGTGAAGTACTGCGGTCACAGAACCACTGAAGAAGAGGAAGCCGAAAGGCACCTTTTTAAGGACAAGGGTTTATGCAAATGAAGTGCAGTAGAGATTTCTGGTGATTGGTGCGTCTTCTGTGTGACATCACAGCTCAGCTTCGCCCAATCAAGGTAGGCATCCTGCATAGTCGCATTTCCATTGGTCTAAACAAAAGTAAAACGGTAGCCAATCGTACCGCTTTCTTTTCGCGCCCAGCGAGGGTTATAAACTTTCCGTTTCTGGGTTCGCCTCTCATTCTCCACGGTGACCGTTGATCTTGAATCATGTCTGGACGTGGCAAACAAGGCGGCAAGGCTCGCGCCAAGGCCAAGACTCGCTCTTCGCGGGCAGGACTCCAGTTCCCCGTGGGTCGAGTGCACCGCCTTCTCCGCAAGGGTAACTACGCCGAGCGGGTCGGGGCCGGGGCCCCGGTGTACCTGGCGGCGGTGCTGGAGTACCTGACGGCCGAGATCCTGGAGCTGGCGGGCAACGCGGCCCGGGACAACAAGAAGACGCGCATCATCCCGCGTCACCTGCAGCTGGCCATCCGCAACGACGAGGAGCTCAACAAGCTGCTGGGCAAAGTCACCATCGCCCAGGGTGGTGTCCTGCCCAACATCCAGGCGGTGCTGCTGCCCAAGAAGACTGAGAGCCACCACAAGACTAAGTAAAGAACCAAGATTGGAAACAACGAAATAAACGGCTCTTTTCAGAGCCACTTCCATGATCAGGGAAAAGAGTAGCACAATTTATGGTACCTGAAACTTAAATACTCTTTGTTACAGTACTGAGACTTGCAACTTAATGCTCTGGTTGTGTAGGGTATGTTCTAGTCTATATTTCAGAGTTAGTATTTAGGGGCAGTTGTGAACAAAAGAACATTTGTGTTAGACTAAGTTTCAAACTTATTGATAAGTTTTGGTTACCTATAACCAGAGGTCCCCATGAGGAAATTAAGCATGTGGTGTGAATTTTCATTTCCTAAGTCGCATGTTGGAGAAAGCCCATCAATGGTTTTCTGTGAAAGATACGCAGAAGCCATTGGGGTGACTGTAGGAAGATAGACTTGCAAAAGTATTCATATCGTTACCCGGACTGGAAAAATTAAGAACAAACCGGACAATACAAACTGGGTTGTAACAAAAGTACAAGATTTTGGTAGTCAGGCCTGGCAAGGTCCTCTAATTCCAGAATGAGACATGTTTGGAACATGTATGCCATTTAGCATTTTGGCCTTTTCAAGGATTGCAGACACAAAGACTTCCTATTATTAAATGTTAAAGCACTTGTTTTCAACAAATGCCACACACCTAGGTACCATACGTTGATACATTAATGAGACACTGCCTGTTCTAAAAGAAATCTAATGAGAAACGAAATAAAGTACAACGTAGCAAGAGGAGTACGCAAAGAATGCAAAAGGAGCATAGAGGAGACTGAGAAGTAACACTTGGTCTGAGGATTAAAGCAAATTGGGAAATAGAGGAAAGCATAGGGATTTCAGCAGAAAATTAGTCACCAGACTCGTGGCTTGTATGTGCAGGCAAATGACCAAAAGTTCGCTATTGGAAAATAAAGCAGAGGGGCCACAAGAGAGGAGTCAGAGGGATGGATCTCTAGGACGTTCCTTTGGTTCTAAATCCTCCATATATCTTGTATGTCAGTCGTGTCCGACTCTGCCACCCTATGAACTGTAGGCCGACTTCCAAATCTTTATGTCCATCCCAGACTTAATTCAAGTTCAGACATACATATTCATCTACTTTATGATATTCCTCTTTTTTTTTTTTTTTTTTTAACTTTCTTATACACTTATAGTGGAGAAGGCAATGGTACCCCACTCCAGTACTCTTGCCTGGAAAATCCCATGGATGGAGGAGCCTGGTAGGCTGCAGTCCATGGGGTCGCTAAGAGTCGGACACGACTGAGCGACTTCACTTTCACTTTCATGCATTGGAGAAGGAAATGGCAACCCACTCCAGTGTTCTTGCCTGGAGAATCCCAGGGACGGGGGAGCCTGGTGGGCTGCCGTCTATGGGTCGCACAGACTCGGACACCACTGGAGCGACTTAGCAGCAGCATACTCATAGATCTCTGGGAAATTAAAAATGTATATCCCAGATTTATCATCATCCTTACTCCCCCAGTGATTCTTACAGGCATCACCATCTACCCATTAACATGAACGAAAATAGTCTGGTGTCTGAGTATTTTTATCAGCCATTACGGGCTAGAGTCCATGGGGTCGCAAAGTCGGCAACGACTGAATACACACGTACGCACACACTATGGGATGATTGAACTTTAAATTCCGGAAAAGTTTAGGTGGAAGGAAAACAAATGGAGTTTCGAGACCTGGAATATTTGTGTCCACACGTAACTAGAAATATCCACATAACTAGGGCTACTAACTTCCCCTGAAAGGAATCTTCAAATGAAAACTGATAAATTAAGAATAACAACTGCGTATATTGAAGCGAGGGTGCCCTACCCAGCCAGCAGAAAGGCCATCTGTCCTGGGCCCCTCTTGACTTGGTATCTGTTCCCGAACCCAGAAGGCTTGGCTTACACACTCAAAAATTTACACTGATTAAAAGCTGGCCTTACACGTGCCTGGGACTGGGGGAAGGAGGGAGCATTAATACTTTGGATCAAACATCTCCCTTTCCATATAAAGGCTGATTCCGGGGAAGGGAGACTTTCAATACTTCCCTCTTAAGGTGCATAATGTTGGCATCACCCCAAATTCCACGTGGTAATCATAGGTCCTACGTTTCACAACGCCACTCAGAAACACTAGTGTAACACTTTCTGCCACAAGGGATACCAGGAGTAAACAGCAAGGTAACAGTCCTTTTTCATTGTCTATGTGGGCGGCTCTGAAAAGAGCCTTTGGGGTTGAGGAAAAACGGCCAGGCTCACGCCCTCTCCCCGCGGATGCGGCGAGCAAGCTGGATGTCCTTGGGCATGATGGTGACGCGCTTGGCGTGGATGGCGCAGAGATTGGTGTCCTCGAAGAGGCCCACCAGGTAGGCCTCGCACGCCTCCTGCAGCGCCATCACCGCCGAGCTCTGAAAGCGCAGGTCGGTCTTGAAGTCCTGAGCGATCTCGCGCACCAGCCGCTGGAACGGCAGCTTGCGAATCAGTAGCTCAGTGGACTTCTGGTAACGGCGGATCTCGCGCAGAGCTACCGTGCCGGGCCGATAGCGGTGCGGCTTCTTCACGCCGCCGGTGGCCGGCGCGCTCTTCCGAGCCGCCTTGGTGGCGAGCTGCTTGCGCGGCGCCTTGCCACCCGTGGACTTCCGAGCAGTCTGCTTGGTACGAGCCATAGTGTCAGCAGGTTTAAAGAACGCCGCCTAGACACATATTTATAGAGCGAGTCAGAAGCTGATTGGACAAAAGGCGACCAGGACTGTCCAATCAGTAATCGGACTGACTCAAGTCAGTTCAGCTCCTACACAGTCGTGTCCGACTCTGCGACCCCATGGACTGCAGCACGCCAGGCTTCCCTATCTAGCACCAACTCCCGGAACTTGCTCAAACTTATGTCCATCGAGTTGGTGATGCCGACGCGAACTTTTCGATTGTTGCCCAAAGCCCCTGACCTCAATTTTTTTCTCAATTTTTCCCGTACAATTGTTTGCTATATAATAGCATTTTTCAGAAGAAATAAATACACACTACATGAGAAACATAGACTACAATCCATGGGGTCGCAAAGAGTCAGACACGACTGAGCGACTTCACTTTCACTTTTCACTTTCATGCATTGGAAAAGGAAATGGCAACCCACTCCAGTATTCTTGCCTGGAGAATCCCAGGAACTGGAGCCTGGTGGGCGGCCGTCTATGGGGTCACACAGAGTCGGACACAACTGATGTGACTTAGCAGGAGCAGCTGCAGCAACTATATTAGAATAAAATAAAAAACAGGAGACATTCTTTTAGATAGTATTTCAACCCAGTATATCTAAAATTTTCATTTCAACATGTAATCAATTGTTAGATATTTCACATTCTTTTTAAATTTTGCACTAACCATTCAAAATACAGTGTACACATATAACATGTCCACCACTTCCTTTTTCAGGTTAGCCACATGTCTATTGCCCAGGGCCACTGGTTTTTACCATATTGACAATGAATGCAGCTCTATACCATCACCCCTCATCTTTCCTCTAAACACAAATTTTAAGAACTGTAAAAATTTTTTTCAGGAAAAACAATTTGATTTGCATGTGAGGAATTCAAGTTATTACTTCATAAAGAAACGCATCCTTGCATGAACTTCTTTTCGAACAATTCCCTTGCAACATAATTGATTTTTCTGTTTTAGGAATGTAATTCCTTTGTTTTTAAAGAATCTAAATCCCCTCCAATAATGTATATTTACCACACATCCCATGAGTTTGCATCTATAATAGTTCCTTGCATGCATGTGCGATACTCAGTCACTAAGTTGTGTCTGACTCTTTGCGACCCCAGGCACTGTAGTCTGCTCAGCACCTCTGTCCATGGAATTCTCCACGCATGCTGGAGCAGATTTCCATTTCCTTCTCCAGGGGATCTTCCCCAGCTGGGGATCGAACCCTCCGTCTCCTGCATTAGCAGGCGGATTCTTCCTCACTGAGCCACCTGGGAAGCCACTGGCAGAAACTTGGGATAAGCTCCTTGCCTGACATCTGAATTTTTCTGATCATCTCCCTCCCCTCAGAGCCTAGAAGTTACCTGCCAAGATTTTTTTCTTCTTGAAAGTAAGTGGAAAATTATCTAATTCCATTAGTACATCAAGATCTTTAACACAATTGAAAGACCAAGAAGGTGGTATTTTAACAGTAGAATTTAGCATTTTCATCCTGAAACGTATGGCCATTACCTCATATCGACACCTCAATTTGTGTGGATGGGTCCAAGGGAGCTAGGAAAATACTTGAGAACACAATAATAAACAAATGGTTATACTTAACAGGTACCTCAGCTAATTTTTCCGATAAAAGACCTGAAGATTTAAAATGTCCGTATTCAACGATGTAAAACAACGTACACTGACGTGAAATTAGCGATGCCGAAAGCTCAGCTTCTCTGTACATCAGTTTAGAACTGAATCCCGGAGACAGTTTTGGGTGAAGTAGAAAAGTTTTGTTCCTTTGCCAGGCAAAAGGAGACAAAACGGCCTCTTGTCTCAAAGTGAAGTGAAGTCTCTCGATCGTGTCCGACTCTTTGCGACCCCATGGACTGTAGCCTACCAGGCTCCTCCATCCATGGGATTTTCCAGGCAAGAATACTGGAATGGGTTGCCATTTCCTTCTCCAGATCTTCCGGATCCAGGGGTTGAACCTGGGTCTCCCGCATTGTAGGCAGACGCTTTACCGTCTGAGCCACCAGGTAAACTTGTCTCAAAAAACCGTCCCAACCTGGGAAGATTTGAAAAAGAGTTTTATACTTCTCAAGGGCGTGGTTGCTGACAAGGTTAGGGTGTATGCAGGATTATCAGTTGGTCAGGTCTCCTAATCTTGATGACTTTCTCTGATCTCTTCAATCTTGCCTCATGTGGTTTCTAGTCTGCTCCTGAGAGTAGCAACTGTTCAAATCTGCTATTTGGAACTCAGGGAAGGTCAAGGCTAGTCTTGCCTACAAGAAACGGGGAGAAAGGGCCCCCATGTTTGGGAGTCCCACAAGGCCCCACAGTAGGTCTTTTTCAGAAAACTAACGCCTCCAATAATTGCCTTTGGCCTAAGGCACAGGTTTGATTTGATCCCTGGACACACGTAATCTTTAATTACTAAAACCCGGAAAACCAAAGGGCCTTAAAACTGCCACAGAAAGGAATAGACCTTTCATAACGTTTGTGCTTCCCAACTCATAATTGGCACAGGGTGGCAATATTTAGTAAATAAATCCTCGTATCTGTTCATGGGTAAGTTTATAGACTACATGACACACTTTAAAAGGGACTGTCTTCTAAGCTTCAAGGTTGGCATAATACACGCTTACTTTAAACTATCATCTAGTATGTAAGCTTTAGTACTTAGTGCTCAGTTCTTCCAAGGGCTTTTAAGTGGCTCTGAAAAGAGCCTTTGGTTTGATTGAGACCTAAACTGGTGCGAAGTAATCCAGACTTCTATTTGCCTTTCGCCTTATGGTGGCTCTCAGTCTTCTTGGGCAGCAGCACCGCCTGGATGTTGGGCAGGACACCACCCTGGGCGATGGTGACTTTGCCCAGCAGCTTGTTGAGCTCCTCGTCGTTGCGGATGGCCAGCTGCAGGTGACGCGGGATGATGCGCGTCTTCTTGTTGTCCCGGGCCGCGTTGCCCGCCAGCTCCAGGATCTCGGCCGTCAGGTACTCCAGCACCGCCGCCAGGTACACCGGGGCCCCGGCCCCGACCCGCTCGGCGTAGTTACCCTTGCGGAGAAGGCGGTGCACTCGACCCACGGGGAACTGGAGTCCTGCCCGCGAAGAGCGAGTCTTGGCCTTGGCGCGAGCCTTGCCGCCTTGTTTGCCACGTCCAGACATGATTCAAGATCAACGGTCACCGTGGAGAATGAGAGGCGAACCCAGAAACGGAAAGTTTATAACCCTCGCTGGGCGCGAAAAGAAAGCGGTACGATTGGCTACCGTTTTACTTTTGTTTAGACCAATGGAAATGCGACTATGCAGGATGCCTACCTTGATTGGGCGAAGCTGAGCTGTGATGTCACACAGAAGACGCACCAATCACCAGAAATCTCTACTGCACTTCATTTGCATAAACCCTTGTCCTTAAAAAGGTGCCTTTCGGCTTCCTCTTCTTCAGTGGTTCTGTGACCGCAGTACTTCACCATGCCTGAGCCAGCGAAGTCCGCTCCTGCCCCGAAGAAGGGTTCTAAGAAGGCGGTGACCAAGGCGCAGAAGAAGGACGGCAAGAAGCGCAAGCGCAGCCGCAAGGAGAGCTACTCCGTGTACGTGTACAAGGTGCTGAAGCAGGTCCACCCGGACACCGGCATCTCGTCCAAGGCCATGGGCATCATGAACTCCTTCGTCAACGATATCTTCGAGCGCATCGCTGGCGAGGCGTCGCGCCTGGCGCATTACAACAAGCGTTCGACCATCACATCCAGGGAGATCCAGACGGCCGTGCGCCTGCTGCTGCCCGGGGAGCTGGCCAAGCACGCCGTGTCCGAGGGCACCAAGGCCGTCACCAAATACACCAGCTCCAAGTAAACGTCTTTACAGGCCTCGTGGAACCCAAAGGCTCTTTTCAGAGCCACTCAACATTTTCTAGAAAAGAGCCGGTGCGCCTTTCCCGTCAGTTCAGTGGGAGTGGGGTACTATCCCTTGAGTAGCGTTTTTAAAAGCGTAGTTCTGTTATGAAAACCAGGTTCATCTGATGCCTCCCCTTATGTTTATACTGGATAGCCACAATACCTAAAAATCTCGAGGGCAACAGTTCAGACGCTGGAGAACTCCAGGAAACCACGAAACATTTACTGATTTCCTAACATTTTTTAATAGTAGCTTCTCAGGAAGCCCCAGATTCAAATACTTGCAGTTTATGTTCTATTAATGTTTCTGGGAGCTTGGGAGCACTGAATGGGGGCCATTTTTGCATACACGGGAACTCCAGATCTTTGTCATACTGCAGGTCAGAATGCAGGATCTAAGGAACATATCTTACAGCTACACAACGTGATCTGAATTGCTTTCTAACTCCTTAAAATGTACATACCCCTGGAGACGAACTTTTACAAGTGAGAATGGAAATACAAGTTGGAATCAGCCACTGAAGCCAGAGGGTGCTAGAGAGTAACGTCCACAGCGGTGACCCTCTTGCCCTTAGCATGTTGGGTATAGGTTTTGGGGTCATGTTCACTTTTTTTAATAAGATTTCAGCACCCCGCGGGTCTCTCTGTAGCCGAGATCAAAGATGCCTTGACCACCCCTGCGGGCCAGGCGCCGGGTGGCGGGCATGGTGATGCCCTGAATGTTGGCACACAGGAACTTACTGTGGCTTACCGTAATTTATAGTCCCTCCCCGCCTTGCCACTGTCTTAACATGTTGAGAGTACAGATAAATCGAAGTTCTAAAGACAAAAGTGGGGTGGGGGTGGCGGAGATGTACTTTCAAAGGGAGGGGGAAGCCAGGTGTTTAGCTGAATTTTTCGGACCAAATTGAAAACAGAGAAATTCGGCGGGACAGATTAGCAGTTCTCGTTTCTCCCGCTTCCTTGTTTCAAACAAAGGCGGAGGAGGAGATACCAGCCGAGGCTGCTCCCGAAGTAGCAGAGTTCTCTTGGATAAGGTGAGGCTGACGGTATGGTACCCGTGGAAGGAAGAAAGGATCCTGTGGATTGAGATGTATTGGGCACGAAAAGGAGATTGACCAGTGAACGTGGATCTCCAGTTGCTACTTGCCTAACTGCAGATGTAGACACAAGATGTAGTGAAGCTCTCAGCCTGAATTGGATTAGGAACGGAAGGACTAACTTCTGGCCCCAGCTCCACCACTTGCTCTGTGGCCATGGAAAAATTTAACCACTCTGAGTATTCCACTCTGTGGAAGGCACTGTTCGCAAACACACCATGTGCAATGTGGCATATTACAGTGTGCTAACAATGTATGCTAGATTGTGAGGACAGTTCTACGGAGTAGGTAGTGTCATCATCTCCATCATCTCAAGGCAAAACACAAGTAATTTACCAAAGGTCCCCACAAAATTTTAGGTGAATGGGATTTAGGCAGCCAAGTTTAAAGTCCATGCTCTTAGCAGTAGGATCCACTGCCTGTCTTAGGTCATAATCGCCACGTCTGAAAGCAAAGTGACAGTAAAGCTCTGAAACAGGACTTTGTTTTTATCAGTCACTCCTACAGCATGACTTCATGTATTCAAAGTTATTGGGCATTAGCCATGTTTTGAGTACTGTGCTATATTCTTAGACCAACTAGGCCACTTCTTGACTGTGTCTTGCCATAGGCTATGTAAGGTATGGATCACCAGACCTTTCCTCTGTAAAATGGAAATAACTCAAAAATTGCGATGATAAATTTAGAGGGAGTTTAGTAGCTCTTGGTCACTCAATGTTCTTTTGTCCTTTTCTCTCCGGTATTTTTGCATATGTATCAGAATAACATGAGATAATAAATAAGAAGACTTTAATTAATAAAGCATTTTTTTCTACTGGAAAGCCGGTAAATCAGTGGGACTCTAGCTAATTTTCTATTATTAACACCCCCCGCACACACACACCCTGTTGCTTTACAGTATTAACAAACTTTCAATAATGCTTTTTTCTTTTACCGCGCTTTCCATGTTCTAAAAGAAATCTCTATAAAACTGCTCAAAGTGATCAGTAGAAGTTAACTATTTCTATTCTGTCTTCTAATAATCTTCAATGAATAATAGCAAACAATTTTAAACATTTAAATGGGATTTAATGCCAAAGGGATTTTAAGTGTTCTTGCTGCCACCAAAACCCAACTGTATTTCCTAAACCATCCTTTCATCCAGTTAACTAGTAAATATTATTCAGCATCTACTATTCACTACAGGATAGTCACTGTATGCTGGGATAGGAATGGAAAATTCCAAATAAGGCTGTTCTTGAACTTAATTCTCAGTCACTGCTGGTGGCCTTGAAAACTGGGAGAACTTTCATACAGGAAAAGTGGGCGGTATCCAGCGTATTTAAAAACACACATATACTCCCAACAACCTCATTTCTAGGAATTTAACATTTTTGAAAATGTGAAAAATGATATGTTACAGAGTTTTCCAAGCAGCCCAGTTTGTAAAACCAAAGACTAGAAATAATCTGAATGGTGAACAATAAAATAGAACATTACAGTATATCATTCTACCTGCAGGTAAAAACAAATCTGAAGGCTCTTTTGCATAATATTAGTAGCAATATTTACTGCTTAGACATTGCGAGATAATGTCCTAAAACTTTCCTTGTGTGCTTTGCCGTGACCGACTCTGCGACCCTTTGAACTGTAGCCCACCAAATTCCTCTGTCCATGGGACTTTTCAGGCAAGAATACTGGAACAGGTTGCCATTTCCTTCTTCAGGGGATCTTCCCACCCAGGGATCAAACCCACCGTCTCCTGTGTCTCCTGCATTGCAGGCGGATTCTTTACCTGCTGAGCCATAGAGGAAATCCCAAAATGTCCTTGTATACATTAAATCACTTATTCTTTATAACAATATTTTGAGTTAAATTAGTTTATACTTGTTTTATAGATTATAAAATACAGGTCCAGAGATGATGAGAAACTTACCTGTAAATGTACAGCTAGTAACAGTCGTGCCCGACTCTTAGCGACCCCGTAAACTGTGGTCCAGCAGGCTCCCTGTACGTGAAAATTTCCAGGCAAGAATACTGGAGTGAGTTGCCATTTCCTTCTCCAGGAGATCTTCCAAACTCAAAGAGTGAGCCTCGAGTCTTCCGAGAAGTCTTAAAAAGAGCTGCCCCCTCTGAGGTTCGAACTCAGGACCTTCAGATTATGAGACTGACGCGCTGCCTACTGCGCTAAGGAGGCAGATACCTGTGCTTATTTCTATTCCAAAGTAGTCTAGCTTCAGAATCCGTATTTGTAACCACTATGTGGTTTCCTCAAGTATTGATAGGTGATGATCTCCATGATTTACTGTCAAGGGCCAAAAGCAACATACAGGATAATGTGCAGTAGATTTTTGTATACATGGGTTTGTATAATCTAAAATATCTCCAGAAGACTACTACACAAATTGCTACTATTGGTTATTTTTGCAGAAAGGATGCTGGATAGCCTAGGAGCAGGGATGGATAGAAAATCTTTTTTGATTGTGATGTTTTTACGCACTTTTAATTTTTAGTCATATGTGCACATTGTCCATAAACAAACAAATGAAATAATAAGATAATAAATGCTTCAGTAGAGATGTATGTGGAAAACCCAAGGAGCAAAAAATAAATAATAGTTACCAGCAGAGGGGAGTGGTGTACAAAAAGCATTCTGGGCAGATGAAGTAAGAACACAGTTGTCACATTCAAGGCACTGGGAATGTTGGTGGGATTAACGTCTACAGGAGTGGGCAAAAGGGAGCAGTGCAAAGGGTTGAGCAAGCAGTCTGAATGTTACACAAAGGGCTTCATTCTGTATCATGAGCACACTTGGCAAAACAATGATAGGACTTCAGTATAAAACCTCTAGGTATGAACCGTGAAGAGTTTATCAAATAAGATTCTGAAATAGTCATGATTCTAGATGCCAGGTTAATTGTATGGTCATTTAAATGAAGCAGACTCTCACATTATTTGTTAAATTATCTATCAGTCATAGATGTTTCTTTGTTTTTCTGAGCATGATGGAGACAGAGAAAGTACCACTAATCCATTAGGGGAACTAGTAGTCCTTTTCTTAACCAGTTAAAAAGAGATGACAAACACAACATTCTTACCTTTGCAACCAGGGAATCAGAATTGCAAACTGCATTGATCTGTATTTAAGTACGCTGCAATAAAGGTCTAATTTTTGGTCATGGACCTGTCTTACAAATCAAGTGACACTCCCACATTTTTATTAGCTGAGAACAGACAGTAGTTTCAAATACTGGCACAGAATTTCATATTGGACAGGAGAAAAGGAATCTGACAACACATTAGGTCACTTTTTACAGCCAGATAATTAATAAATTAATGAAATTCTTAATATATCAGCTCCTTAATGGGTGATGTGGATAAAAATAAAGAAAGGAAAGAGGACGTTGAGAAAGGTAATTTTAAGGAAGGCACTTGGACAAGGCCTCACAGAGGAGTCATTGGCATAAAGTGGTGAGTCACTACCTGGGGGAATCTGTTGCAGGCAAAAGGAACAAGTACCCAAATCAGGCTCCTACTTAGTGTGTTTTGGGAACTGCCAAAGGCTGCTGTGGCTGGAGCAGAGGGAGCCATGGGATGAGAAGTTTCAACTTCTCATCTTTTTATCTTTGTTCAACTTAATTTCTGCATGGAGCCTCAACAACCTGCAAGTTTTCTAGATAGCTGCTGAAAAAAATGCCCTGCAAAGCAAGAGAAGATCACTCCATCTCTGTTAAGATCTACATCCAGAAAAACAAACAATAAAATTGTTATAAAACCATTCCTGAAGAGGTGGGTTCTACCAAAGGAGTCTTATTCTCAGCCATACCCCAGCACCAAGCCCAGAGCCTAGAATGTACACTGAGTCAATGACATGCCAACCAATGTCTCTTTACAGCTTAATATAATGAAAGGACATAGCACTTAGATGGTTATTTAAAGAGGGGAGTTTTCTTATCTTTAATCATCCCACTCTCACAAGACCCCACACAAGCCTGCCAATTTTGTGAAAAAACATTAATTTTGAAAATATATGACAAACAAATTGGCCCATAGAAAGACACTGATGTTCACATTACTTATGGTGGCAAAATATTGGGAACACTCTCATTGAGCAAAACTAAGATTAGGTCAAGAAAATTCCTGTTTCTAGACCTGTTCAGGTTACTGTTCCTGCATGCTAAACAGCCCAAACTTGATGGCACAAAGCATTTTATTAATCTTCATGGAGTCTGTGGTCAGGAATTAGGCAGAGCACAGCTGCAATGGCTATCAGCTCTAAAATGTCTGGGGCTTTAGGCAGAAGATCATTGACTTGTCATTTACAGGACAACTGCTGAGGGCTAGAATTATCTAAAAGCATCTTCACTCATTTGTCTGGCAATTGACACTGGCTGTGGGCTAGGACTAACATTCAGAGAACTTTTCTTTTTTTGGCCACTGACCTGGAGGATCTTTTTCCCTGACCAGGGAGCCAATCTGGTTGCACATGGATGGAAGTGCAGAGTCCCACTGGATGACCAGGGAATTCCCAGCCTGAGCACTTTTATGTAATCTGGCTCCCTAACTGTGTGGTGGCTTCAGAATGATCAGACATCTCATACATTCCAAAGAGGAGTGCCCCAGAACACCTAACCAGAAGTTGTGACATCCTATCTCAGAATAAAAGTCATAATCCTAACAAGGTCCCACACAGCACTGCCAGTTGTATATGAGAAGATGATTAAGTGAGAGGGTACAAAGGCGGAAGCAGGGACTTCACCCTTAGAAAAGATCCTTGAAAATCCAGATGAAAATGTTTTACAAAAGTCATGCTGTTCTACGGATAATTCTTGGTATAGGAATGTCCTGAGTATCACTGGACTTCCAGCATCTGGCCCTGACCTGAAAACCAGTTGTGCCACTAAGCCATGTGAGACAACCAAAACACCCACACATTTTCAAAATTACCCCTCCAGAAGGTACAATTTTGTTGGAGGGTTGGGGGTGGGGGTCACGTTGCTTAAATTTTGGTAATTGGCATCTAGTGCCTCAAAGATGAATATTTGCCACAAGAGATACTTTTTCAAAAGCTTCCCTTGTGGGCCCCATGGTGTAATGGTTAGCACTCTGGACTTTGAATCCAGCGATCCGAGTTCAAATCTCGGTGGGACCTTCCTGGTTGTTTCCATATTCCATTTTACTTCTGCAATCTCGTCCCAGCGTTTCCCCTTTTCTCTTGTAATCCAACCCACCACACGTCAGTCTTAACGAGCAATAGTAACAGAGTCTTCTCTGATGGGAAGTCGGAGCCCACCGGCTGCTGAGCGAAGCTGTGTTCAGAATCCAGCACTCCCAGGAGAAGCCGCCCGTCCTGTAACCCGTGCCCAGGTCTGCCCAGGTCCGGATGCGGAGGCGCCGTCTCTCCGCTGTCTCCCTTTGCTTTATTCCTAGAAAGAAATCTGTGTGAGCAGGCAAAAGAACTTTGTTTTAAAAGAATGGCCACTTTATCCTAAAACTGGAAAAGGAAGTCTAAACTGAGAGGTGATAAATTTGTGATTAGAAGGCGATAAACACGGAGCGTTTCTGTTCTCTCTCGCGGCTGGGCTTTTCACAGAGGGCGCTCAGAGGAGGCATCTGAGCCTACAGGAGCAGAGCACGATAGATGGACTAGCAGTCCGCGCCCTTAACACTTTCAGGCCACCTCTTCCCGTTATAACTGCAAATTCCTTCAATTCTTAGACATGCTAGGAATACCTCTGCACAAAGTTGATCTTGTGGGACTGTTCTTCAAACTGTGGGTAGCAACCCATGAGTGAGCAGCCCTTGCTATCACCTTTGAGAATTCCAGTACAGGACAAGTTATTTCCACTTTGCTGGGGGCAGCTCCCCACATTTTCATGACTGTTGAAACCTAACCTAACCTGGCCACACCTCCAACCTCGTTTGTCACCGTTCCTGTTACACTCGTCCCTCCAAAATATCTTCTAGTCACAAGCTATGATACAATTATTTCTACCATCTTCTTTTCCTTTCCGTATTTACTAACAGCAAAACGTTTTTGCCCTCCATTTTGCCCCCAGTTCTGATTCTCTATTCATTCCTCAAATATTAACTTAGACCTTTCAGCACTTCTTACCCAGGCCTTCATCGGCTCCCTTGTCTAGGCTCGCGTGCTCCATCTGTGTTTCCTCAGCACCCAAATGTCCCCTTCTCCTACCATCTCACGTTTTAATTACTTGTTGAATAACTCCCCCACTGCTGCTCTAGACAGAGGATATCCTAGGGGAGAGACCAGTACTGTGGCTTTGTTCACCTTTCACTTCTCAGTCCCACAATCCCTGGCTCCTGTTAGGAGTTTAAAAATATTGAGTGCAGAGTTCCCAGGCGGCCTAGTGGTTAGAATTCCAAGCTATCCTTGGTTGGGGAACTGAGATCCTGTAAGATATGTGGCCAAAAGAAACAAAAAAATAAATTAAAGAGAAAAGAAAAACTTGCTGAGTGCATAAAGTTTCATCCCAGAACCCAGGGTAGCTTGTGTCCATGTTTGGTTACAAAACATTCTGCTCTGCTTTTTCCCAAATTTCTTCTCACTCTTTTCCTTCAATGATCCCAAGTCTACAGTAAACTCTGAGAACCAGACTTTGCCCAGGACTGGAGCAGAAACTTCCCTGAAGGTGAATGTCAACCATGACTTTGTCTTAATGAGGCCACAGCAATAGCTCAATTTGGAGTTGAGGAAGGATATGTAATAAGAGCACTGAATTTTGCACTTTTGAATGAGAATTTGAAAAGAAAGTCTCTTTTGACTACATGCTTGCCCTGTCATTCTAAAGTCTGAATGTGCCTGCTTGTGGTTATCTATTGGCTAGGGGGAGGCCAGTGCCTGCCATGGGCCTAGCCTCTGAAAAGAGCTAATTACACATTTGTCATCCAGTTGAAGATTTTTGAACGCTGCATAGAAAGTGAGGATTTAATCTGAAGGCGTTCTTTTTCCCTTGCTGGGGGTGCAGGAAGGAGACTTTAGCCTCTGAACACTGCACTTTATTTATTCCTTGCTGGAAGGGCTTCACTTGCTGTCCTCATCACAGTTCGCCTGAGGGCGTGAGTCTGGGAAAGCTGTAGGATGGGGCCCTGGGGAAGTACAGGCCTTTTCTCTGCTACACGGGGCACGGCTGCTGCACAGGTCAAGGCCCCTTCCTCACGCAGTGCACTTTTGCTAACATATCAGGAATCACGCAGAGTCAAGGCCATTGGGACTATTCTCTGGGGCGCTGGAAAATGTCATCGGGCTGGTATATCCGTTGCTGACTAAGTTATGCGGATAGAAGAGGAATCTACCTGGGTTCTCCCCGCTCAGGTTTAAAAGCGTCTCCTTTGTAAGGACGTTTTTCTTGTACCCGCCAGGTTTTGACAGTTTAGGATCTCCAGTAGAGGATCTTTACCCTCTCTCCTGAGGGTCTTCTACCCACTCTATGCAAACAAGGAACAGTCTTCGGCCATTCTTCGCCTGTTCTAGAGGAAAACTCCCAACCCAGCATTTCGGAAAAGAACCAATTTAAAGATTTTGTCCAGTAAAAGCCACCCTGAAAAAATCCTTCTGTAAAGGAATCCTGGAAGAAACCTGGCCTTTTGTTTTTGGTGATTTCCACTCGCCCCCCTACGCCCGCCCCAGGTAGTGGGAGTTGCGCTTCATGGTCTAAATCCACTAGAGGCGCACGGACTCCGAAACCCGCCTCCGGTTTAAAATCTGAAATCCTGGAAAGCAATCCCAATCTGCAAATCATGAAAGTATTTCAGCTAGGTCAGTCTCATCCGACGGGCGTCGAATTTCAGGAAATTGCTTCGAGCAAAGCTAGACTCCCCAGTACCGCTAAAGAAATCGCTGGGTACACACTGCTAAACTTGTGCTGGGTATTTTTGCCCGCGAAAAGCCAGCCTGAGGAGTTTGTGGAGATACTGGATTAGGATGCGACTCAGAATATTCACCAGGACCCATCACAGAAACTGACTGTCTTGCAGGTTTTCACCAAATATGGACGCCGAAGTGTGTGCGGGAAACAGATGCGGCAGCAGGGGAATCTTCTCTGTGTCCATTTGGGAGTCTCTATATTTTCTGTTGGTGAAAGTAGGACCGTGGGGCTCGACTCGGTCCTAGGAAGACTTTCGAGGGCCTTTCCTTTCCTTTTCCCCTCACCTCCCCGGTTCCACCTTGTGCTCCCAGGGCAGCAGGGATCTTACTCCAATCGCATCTTCCAAGCATGTTTAATTCCATTTTCCTTAAATGTCAGTGTCTTGTCTGCGACTCTGGTAAATCTTTCCATAACGCGTCAGCAAAAGAGGTAGATCAGTTCAGTTCACTTGCTCAGTCGTGTCCGACTCTTTGCCACCCCATGGGCTGCAGCACACCAGCCTTCTCTGTCCATCACCAACTCCCGGAGCTTGCTCAAACACATGCCCATCGAGGCCGTGATGCCATCCAACCATCTCATCCTCTGTCGTCCCCTTCTCCTTCTGCTTTCAATCTTTCCAGCATCAGGGTCTTTTCCAATGAGTCAGTTCTTTGCATCAGGTGGCCAAAGTGTTGGAGCTTCAGCTTACCACCCTAGAAAAAGACGATTTTCCGTGAAGTAATAGAATCTGAGAGAGAAGGGTGAAAGACACCAGGTCTCTGCCTCAGGTTATTCATCTGTAAAATAGAGATCATGATCCCCATCTCGTAGGACAACTCTGAGCCTTGGGTGAAGTAACAGTACAAAACGGTTATCATAAAACCGAGCACTCCGTGAGAATGGGTGGGTGGAAAGGCCGATTCCTAACATTAGGGAGGCAATGTTTTGCAGTAGAGTCTGGCTTAGATGATAGATACAGGCATGTGACAGGTAAGGGTTCATGACTTAATCCTAGAGGAGGAAATGCAAAATGTATTTCTACCCTTTAGAAAACCACATCAAGGTTCTTAGGGAGGAAGAATTATATCATCAAAGAATTTAGAAGGTATTTGTCCAAGACAGGCCCCATGGTGTAATGATTAGCACTCTGGACTCTGAATCCAGCGATCCGAGTTCAAATCTCGGTGGGACCTGTTAAAAAGTCTGTTTTTACTTGATTTCACATCCCCTTTCTGTAAATTTCTGATAACACTTACTTCTACGGAAATCTTCTCATTGCAACCCCTGGAAGCTTTCACCCACAGACACGAGGGCTAGGAAAAAAGTGCTATCTCTCTTACTACAAATTTTCTTTTCATATACTAAATGCTTCTCAAAAATTACGTCTTTACTTTTTATTGGTCACTTGCTACTATTAAACTTGAAAACAACTCAAACTGGGGGAGGGGGGAGACCCTTGAAATACAAAACACACACCAGAAATAGTTAAAATTATATTTATCTTTTAATATATTTTTCTGTTTCAGAGTAATATAATAATCAGTAACAGCGTTTAAGCATAGAAAAATGCAATATGGAAGGATAAAATTTCATGGTATCTATAAAATAGAAATACCTTTGAAAGAAAAAAAGAATTCATGAACACTGACTTGTATACTTTTCAAGGATGCTAGCATATATCATGGAGACAGCAATGGCAACCCACTCCAGTACTCTTGCCTGGAAAATCCCATGGACAGAGGAGCCTGGTAGGCTGTAGTCCATGGGGTCAAGGAGTCGGACACTTACTGAGCGACTTCACTTTCACTTTTCACTTTCATATATTGGAGAAGGAAATGCAACCCACTCCAGTGTTCTTGCCTGGAGAATCCCAGGAACGGGGAAGCCTGGTGGGCTGCCTTCTATGGGGTGGCACAGAGTTGGACAGGACTGAAGTGATTTAGCAGCAGCAGCAGCAGCAGCATGTATCAAATTGCTCTTGGGTACCAATGGATAAAATTCAGTGATGGACTGGACTATTTTAATGTTCAAATTTTACCAATTACATTGTGAAAATGTTGGCAATTATATTCTTTAGGACGATTCAAACTTATGAAGAAACAATTTAGAAGACCACTGGAAGGCAATGTGAGAGCATCAGAATACTATGACAATTCATAAAGACTCTAAGAAATGAAGATAGCTTAAGGATACTGTCCTAGCTAGGTTAAAACAATGAAGTGATAAACCAAAGCAGCCCCCTCACCATCATCTCATTCTTAGACACATTTATTTCTAATTTTCAGGTGGATTTCTTTCTTATGTGAATTTGCCATTTAAGATCGCCTACTTTTCTTGTAGGCTTTCACCAAAGCATATTTTTACTAAAGCTTAGTTGCTCAAACATTTCTTATGCTATAGTTTCCAAGTAAATATTTTTTTCTTCTGAGTTTTCTTATTAATTGCAACTACATGCTTTATTATTTTACATTTTGTATTTAAATCACTAATCAATCTGAAATGTGATTTGTTACTTGTTGAAGGTAAATGTTCATCTCTGTTTTCTGCCAAAGGCAAAGTTAGTTATGTCATCACAGTTTATTTTAAAATTAT
The DNA here is from genome assembly GCF_003369695.1 of Bos indicus x Bos taurus. Lineage (NCBI taxonomy): Eukaryota > Metazoa > Chordata > Mammalia > Artiodactyla > Bovidae > Bos > Bos indicus x Bos taurus. The sequence continues at coordinate 32,081,005 of NC_040098.1, forward strand.
CTTTGCCTACCTACTGAATTGAAATATCAAATTTGTCACTTATTAATGTCTATATTATTTTATCTATTTTATAAATTTATTTCCCTTTATGTATACTTATGACAATGCTAGGATCTTCTGATTAGATTTTATTTTAATACATTTTACTGCCCATAAAGCATTCTTCTCCTAGGGCATTTGACATTTTCAGATGAAGGGGAATAAGAAGATAAAGAAGGGGAGGTTGGATATTCAAATAATGTTTCATTTTGTAATTTCAAGCTTCTTGTAAAAGTTGAGAACACATTGAATAAGCATACATATAAACCAGATATCCTGCAGTACAGAAATCTCAGGAGTTAGGTTTCAGTCCTTTGGATCTCTATTTAGTTATTAGTAAAGGTGCTGGTGCCATTAAACCCTGTCTTTTCCTTGGTGAACCCTGCAGGCTTTGAAGAGATCCAGAAAATAAAAATTATAGGTCATGAAGGTTTCAGCATTTGTTTGAGGTAGCTAAGATGTGATAAAGCATAGTTTCTCTCTTTCAGTGAAACTATGAGCCATGCTGTGTAGGGACACCCAAGATGAACGGGTCATGGTGGAGGGTTCTGACAAAACGTGGTCCACTGGAGAAGGCAATGGCAAACCATTTGAGTATTCTTGCCTTGAGAACCCCATGAACTGTATGAAAAGGCAAAAATATAGGACACTGAAAGATGAACTCCCCATGTCGGTAGGTGCCCAGTATGCTACTGGAGATCAGTGGAGAACTAACTCCATAAAGAATGAAGAGATGGAGCCAAAGTAAAAACAACACCCAGCTGTGGATGTGACTGGTGATGGAAGTAAAGTCTGATGCTGCAAAGAGCAATATTGCATAGGAAGCTGGAATGTAAGGTCCATGAATCAAGGCAAATTGGAATCAAGCAAACAGGAGAAGGCAAGAGTGAATATCGACATTTTAGGAATCAGTGAACTAAAATGGACTGAAATGGGTGAATTTAACTCAGATGACCATTATATCTACTACTGTGGACAAGAATCCCTTGGAAGAAATGGAGTAGCCATCATAGTCAATGAAAGAGTCCAAAATGCAGTACTTGGATGCAATCTCAAAAACAACAGAATGATCTCTGTTCATTTCCAAGACAAACCATCCAATATCACGTTAATTCAAGTCTATGCCCCAACCAGTAACGGTGAAGAAGTTGAAGTTGAATAGTTCTATGAAGACCTACAAGACCTTCCAGAACTAACACCCCCAAAAAGATGTCCTTTTCATCATAGTGGACTGGAATGCAAAAGTAGGAAGTCAAGAGATACTTGGAGTAACAGGTAAATTTGGCCTTGCAGTACAAAATGAAGCAGGGCAAAGGCTAACAGAGTTTTGCCAAGATAATCCACTGGTCATATAAAATACCATTTTCCAACAACACAAGAGCTGACTCTACACATGGACATCACCAGATGGTCAGTACTGAAATCAGATTGATTATAGTCTTTGCAGCCAAAGATTGAGAAGCTCTATACAGTCAGCAAAAACAAGATTGGGAGTTGACTGTGGCTCAGATCATGGACTCCTTATTGCCAAATTCAGATTTAAATTGAAGAAAGTAGGGATAACCACTAGACCATTCAGATATGACCTAAATCAAATCCCTTATGATTATACAGTGGAAGTGACAAATAAATTCAAGGGATTAGATCTGATAGAGTGCCTGAAGAACTATTGACAGAGGTTTGTGACATTGTACAGGAGGCAGTGATTGGAGACCATCCCCAAGAAAAAGAAATGCAAAAAGGCAGAATGGTTGTCTGAGGAGGCCTTACAAACAGCTGTGAAAGGAAGAGAAGTGAAAGGCAAAGGAGAAAAGGAAAGATATACCTATTTGAATGCAGAGTTCCAAAGAATAGCAAGGAGAGATAAGAAAGTCTTCTTCAGTGATTAATGCAAAGAAATAGAAGAAAATAATAGAATGGGAAAGACTAGAGATCTCTTCAAGAAAATTAGAGATACCAAGGGAACTTTTCATGCAAAGATGAGCACAATAAAGGACAGAAATGGTAAGGACCTAACAGAAGCAGAAGATATTAAGAAGAGGTGGCAAGAATACACAGAAGAACTATACAAAAAAGATCTTCACGACCCAGATAAATATGATGGTGTGATCACTCACTTAGAGGCAGACCTCCTGGAATGTGAAGTCAAGTGGGCCTTAGGAAGCATCATTACAAACACAGCTAATGGAGGTGATGGAATTCCAGTTGAACTATTTCAAATCCTAAAAGATTATGCTGTGAAAGTGCTACATTCAATATGCCAGCAAATCTGGAAAACTCAGCAGTGGCCACAGGACTGGAAAAGGTCAGTCTTCATTCCAATCCCAAAAAAGGGCAATGCCAAAGAGTGTTCAAATTACCGCACAATTGCACTCATCTCACGTGCTAGTAAAGGAATGCTCAAAATTCTCCAAGCCAGGCTTCAACAGTACATGAACCATGAACTTCCAGATGCTCAAGCTGGATTTAGAAAAGGCAGAGGAACCAGAGATCAAATTGCCAACATCTGTTGGATCATTGAAAGAGCAAGAGAGTTCCAGAAAAACATCTACTTCTGCTTTACTGACTATGCCAAAGCCTTTGACTGTGTGGATCACAACAAACTGTGGAAAATTCAAGAGATGGAAATACCAGACCACCTGACCTGCACTCTGAGAAATCTGCATGCAGGTCAAAAAGCAACAGTTAGAACTGGACATGGAACAACAGACTGGTTCCAAATAGGGAAAGGAGTATGCCAATGCTGTATATTGTCACCCTACTTATTTAACTTATATGCAGAGTACCTCATGAGAAATGCTGGACTGAATGAAGCACATGCTGGAATCAAGACTGCCGAGAGAAATATCAATAACCTCAGATATGCAGATGACACCACCCTTACGGAAGAAAGCAAAAAAGATCTAAAGAGACTCTTAATGAAAGTGAAACAGGAGAGTGAAAAAGTTGACTTTAAACAACATTCAAAAAAACTAAGACCATGGCATCCTGTCCCATCACTTCATGGCGAATAGATGGGGAAACAGTAGAAACACTGACAAACTTTATTTTTTGGGCTCCAAAATCACTGCAGATGGTGATTGCAGCCATGAAATTAAAAGACGCTTACTCCTTGGAAGAAAAGCTATGACCAATCTAGACAGCATATTAAAAAGCAGAGACATTACTTTGCCGACAAAGGTCCATCTGTGGTTTTTCCAGTAGTCATGCATGAATGTGAGAGCTGGACTATAAAGAAAGCTGAGCACCAAAGAATTGATGCTTTTGAAGTGTGGTATTGGAGAAGACTCTTGAGAGTCCCTTGGACAGCAAAGAGATTCAACCAGTCCATCCTAAAGGAAATCAGTCTTGAATATTCATTGGAAGGACTGATGCTGAAGCTGAAACTCCAATACTTTGGCCACCTGCTGCGAAAAACTGACTCCTTGGAAAAAACCCTGATGCTGGAAAAGATTGAAGGCAGGAGGAGAAGGGGACGACAGAGGATGAGTTGATTGGATGGCATCACTGACTCAATGAACATGAGTTTGAGTGAACTCCAGGAGCTGGTAATGGACAGAAAGGCCTGGAGTGCCGCAGTTCATGGGGTCACAAATATTTGGACATGACTGAGGGACTGAATTGAAATCATAGTTTACACAAATAAAGCCAAGGGTTCAATCTCTGAGGAATATCTTTTGATTTCTATGATCCACACTTCAAGGACAGTCTGTGACTCTCCTATTTTTTTCTCTCTTCCACTCTTTCCTGTTCCTTCTCTATTTCTCCCATAAAATTTTTGGGTTGGCCAAAAATTTCGTTCTGGTTTTTCCATAATGTCTTAATGAAGTTTTTGGACAACCCAATACTTCATGTACCCTAGAACTATTACTACACTTTTAGATTGCCAGTTGCACTCATCTATCTTTGCTGTTTTCTGTTTTCCTGACTCCCCTTCCTTCTTGAAAAAAGATAGCATATTATAATCTTAATCTGTACATCCCCTCACATAAGTAACAATATCTCCTGTTAATCACTCCATATCTTTTTTGCAGCTGCATGGTACTTCTCCTCAGAGTCTGTATGTCTCAGTTTATTCAACAAATCTCCTGTGCCTGGACATTTTCAGTTAAAAATGCTTTTTGGGAATATGCAAGCAAAATAAATTGAAAATGGTTGGTTTTGCCAAATAAGAACATATTCATCAGTGAAGTAAAGGAAGGAATGAAACAGATCCACCACATGCAAAATTTTATTAATATTTTTTCTTTTGATATTTTTCTCTGTGAATTCTCACTGCTTAGAAGAATTTCTATTTTCTTGTCATATATAGTCACTCATTTTAAATTATTTTAATTAGACATTTTCTCTCAATTTCTTTTGCAAATATATCAGTAAAACTATTTTTCTTCTAGTTTCTCCATGGAATTCTGATGCACAAAAAAATTGTAAATGTAGTCTACTGTTTTATATCATTTCATATGCAAGGTTTTTGCTTCTTTTTCTCGTAACATTCCCATGAATTCAGTTTATGTAAGTATGAACAGGGATAGTGTATGAAAGGTGTCTTCTCAATTATTGTAACATAAATTGCTTCAGAGAAGAGTTCACAGCATGTTTCTATTAACTTGAACATTATAAATCATGCCTAAGAATGAACAAAAGAGTGAAAGGAACCTGAACCCCCCGACTCAAGTAAAAAGGCAATGTAGGTTTCTAGCAACCAATGATCTCAGGCAAAATAACAATGTTTTTTTTCTTTGAGTGTAAGGAAATGTGCAAGAAAATAAAAAATTATATCCTATCTCAGTATATAATCTCTGGAACACAAACGGTTAATTTGTTGGAAATAAACATGAAATTTGTCAGCTCTTCCTCTACTCCAAAGATAAGACTTGTCTCTTTTCTTTTGAACGAGAAGGAAATTGTGCAGTCATTTGAGGAGAAAAAAGGAAAACGCTGAACCCTAAATGAACTTTAGGAAATCAAATACACTCTCCGAGGCCGTGTATTGGAGATGTTACAAAAGTATTAGCAGAGGATGGTTTCGATCCATCGACCTCTGGGTTATGGGCCCAGCACGCTTCCGCTGCGCCACTCTGCTCCCGTTGAGCCATCGGTTCTCCTCTTCCTTACCATATTAAAGATCAGCCACTTCGTTAGAATACATATTTTTTTCTCCCTCTTTCCTTAGCCTGAGATCAATTTCCCCAAGAATTAAATGACCTCAGTATTCCCCTCCATGTTGCGCTTTCCCAATCTGCCAAAAATCCGGCATCTTTCCTTCAGGAGCTGCTCTGAGCTCAGGGGAGGAACTTCGAAACAAGACGAGCAAAGTCCCTAAGTCCTTCCTTACGGATAACCGAGGAAGGCATGAATTCAGACTTGAGGAGAAAGGATATTAACTAGCTCGTTCTGTTTTCCGTCCTCAAGAAAGTTTCCCTGAGGAAACTAGAAGCAGCATTTCCATATATTGACTGACTAACTGCCATTTTCAGCTTTCCGGGCACCTGATTTACCCTCTCAGGCCTCTGCCCTTGGCTTCATGAAAAGGGGCTTCGTATCCCTTTGACAGTTTTCTCTCGTCCTCAGCGAATGCTGGATTTCCCAGACCAAAGAACAGAAACCTCTATTCTATTCTATTTTGGTCTGGACCTCCCAGACCAAAGAATAGAAACCTCTGACGCCTTTCATCCTGTGCTCTGTCTGCCAAATAACTTCCGCAAGTTTCCTCTTGCTCTTTTCACCATCTTCCTTCAGTCCCTTCAGGAGTTTCTGTTTCTTCATTAAATACTTGTTTTCCGGGTCCCAGAACAGGTAGGGTTTTGGTTAAGAAACAAACTCTGTAAACCTCAAGAGAGAATCTGAATGAAAACCCTCCCCTGGCGGTTCTCAGTCGTCAGTACTAATTTCATTGTGGCTTGGTACTTTGTTCTTGTTCGTGCTACGGAAGAAGGGTCCTGTGTTTAAAGATAAACAAAGATCAATGTGGTCAGTTGGAAACCTCAAGCAAAAGCTATTGTTTCCACCCGGTTTCGAACCGGGGACCTTTCGCGTGTTAGGCGAACGTGATAACCACTACACTACGGAAACAAGATATAGAGCTGTTATTTTATTTTTTTTTTTTTTGTGGTCAGGATAGGTGAAAGCATGTCTATAACCCAGGGCTATTTACCAAAATATCCTGCGATATTTAGTCGAGAGAATAGCAACTTTCCAAGTGCTCATCTGCAATTGCCTAGGTCTGTTAGCGTCAAAATCTATAAAGCAACAAGAAAAAATAGTCCATAACGTATAAGAATGAACACAGACCTGCTGACCAAAAGAAACCACGCGCAAAAGAGAACGTATTCTATGACGCCAATTGTTTACATTACAAAGTAGGCAAGAAGCTTTTGCATTGTTAGGAGTCAGAATAGTGGTTCCCTGGGAGTAGGTAGAGTGGGTAGTTACTAGAAAGTTCTAGGAATATTGCTGATACGCCTGCTGGTTATCCAGAGATGGTCAATTTGTGTAGAATCATCAAGAAAACATTTTTATACTGGGAGGTGGGGTTATTTACTGAAGAAACTGGGGAGTGCCAGTTGTGGGGACTGGCTAAGCAAGTTGTAAATCCATAGGGCAGGCACTCAGGTAAGACTGGCAATCAGAAAGGGCAGGCAGGATACAATAGAAAAATTATTAATGAAACAAAAATTTGGCTCTTTGAAAAGTTCAACAAAATTGACAAATGTTTAGCTAGATTTACAAAGAAAAACATAAAGAAGATATTCAAATTACTAAAATTAGAAATGCAAGTGGGGATATTACTACAGATTTTGCACAAATAAAAATATTACAAGCCAACACTATGAAAAATTGTATGACTGCATATTGGATAACCTAAATGAAATGGACAAATTCCCAGAAACACACAATTTACCAAAACTGAAACATGAAGAAACAAATATTTTGACAGCCTATAACTGTTAAGTATATTGAAGCAGTAATCAAAAAAATTACGACAAAGAAAAGTCCAACCTAGACATTTTCACTGGTGGATTCTACCAAACATTTAAAGAAGAATTAACACAATCCCTCTCAAACTCTTCCAAAAATTGAAAAGAAGGGAACATAACTCATTCTATGAAGACTGCATTCCCTTAATATCAAAGCCATTAGAAGAAAAGAAAACTGCAGATTAATATCCCTGATGAACATAGATGCAAAAATCCTCAACAAAATGTTAGCAAACTGAATACAGCAACATATTATACACCACAGCCAAATAAGATACATTCCTGGAATGTAAGCGAGATTTAACATATTAACAGAATGAAGAAAAAAAGAACAGGACCATCTCAATAGATGCAGAAAAAGCATTTGACAACATTCTTTCATGATAAAAAAAATCAATAAACTAGGAATAGCAGGAAACTATTTTATCTTCATGATAAAAGTCATTTATCAAAAAGTCACAGCATCTTCAATGGTGGAAAAGTGTAAGCTTTTTCTCTAATACCTGGAACAAGACATAGGTGTTCACTTTTACTACATCTATTCAGCATAGTAATATCAATTCTAGCCAGGACAAGTAGTCAAGAGAAAGATATAATGTCATACATAGAAAGTACTGAGGATTACACACACACACACACATTAGAGCTAATAAAAGAATTCAGCAAAATTGAAAGACACAAAATTCAACATACAAAATCAGTTGCATGTTTATTCACTTACAATGAACAATCCAAAACAAATTAAGAAACAGTTCCTTTTACAATTGCATGAACAAGAATGAAACATTTAGGAATGAACTTAATCAAGGTGGAGGCAGAGGTTTACACTGAAAACCATAAAACTTTAGAGAGAGAAAAAAAAAGATATTAAAGAAGATATCAGTGAATGGAAAGATATCTGTATTCATGAATTGTAAGACTAATATGGTTATAATGTCAATAAAGTCCAAAGTGATCTGCAGTTTCAATACAATCCCTATCATAATCCCAATTTTTTTTAGAGATTAAAAAAAATTCATCCTAAAATTAACATTGACTCTTGTGGAACCACCCAAATAGCCAAAAAGATCTTGAAAAAGCAGAATAAATTTGGAGCCCTCTCACTTCTTAATTTCACAATTTACTTTAAAGCTACAGGAACCAAATCCATGTGGTCCTGACTTATAGCCAGAAATATAGACCAATGAAATAGAATAAAGACCCCACAAGTAGATTCTTGCATATATGATCAGTTGGCTTTTGACAAGAGTGCCAAGACCATTCAATGGAGAAATTACAGTCTTTTCAACTAATGGTGCTAAGAAAACTGTTTATCTACTGAAAGAATTAAAGGTGAACTTCATTAAAATTTTAAAACTTGCTATGTGAAAGACATTTTAACAAAAATTAAGACAAGACAGAGAAAAATATTTGCAAATGAGACATCTGAAAAACGACTGTTATTCAAAATGTTATTTTAATACTCAACCAGAAAACAACCCATTAATTTTCTAACTCCTGCTTCTTTGCTTGTCTTCAAAATATCTTCTCCAGCAGCCTTTGAAGATTAAAGTTCTGAGGCCATGGAGTTTGCTTTTGAAGCCAAGAAGATAAAGGCCTCGCTGGGATTCGAACCCAGGATCTCCTGTTTACTAGACAGGCGCTTTAACCAACTAAGCCACGAGGCCCCGATAGTGAAGAACGTCACAACGTGTTGTTTTTCATTTCAGCGGTTTGGTTGAGATTTTTACTACGAAGTATATTTGGACATGGAGAAGGCAATGGCACCCCACTCCAATACTCTCGCCTGGAAAATCCGATGGATGGAGGAGCCTAGTAGGCTGCAGTCCATGGGGTCGCTAAGAGTCAGACACGACTGAGCGACTTCACTTTCACTTTTCACTTTCATGCATTGGAGAGGAAATGGCAACCCACTCCAGTGTTCTTGCCTGGAGAATCCCAGGGACGGGGGAGCCTGGTGGGCTGCCGTCTACGGGGTCGCACAGAGTCGGACACGACTGAAGTGACTTAGCAGCAGCAGCAGCAGCATATTTGGACAGGAATCTCTTCTAGGAATGGAAACTTGATCTGACCAGAGATTCAAAATCAGAATTGAACAGTCAAAGGACTTGAGGGGGCCATTTCTTTTCCATGAATTTATCAAAAAGAAAGATCTGGTTATGGACGGAGGCAGTTCGAACAGTCCAAGTAAAGATTGAAAAGAAAGTTAAAGTCTCTCAGCCTTTGCGACCTCACGGACTGGAATTCTCCAGGCCAAAATCCTGGAGTGGATAGCCATTCCTTCTCCAGGGGATCTTTTCAACCCAGATATCGAACCAATGTCTCCCACATTGCAGACGGATTCTTTACCAGCTGAGCCACAAGTAAAAATTGGACTGCCCCAGAAACTTGAACAGTTGTCTTTGGACCCTCTTTGCTTATCTGGTACAACTGACACGACCCTTTCATCGTGGGGTTTCTCTTGGTTACCTGAGAGATATTCACACATTAAGTGTTCAATATTACTTCATTCTATTCCAACTTGTGCTTCAGGATTTCATTTCAGCTCTGTCTCCTCCAGATACACAAATTTCCTATTTGGGAGCTTCTTTCATGGATTCTTAAATTCCCCATGACAACTTTCAGCACTCCTACATGACTGTTGCCATTTAAGACAGTTGATGTTAGGATTACCTGGGAGTCCTTGGTAAAATTAAGATTCTTGAAATCTACCCCATTTATTAAAGGATCATTGCAAGAGGGGTTCTGGAATCTGCATTTGTAATAAGTCTTCCGGGGGATACTTTTGAGTGCAAAGATTGGAGTCCCTATTGTCACAAGTGCTGTCTTTTCTGGAAGCACTTGAAGTTCTAGTCTTCGGGTCTGTAGCCAGCAGTACCTGAATTGAGAACTTCCAGATGTACAAGCTGGGTTTCAAACAGGCAGAGGAACCAGAGATCAAATTGCCAACATTTATTGGATCATAGCGTTCCCCACCCCCACCCAAAAATCTACTTCTGCTTCATTGACTATGCGAAAGCCTTTGACTGTGTGGATCACAAATAACAGAGGAAAATTCTTAAAGAGATGGGAGTACCAGACCACTTGAAGAGGAGAGTGAAAAAACTGGCTTGAAACTTTACATTAAAAAAACTACGATCATGGCATCTGGTCCCATCACTTCAGGATAAATATAAGGGAAATAGTGGAAGCAGTGACAGATTTTATTTTCTTGGGCTGTAAAATCACTGTGGACAGTGACTACAGTCACGAAATTAAAAGATGCTTGCTCCCAGGAAGAAAAGTTATGACAAATATAGCGTATTAAAGACCAGAGATACTACTTTGCCCCCAAAGGTCCGTACAGTCAAAGCTTTGGTTTCTCCAGTAGTCGTGTATGGATGTGAGAGTTGCACGATAAAGAAAACTGAGGGCCAAAGAATTAATGTTTTCAAACTGCGGTGCTGGAGAAGACCCTTGAGAGCCCCTTGAACAGCAGGAAGATCAAACCAGTCAATCCTAAAGGAAATCAACCCAGAATATTCATTGGAAGGACTAATGCTGAAGCTGAAGCTCTAATACCTTGGCCTCCTGATGCGAAAAGCTGACTCATTGGAAAAAACCCTGATGCCGCGAAAGATTAAGGACAGAAGAGTAAGGGGGCAGCAAAAGATGAGTTGGTTAGGTAGCATCAGTGGACATGAATTTGAGCAGACTCCGGAAGGTAGAGAAGGACAAGGAAGCCTGGCGGGCTGCAGTCCATGGAGTGGCAAAGAGTCGGACACGACTTAGGGACTGAGCAACAACCACAGCCTATACCTAGCCCAATGTGTTTCTTTTATGGACATATTGGGCTGTCAGTGAAAGCATTTTGCCATTAAAATCAAAGTCACGAATTTGAACTGCCTCTGGGTCCACTGCTGCTGCTGCTAAGTCGCTTTAGTCGTGTCCGACTCTGTGCGACCCCATAGACGGCAGCCCACCAGGCTCCCCCGTCCCTGGGATTCTCCAGGCAAGAACACTGGAGTGGGTTGCCATTTCCTTCTCCAATTCAGGAAAGTAAAAAGTGAAAGTGAAGTTGCTCAGTCGCGACCCCATGGACTGCAGCCTACCAGGCTCCTCCGTCCATGGGATTTTCCAGGCAAGAGTACTGGAGTTGGGTGCCATTGCCTTCTCCGCTGGGTCCACTAGTGATTTCCAAATGTAATCCCAAAGTGAGCTCGTTTCAATATAGTGTCTCTTGGGCCCCAGTCTGTTGTCGTGCGGTGGGGGGTTGAATTCAGCAGGCAAACCGCTAATCTCTTAAGGAAAATTTGGGACAGTGCCTTCGGTAGTGGTACCTGAGAAGCCTTGTTGTTGGCGTTAGTGCGGTAATTTCTGCTACTCTAGGGCCTCCTCCTCCCACTTGTTTATTCCTTTTCGGAGAAAGGATTAGCAACGGGGGTGTAGCTCAGTGGTAGAGCGCGTGCTTAGCATGCACGAGGCCCCGGGTTCAATCCCCGGCACCTCCACTTGGGAGTTTTCGACCTCCACCACTAGAATTTACAACGGCTACTGATGAGTAGTAGGTGAACTTAACGAATGTTGTGATTTTTCTCGTAATCCTTTCTTCTTTTCTTGGGCTTCCCTGGTGGCTCAGCTGTAATGAATGAGATTTCTCCAATTCAGGAGACCCCGCTTAGATCCCTGGGACGGGAAGATTCCCTGGCGAAGGAAATAGCAACCCATTACTGTATTCTTGCCTGGAAATCCCATGGACAGGAAAGCCTGGAGGGATACAGTACATGGGGTCGCAAAAGAGTCGGACACTACTTAGCAACTAACAACAACAACAACAACCTTGAGAAAAGACAAGCATTTCTCTGGATTTGAGGTGATCTAGTGAGAGCGGACAGGAAAAAGTGAGAGGTTTCAGAAAGCACAGAGAGCTTGCTGTGTTTTCTCAGTCATAATCCTCCTCATATTTTGATGCAATTCCACAAAGCCAGAAATAATTCAGTGTTTTCTTATATGCACAGGACAATACATTGGTTCTAATTTTAAAAAATAATTGCAGAACAGCGATAGTCAGCAACCGGGATGGCCGAGTGGTTAAGGCGTTGGACTTAAGATCCAATGGGCTAGTGCCCGCGTGGGTTCGAACCCCACTCTCGGTAGGTGAAATTTTGCTCTCCTAAATCTTTCCTGAGAGAATACTGGCCTTTAGAAATAAACTTGAAAGATTACATATCTGTTTTTCTATCCTTTTGTGAAACACTTCTTGTCTTCAAACCGAAAGAAATTGCTTCAGTAGGCAGTATTAAGTGTGTGAATTATTTCCGTGCACAGTTCTATTAAGACTGCCAACATAGGAAAACCGACCAAATCAACCATCTGCCTAAAGATATTTAAATACTTCAGCTCTGAGTTCCAAGAGAAATAGAAACTTGGACACCCCCCCCCCCCCCATTTGCTCTTCAGGCAATCAGGCAATAGTAAAAAAGAAAAGAAAGTTCTCTGTAGCCCCCGCGGAAGTGAGGAGAGGGATTCTCATTGTTTCCAAAGCGTCCTACTCAGAAAGCTCAACTCTGCCTGGGCAGTCCCTCCAACTCACTCTGGAAAGCGTAGTTGATTCCTCACAAGCAGAATACAAGTGTTTTGTTCTATTTTGTTTTTCCAATTTGAATGTAAAATATGGTCTCCTAGTGGAGTTTTTATTTACATTTTTCTTGTGGTGGTATTATTAAACATCTTCTATGTTTAAGAGCCATGTGTACTTCCTTTTCTGTGAACTGTTTTTTAATATCCTGTACTCATTTTTCTTCACGATTGCTGGGTCTTTCTCTTTTGATTTGTAGAAAGTTCTTTAAATGAGTCAATTAAGTCATGTTTTGATATGTAACAAGAAGTTCATTTGCACTTTGTTGTAATTTTGGACATTGCAGACTTTGGACTATGAGGGTGAGGTTATCAGTCTTGTCTTTTGTTTTATGTCTAACTTGAATATGCCTTTTCCCTATACAAGATCAACAAGAGTAACAAAATAACTCATTTTTTCTAGAATGTCCCTTACTTCTTTTTAAACTTAGATCTCTGATATATATTTTTTTTTTCCTGTCTTAATATGTGAGGTATCAGTCCAACTCTACTTCATTTCCAGAGGATTACCAGTGACCCCAGCACCATTATTGAATACCCATATTATGTCCAATGATTGAAATTCGAGCATATTAAATTCTGTTCTCGTTAAAATCCAGAGGACCAGAAGTCTGGCATCTTCAAGATGATTTAAAAGAGCATGGACTTTAAACCTCAACAATCATATACTCTAATTCTGGCTTTCCCACTAACTCTTTGAGCCTCAAGTTCTTCATGTGTTAAATGGGGATAATAATCCCTACTTCATGGAAGACAGTTGAAGAATGAAAAGATAATATATTAAGGGCTGGCAAATTAAGAAGGGCTCTTTGCCACTCTGAATACCCATATTATCTTTGCCACTCTGCAGGTTAGTTTCCTTCCTCCTTAAAAGAAACTCACACTCTTCCTTTATAGCAGTCTTTAAAATAAACCCAGAAATCAAATAAAAACTGTCCTGATAGTTAAAGTGCTTATGTTTTGAGATCAAACACCTAGATTCTGCATTTCATAGTTCTCTAACCCCAACGGAGTTAGACAGCTCAGCAGGTCATTTTCATGAGCTTCCTCGGGTTTCAGGTCAGAGTCATCAGCATTGTGTTTGCTCCTGGTCGCCCTGGGAAGAGGAAGGAAGCTCCTCCTGAGAACTCATCTGAATAAGCTGGTTTGAGAAACACCAAGTTTCCATGGAGAGGCAAGACTCATCCTTAACAAAAGTGGATATTCTTGTTTCTTTCCTTTGGATGGGGTAGAGAAAGAGTGAGTGAAGAGTTTGTTTTTTCTGAAATGAGATTCCAGGGAACAAAGATTTTACTCATATTGAAACTTTCTGAAGAGAAAACACAGCAATCTCCTAGTGGTTGGTTTGCAAAGCAGTTTAGGTTATAATGTTGATGACACCAATGTCCAAGTTCCATCCCTACAGAAGTTAAATTACATACTTTTCTTCACGAGAGACTCAAATGAGATCTGAAATCACCATGCCATTCCCATCTCTGCCACAGAGAAGGTCTGAACCTGTTGTATCAGAGTTGATTAAATTCCTCCAGTCAGTGGGGGCTGCTGGCAATTTCTACTCAAATCCAACCTCTGTTGTTGTTTCTTGAGGTAGGCAGAATTCAGTGGTAACACAGATGCCCTCCCTCTGACATACAAATCCTGCACAATCCCTCATACTGTGAATATGATTAGGGTATGCTACATAGCACCACTGACTTTAAAAAAGGAAGATAATCAGGAGTGAGCCTGACCTACTTAGGTGAGCCCTCGAAAGGGACTGGGCTCTTTCTGAAGTCAGAGATTGTAAGTGTGAGAGGAATTGAGGGATTGAAGTGAGAGAGAGTCTCTGTTGCTGGCTTTGAAGATGGAGGGGGCCAACAGAATGCAGGTAGCCAGTGGGAGCTGAAAACACCCAGCCAACAGCAAGAATGTAAGGATTCGACCATCACCATGAGAGCTTAGAATGCAGCCCCATGTATGATTTTAGCCTCGTTAAATCCTAGGTAGCAGAGAACTCAGCTACCTAGTGCTCACACTCCTTACTTACAGAAATCTGAGTAGATACTTGGGCATTGTTATAATCTGCTAAGCTATGATAACTGGTTATGCGGCAACAGAAAACTAAAAGATTTCTGTTTATTTTTTTAAAGCACATAATGTAAAATGTAAAGCTGGAAATGTTATAACAGAAAGTTGAATTGTGTCAGGTAGAGGGTCAGGTGCCTCTGGGGGCCACTCTCCATCTTTGTTCTTTCTGTCCCTTTCTTGGGCTCCTGCTACTGACTCTCTGAGTGACCCTCACGTTTCATCTCTATGGATACCTGGAAACTGCTATTGGTATTTTAGATTAATATAAGCATATGTTCCCTGTTATATATATTATGTATTATAAGCGTTAATTTCACATCTAACACATAAAGTAAAAATAGCTACCAACTGATTCCTTAAACTACTTGTAGCATGCATTTCGATATGAAGTATGCAGCACTGGTGGTGGAGGGGGGCTAAGTTCCCACCCTCCCAGGCTTCTGGATAGAGGAAGAGACCTGCCAATAGTAATTTTAAGAGGTATCACTTAGTATCCTTTAGTTTTAAAACTAGAGTATGTATATCCCTGGGAATAAATGGACACAAGGAATCATTTTCCTGACCTTGGACATGTATGTGGATTCACTTAGGACTGACCTGCCTAAAAACTCTGTGTTTCCCCACCTTCTTTTGTCACAACTCTTCTCCCACTAAGAAAAAGGAGATAACTTTCAACCATCCAATAGCATACTCGTCTTATTTCCCCAAGACACAAAGCCTCCTCAAAGCATCTGACAAAATGACTCTAAATAATGCTATCAGTAAGAAAGTGAATGTCTTTAAAGACTGACTAACAAAATTCTTTTGCAGACTCAGATGGTTTCTTGAGGTGAAGGAATTCAAGCTGAGCTATTTCAAATCCTAAAAGAGGATGCTGTGAAAGTGCTGTACTCAATATGCCAGCAAATGTGGAACACTCAACAGTGGCCACAGGACTGGAAAAGGTCAGTTTTCACTCCAGTCCCAAAGAAAGAAAGGCAATGCCAAAGAATGTTCAAACTACCACACAATTGCACTCATCTCACACGCTAGCAAAGTAATGCTCAAAATTCTCCAAGCCAGGCATTAACAGTACCTGAACTGAGAACTTTCAGATGTTCAAGCTGGATTTAGAAAACGCAGAGTTACTAGAGATAAAATAGCCAACATCCACTGGATCATAGAAAAAGTAAGAGAATTCCAGAAAAACATCAACTTCTGCTTCATTGATCACACCAAAGTCTTTGGCTGTGTGGATCACAACAAACTGTGGAAAATTCTTAAAGAGATGGGAATACCAGACCACCTGACCTGCCTCCTGAGAAATCTGTATGCAGGTCAAGAAGCAACAGTTAGAACCAGACATGTAACAACAGACTGGTTCCAAATTGGGAAAGGAGTATGTCAAGGCTGTATACTGTCATCCTACTTATTTAACTTATATGTAGAAAGTATATACATCATGTGAAATCCTGGGCTAGATAAAGCACAAGCTGGAATCAAGATTGCAGGGAGAAATATCAATAATCTCAGATGTGCAGATGACACCACCCTTATGGCAGAAAATGAAGAGGAATTAAAGAGCCTCTTGATGAAAGTGAAAGAGAAGAGTGAAAAGGTTGGCTTAAAACTCAACATGCAAAAATCAAACAGCATGGCATCCGGTCCCACCACTTCAATGCAAATAGATGGGGAGACAATGGAAACAGTGAGAGACTTTCTTTTCTTGGGCTCCAAAATCACTGCAGATGGTGGCTGCAGCCATGAAATTAAAAGCCACTTGCTCTTTGGAAGAAAAGCTATGACCAACCTAGACAGCATATTAAAAAGCAAAGACATTACTTTGCCAACAAAGGTTCATCTAGTCAAAGTTATGGTTTTCCCAATATTCATGTATGGATGTGAGAGCTGAACCATAAAGACAGCTGAGCACCCAAGAATTGATACGTTTGAACTGTGGTGTTGCAGAAGACTCTTGAGAGTCCCTTGGACTGCAAAGAGATCCAACCAGTCAATCCTAAAGGAAATCAGCCATTAATATTCATTGGAAAGACTGACACTGAAGCTGAAACTCCAATACTTAGGCCACCTGATGCTAAGAACTGACTCATTGGAAAAGACCCTGATGTTAGGAAAGATTGAAGACAGGAGGAGAAGGGGACAATAGAGGATGAGATGGTTGGATGGAATCACCAACTCGATGGACATGAGTTTGAGCAAGCTCTGGGAGTTGGTGATGGACAGGAAAGCCTGGCCTGCTGCAGTCCATGGGGTCACAAAGAGTCGGACATGACTGAGCGACTGAAGTGAACTGAACTGTGCCTTCAAACATGAATGAGGGTCCAATCCAGTTGTCAACAATAGACTAACAGAAAACTTTAGTGATAATGTGGTTTTAGCATGTGGTTAGAAAAATTAGAATTGCATTCATATTTCAAAATTCCTTTAATTCCTAACTACTTAATTAGCTCATATCTCTAATAATTAAATAGACATAAAATGATGTTGAACCTTGCAACATCAGTCTTGCAACAGGGACTACTCATCCATGGATACACAAATTAATTAGAAAATATTAGTCCCATCCATGTCATTAAGAGATGAGTTTGCAATTCAATTTCATTTTATATTTATAACTTATCAAGATATTAATACACTCACAGTGATTTGCTGTAACAAAAACTGCAATAACAATGCAGGAAACAAATTGTTAACTTAAAGCTATATAGTCATACAGAGAAGTACAACAGAGTAGATAAAAAAACGACCATATTACAATACAATGTATTTTTGTGGAGTGCGGGAATGAAAATAAAGTTCAAATACAAAAGAGAGGATATAAAATGTCAAATGTTAAAGAAAATTTATTTTTTTTTAATAGATGATAGTCCATTAACCAAATATTCACTACGGTATTTAGATTTGTTTAGAAGAGTGATGGTACACATTTTTAAAATGCCACAAATTACAATGTACTGGGAATCACATTCTTTACAACTATTTGAACTTATGATTTGAAATTTTTAGATACTGATCTAAAAATGTACAAGGGGTACATAATTTTTCAAAGGGGTATGCTTTCAAATTTTGAAGGCTACTACTCTAGAGCAGGAATTCTTAACATGTGATGTCACACAGTGGCTATAAACACAGATTTAGGAGTTAGTCTTACTAGTTGTGTGACATTGGGCAAGTGACTGAAATTCAGCTCAGTCTACTTACCTATAAAATGGGGACAGTAAAAATACCCTATCTATAAAGTTGTCAAACTTCAGTAGACGCTAGAATCACCTGGAGGGTTTGTTAAAACACAGACTGTGGGCCCTGTTCCCAGAGATTCTGCCTGAGGAGGTCTGGGGCCAGGCCTCCGAACCTGCATTTCTAACAAATTTCCAGGTGAGACTAATGCTGCTTGCTCCTTTCATCTCTCATAAAGTCATTCACTGTATGGATTAAAAATGTTAGTACATAAAGCAATTGTCCTTCAATTAAAAAATAAATAAATTTTAAAAATATATATGTGCTTAAAAAAAAAGTTAGTACATAAAAATTCTTAGAAGTCGACTGGCCCAAAGCAGGTACTAACACACATTAGCCATATCATCAGTTAGAATTTGATTCACTGCAAAAGAAAATTTTACTGCAGTGGATTAAACAAAAAGGAGTTTGTATATATCATTTAACAAGAGGTCCTGAGGTCAATCATCCAGGGCTGGCACCACTGGTCAAGAATGCCATGAAGTTCCCAGGCTCCTTCTGTCTTCTTTGCTCAATTGTCTTTGCTCAGTGGCTTTCATTACCATAGATTGAGAATAGCTGCTGTTCCTCCAGGAGTCTTGTCTGAATTCCAGATAGGAAGAGAGAAGAGAAAAGGAGCAGAGGGTAGAATTGATGGAGCATGCCAGCCAAGTCACAGACCCTCCCTTTCATAATTTATTTTTTAGAGAAGTCACTTGCTTTTAAAAAATGTTTCCAGAAGTTCCCAACATGTGGTGAATGGAGCTAATAAAATTAATCAACATTTAGTAAAATAGACTCAACAGTACTAGCCACACTTCAAGTGTTCAACAGCCACAGGTAGCCAGTGACTACCATGGTGGACAACACAGATGTAGGACATTTCCACCATTATGCAAAGTTCTATTGAATGACATTAGACTACAAGATGCACCTCTAAGTCTCCTACAAGATCTATAAAGCTCTTTCTCTCCAGACTTACCTGCTGTTGCTATACACTTTAGCAAAGGTCAGCAGGCTATTTCTCAGGCCTGCATTCGTTTACAATTCTGCTACCCGGGATTGTACTCTCTCTCCACCTCGTCCATCTAGAAAACAAGAATCCTTCTTTATACACACATATTCAAAAAGCCAGAAGAACTGAACATGATGCAAGACGTATTTCTGAGCATACCTTCTCTTTTATCTACCATTACTACAAAAAATAGCAGATCCAAGAGATTATTCAGTCTTTTAAAAAATCACACAAAAAACAGCTTGATTGAAAAATGGGAAAGGAACTTGAACAAACATTTCTCCAAAAAAGATATATTAATGGTAATAAGCACAGGAAAAGATGCGTGATGACACTAATCATTAAGCATATGCAAATCAAACCTACAGCGGTACCACCTCACATCTATATTGGCTACTATCAAAAAACTCAGAAAATAACAAGTGTTGGCAAGAAGAAGGAGAAATTGGAATTCTTGCATATTGTTGGTGGAACTGTAAAATGGGGCAATTGCTATGGAAAACAGTATGGAAGTTTCTCAAAAAATTAAAAGTACAATTACATGATCCAGCCATTCCACTTCTGGATATACACTCCCAAAGAACTTAAAGCAGGGTGTTGTGGAAATATTTGTCCAATCATATGCAATACCAGCATTATTCACAATCGCCAAAAGCTGAATGCAATCCAAGTGCCTATCAATGAATAAATGGATATACAAAACGTGGCATTGGCATGCAATGGAAGAATATTCAGCCTTGAAAAGAAATTCTGACACATGCCACAACCTGGCTGAAACCTGCAGGCTAATATATCTTCAAACATCTCTGATTTTTAAACTACAAAATGATCTTGGTTTTTTTTTTTTTTTTTAATTGAAGAAAAATCTGCTTAAACATAGAAAAAAAAAAAAAATACTGCTGAGTGCCTCAGATTAAGTAGGATAAAATGAGAACTCGCTCTACTCATTCCTTGTATTATCCAAGTGTTGGACTCAGTACCCTGCTGATAAATTTCCTTCTGAGAATCTCTCTACACAAATTAAGTGCCAGTTAGGCCTCACGGCTTCGACTAGACAGTGTTAGAAGAATGGTTTCTGCCCAGAAGAACAAAGAGTCAGATGCACTTCTTGGATCGGACAGTAGCCCAGTGGTTATTTCCACCCGCTGCACACTGGCATTACCTGGGAAATTTAAAAGCCCTCCAAGTGGTTCTAAGGTGAGAGCAGGCTGGCTGTGGAGATGTACTGATATTTTCTGATGACTAACGCCCCCAACCCCTAACCACTACACATCTCATATTTACTTGATGCCCAGAATCATCAAACAGTGCGCCTGACACAGTCGCAACATTTCTGTCTTCCGGGTAACGGTTCTCCACTAGGTATCATTATCTAGAGCACGTGATCTCTCCAGCACCTGTAGCTCAAGCGCTTGAATCTCTCCCTGCATGTGTCCGCCCCTCACAAGCACACCCAGAAACCATGACTCGCTACCTATTACCGTCCACAAGGCAAGGCCGCTTCCGGATGGACTTTGCTGATGGGGAGCGTCCACGCCTATGCCATCTGCTCTCGCGCCAGATACGCTTCTGCTTAATCTTCGATTAGGTTCAGCTCCCAAACCCGCGGGGGTTGTATTGGGGTCCGGGGATAAAGCGCCGAAACTTACTTGCCTTCATCCTTGCCCGCTGACACCTCCTGATTTTTTGCAAACTGCTGCTTCTGGGCAAGAATATGCGCCACGGGGAACAGCTCTAATCCAGACTTCGGAGTCTGAACATTTACCAAAGTCCTGCCTTTGTCAGAACAGAGGCTGCGAAGCCTGATCCTTCTCTGTCTGCCTGGAAGGTCCAGGCAGTCTTGCTTGGGCACGAGATTCAGGGCGTTTGTTCCGGAAATCGCGGAGGCCTGCTGCCAGGAAAACAAGAACGTGAACACTTACTCCTCTAGGGTTGAATAGAGAGACAGGATGGTTTACTTTCACTGGCCTTGTTTCCAGGTCCCCTCTAGGAACCTGGGAGGTTTCTGCGTCTCTGTGGTTATTTCTACAGCTTCTTGTCCCTTTACTCTGTTCTAGGCCCTGCCTTCTAAATGGGTTGGGAAAGTTTGACAGAGAAATCGTTTGGGAAAACTTCAAAAGTATATATGCAAAAAAAGAATAGTACGATGAATTCGATGTACCTGTCTCACACCTTCTATCAACTCATGGCAATTTTATTAACCTATAACCCAGCCCTCATTACTTCAGACACATTGCTTGAATCTCAGACCCGTGTCACTGATAAATTTAACACAACCCCGACTAAGATGAGTTAGACACTTGCCTCAGGCACAAAATTTAGGAGACTTCCAAAAAGCTTTGCAATAGAGACAATAACATTTGAAAGTATTTTTAAAGTAAAAATTAATGCAAAAAACTATAATGAATACAATATCAATATTTTAAATAGAGAATCAGTATTACTGATTCTTTCCTTCTGCCCAGCTCCTATATGACTGACAAAAGGCTGAAACTTAAGTATCTCTAAGAATGAGGATGCTTTTGAAAAACATAATCACAATATTATTATCACATCTAAAAAAAATACCAAAAATAAGATCATCAAGTATCCAACCATTGTTCAGACTTTACCAGTTTTATATATTTTATAAATATATTATATAACATATATTATAAAATCATATGTGAGTTACAAGGAGGGCTGGAGTGAGAATTCTCAGGCACCTTTTATCTAAGGTGTGTAAGTTATCAAGACCTTGGACATAGATCACTTGAAGCATTATGTCATCATCAAAGGTTTGGCAACAAACTTCCAACAGGCCTGGTCCAGGAAAGTTGTCTTGGGAAATCTGATATATGGGTATGAAGTTTATGTGAATGAAAGAGTAGAACAGTAGGAAAGAGGTATAAATGTGAAAGTCTCTCAGATAGTGGTAATGGTAGGTAAGGGGGTAGTAGAATGGAGTGCTGAGGAAGAAAGAAAATCAAGGAATGTGGACAGGAATAGAAACACAAAAGGAGAAACAAAGATCATAATCGGTGGCATGGGTAAAGAGGAAAGATTATTATGGCTGTGGGATAGCACAGGAAAGAAAAAAGAAGAATATGGTATTTATCAATCAGAAAGATGAGTAAAACGATCACAGTGCATGAAGGAGTAGAAACTGTAGACTGATCTATGGTGGGTAAATCTCACCATGCGAACGCTAACTAAAAAGTTAGAAGTCATTTACAGTGTTCCCAATGTTAAGGCCTTCTCTTATATTCCATCAATTGCCTAAACTCCTTTAAATTTTACTTTACTTCAAATACAGATCATTGTCTTTTTAAACCACATTATTTTGGCCTTTGTTTCCTGCTGTATAGATTTACCATAACTGCACCAGACAATGTTGTTAACTAATCAGGGATCTTAGTTGCAGAAGATAGAATCCACACAAATAAGGTAAAATTAAAAGGGATTTCTTAGGCATTCACAGAGTTTCTTGGAGACCAGAATCAAGTATAGATTACACTACACTGCCAGAAGCACTCAGCCATGAAAATGCTTCTGTAGAAATCTTACTGCTGCCACTTCTGGTTCCACAAAATCCTAGACAGTAGCTGCACATAAACCAAAATACCTGCAACAACCTTGCATATGTGAAAGGATTTCAAGCTAAAATCAAACCAGAGGATATGAAATGAAAGGTCACATACGCACCCTCTGAAGAATGGTAGGTAAGAGCTAGGAGACTTATTTCCCCTAAAATGCCTAATTTACAGAAGACAGAGACTTATCTCCTAATCAATGAGTAGCCCTTAATCTGACTGGACTTGCCCTTCTTTGCATTCTTGATCATAAATACAACCACCTCAAAAACCTCAATAGACCTACCTTGCTATATATTATGAGTTTCCTGAATTGTAATTCCTTTGCTATTCCTGAATAAACTCTATTTTTTGGTAATTTGAACTTGTCTCAGTTTACCTCTTTATTTATGTTGACATATGTCAGAAGAGCTATTCAGTCTTTATCTCACAATATTCATTTCTCCCAGTCTTACACTGCAAAGTCAAGTGGGCCTTAGGAAGCATCATTATGAACAAAGCTAGTGGAGGTGATGGAATTCCAGTGGAGCTATTTCAAATCCTAAAAGATGATGCTGTGAAAGTGCTGCACTCAATATGCCAGCAAATGTGGAAAACTCAACAGTGGCTACAGGACTGGAAAAGGTCAGTTTTCATTCCAATCCCAAAGAAAGGCAATGCCAAAGAATGTGCAAACTGCCTCACAATTGCACTCATCTCGTACGTTAGCAAGTAATGCTCAAAATTCTCCAAGCCAGGCTTCAATAGTATGTGAACCATGAACTTCCAGATGTTCAAGTTGCATTTAGAAAAAGCAGAGGAACCAGAGATCAAATTGCCAACATCCACTGGATCATCGAAAAAGCAAGAGAATTCCAGAAAAACATCTACTTCTGCTTCATTGACAAAGCCTTTGGCTGTGTGCATCACAGCAAACTGTGGAAAATTCTTCAAGAGGTGGGAATACCAGACCACCTTACCTGCCTCCTGAGAAATCTATATGCAGGTCAAGAAGCAACAGAACTGTACATGGAACAACAGACTGGTTCCAAATAGGAAAAGGAATATGTCAAGTCTGTATATTGTCACCCACCCTGCTTATTTAAGTTCTATGCAGAGTACATCATGAGAAATGCTGGACTGGATAAAGCACGAGCTGGGATCAAGATTGCCAGAAGAAATATCAATAACCTCAGATATGCAGATGACACCACTCTTCTGGCAGAAAATGAAGAGGAACTAAAGAGCCTCTTGAGGAAAGTGAAAGAGGAGAGTGAAATAGTTGACTTAAAACTCAACATTCATAAAACTAAGATCATGGCATCTGGTCCCATCACTTCATGGCAAATAGATGGGGAAACAATGGAAACACTGACAGACTTTATTTCTGAGGGCTCCAAAATCACTGCAGATGGTGCCTACAGCCATGAAATTAAAAGACACTTGTTCCTCGGAAGAAAAGCTATGACCAACCTAGACAGCATATTAAAAAGCAGAGACATTACTTTGCCAACAAAGGTCTGTCTAGTCAAAGCTTTGGTTTTTCCAGTAGTCATGTATGGATGTGAGAGTTGGAGTATAAAGAAAGCTGAGCGCCAAAGAATTGATGCTTTTAAAGTGTGGTGTTGGAGAAGACTCTTAAGAGTCCCTTGGACAGCAAGGAGATCCAACCAGTCCATCCTAAAGGAGATGAGTCTTGAATATTCATTGGAAGGACTGATGCTGAAGCTGAAACTCCAATATTTTGGCCACCTGATGCAAAGAACTGACTTCTTGGAAAAGACTGTGATGCTGGAAAAGATTGAAGGCAGGAAGAGAAGGGGACGATAGAGGATGAGATGGCTGGATGGCATCACCGACTCGATGGACATGAGTTTGAGTAAACTCCGGGAGTTGGTGATGGACAGGGAAGCCTGGAGTGCTGCAGTCCACAGGCTCGCAAAGAGCCGGGACACAACTGAACTGAACTGAGTCTTACACAAGCACATCTGCTCAGCAAAAGCTATGTGACACAGGAAATCCTAGTGACAAGGAGATCTGAGAACTGGAGATTTTACTGCTGCAGGTTTAGTGTACAGGAGGCACATTGCAACAGGTTTGCAGAGGTGTAGAGTGAGCAATCTTTACTATTGGTCATGGTTGCTACCTGGTATCCATTTCACCCTTTTTCCTTCTTAAAAAACTGATATTGTTCCAATATCCATCATTCATAAATTGAAGAACTCAGGAGACTCTACCCCCATTTTAAGTTCCAGGGCAATTTATGAGTAGTTTAAGATGAATATGTAAATCCTATACCTTTATAGGGAGAAGGCAATGGCACCCCACTCCAGTACTCTTGCCTGGAAAATCCCATGGATGGAGGAGCTTGGTAGGCTGCAGTCCATGGGATCGCTAAGAGTCGGACACGACTGACTTCACTTTCACTTTTCACCTTCATGCAATGGGGAAGGAAATGGCAACCCACTCCAGTGTTCTTGCCTGGAGAATCCCAGGGACGGGGGAGCTTGGTGGGCTGCCGTCTATGGGGTCACACAGAGTTGGACACGACTGAAGCGACTTAGCATGCACGCATGTATGCCTTTATAGATGATTGATTTACAAATTTAGGTTTAAACAAATAAGCAAAAGCATTCCCCTGCTGGCTGTTATAAGTTCAGAGGTAGGCAGGCAAGCTAAATTGTCATAATCACACTTTAATGATTGAGAGGAGAGGTTATGCTTTTCCTTTGTGTTAAGAGCAAAGAACATTTTGCCCAAAGTGCTTCAGGCTGCAATATTAAAGATAGCTGTAAGATTAGGCAGCCTAAGCGTAATACTGACAAACTGGTTAAACTTGGTTCTATTCTTGCTTCACACTGTTGGTCATCCCAGTCAGACTTAAAAGTGGCCCGTACGGGGATCGAACCCGCGACCTTGGCGTTATTAGCACCACGCTCTAACCAACTGAGCTAACCGGCCCTCATACAAACTACTACTCTTCGTTAATGGTTTAATTGCATTGACCTTCTAGAATTTCTTTATCACAAATGGGAATATCAGTCCTATATATAGTGGGTCTGCTTCTGTTAAAGGGAAACAAAAGAAAAAAGTCTATCAAGGTCAAGAATGAACCTTACCTTTCAGAACATACCTTCTTGGAACCAATGCAAATGCATTTTGTAATGCAAACTCTTCTGTAACAAGTACAAAAACCATTTTTAATGAAAATGGCAAATTGGAACATTTGATAGTAAGGACTTTGATATATCTGCATCTTGGAGACCACAGTAAAAGATGGTAAGAGAAGGGAAAAGAGTCTTTCTACCTACAGACTTTTGGGGAATGAGAAGAATAGGTGCTTGGAAGAAATACCAGCAGTATTTTTAAAGACAAATTGAATTAAAATAATTCATCCATCCAAACACGCACTCATCCATCCCTGAGCAAAAATTAAAAGCTTCCTTCCAAGAGCAAATAATGGAAATGTAATGCTAGTGATAAATGAAAGGCATATAACCTTAATAATGAGCTAGAAAAAAACTCAATGTGAAAAAGCTCTACATGAACCCAGGGAATAGTAATGAATAAAGCTTTCCATGAACAAATGAGGAACTAGGTCTGAGGTGGAAAAAAAATGAGCTGATGCTTAGGACAGGTAGAAAAAAATATACATTGAATTTGGGAATGAATGTGGTGTTGTGAGAGTAAAATGGACCTGCTTTTTAAGGTTGCTATGCAATACTTCAGTTCTAGTTTTTCAGTACTTTCTATTTAGACATCACAGGTGTAAATAAAATCTTACTTAGCCATGATTATGAACCAAAGACTATTTATGTCTTTTAAATGAATTAACATATTTAAACATAACTAATTTATGAGGTGACTGTTAAACAATCATTCTCGTTTTACAAATAACCGAGGACAGAGTTTAGAGTCAGCATTCTGATCATTTAACCTTAGAGAACTTCCTTTTCATTGTCACTAAACTGCTCCTTAAAATCGGTATTTATCTTTTTTTTAGTGGATGGCCATATTCTGAGGACCCTCCTATTCAAAAAACCAACTTTATTGCATCTTGATTTATATCCCAGGATATTAATTGCTTCAATTTTCAATTAATATTAATCTCACCACTAATACTGAATATGGAACACGGATCTGAAAACTCCTATCCCAGGTAAGGAAAACTCTGAGCATCAGCCACGTTTACTGTATTATTATGGCAGGGCAATTCTTTCTAGCAATTTTACTGTATTATGTAGTGATTCACTTCCTTTTCTTGGTTCCCCAATACGGAAAGGAGATATATTGAGAGCAAACACCCTAGAGACATTGATTTTTTTTTTTCCCCCTCTCTCTTTTTCCTCTGATTTTTTTTTCTCTCCAAGAAACAGTTTCCTTATGGAAAACAAAACAAAATGAAATAAAGAAAGGCCCTCTGTTGTACCTTTTAGCTGCCAGGTCTCTGCTATCGTTCTGTTTTGTTAATTGGAGTGGGATCTGTTCACTCCGCCTAAGCAGGTTCTAGAACCCGCTAGCAAGAAAATTTGCAGACTCTCCTTCTCTGCAAAGAAGTTCCAATGCCAAATATAGAACTCTCAGGCTAGCACAGGTTTCCATTTTAGAGGACAAAAATCGAGGTCAACCTTGGCCCGTACGGGGATCGAACCCGCGACCTTGGCGTTATTAGCACCACGCTCTAACCAACTGAGCTAACCGGCCAGGACGACACCTTTGCCCTTCACATTACAAACGACACTTAAACAGCATGGTTTTGCAGTTTACTGTGGGAAGCATAAGTTGCTTCCATTCTTTTTCTCGTCTTTCTTCATTGGCCTAGAAAATGGATGAAAAAGCTTCTCATTCTGCCTCAAGAAAGTGTCCTTCTTCCGGAAAAACTTAAAGCTCTCTCAAACTTTGGATTCTGACCCGAGAAGATTCAGGCCAACGTCCCCAGGCAGGGCTTCCTGAGACCGCGACGGGTGCATCACGGAACTGACCACGAAGCCTCCAGAGGCCTCGAAGGACTCGGCTCCGGCGCGCAAGACCCAGATTCCTCTCTACTCTTGGAGACCTTTAAGCTTTCCTCGGAAGCCTCGGGTGCCATGAACCTGAACCCTGTCGCCGCCTGGCCTCTGGGTGGTTTTGCCCGCCCCGCCACCCGGAATCCGCAGCTGTGAGCCCCAGGTATCGGGCTCCGAGCACGGGAATGTATGTGAGTCTTGGTGTTGCAGTGTTGGTCATCAAACACGTGGTGGCGCCCGACGGACCGGCTGCGGTCAGCGGGAGCGAAAGAAACTTGGGGATGGGAGAAGTGGAGACCCGGATTGGGCAACTCTGTGAAGAGGCGGGAAACCCCCTTTGAGCGGCTAAACTGCGAGGTGAACCCTGAGGGCAGGGATCAACCCAGGGAAAGGCCGGCAGAGGAGCTAATTCCCTATTCGCCCTCTGCTCTTTTCTGGATTCTACTTCTTCCCTCCTTTCCAACACGACTGTTCCTGTTAAGTTAGGGATAGTAGTGTTTTTAGAAGTTAACTGTGTTCATGGGGTTCTCAAGGCAAGAATACTGAAGTGATTTGCCATTTCCTTCTCCAATGGACTGAAATCAGATTGATTAAATTCTTTGCAGCCGAAAATGGAGACCCTCTATGCTGCTGCTAAGTCGCTTCAGTCGTGTCAGACTCTGTGCGACCCCATAGACGGCAGCCCACCAGGCTCCCCCCGTCCCTGGAATTCTCCAGGCAAGAACACTAGAGTGGGTTGCCATTGCCTTTTCCAGGAGACGCTCTATACAGTCAGCTAAAACAAGACAGGCAGCTGACTGTGGCTCAGATCATGAACTCCTTATTGCAAAATTTAGACTTAAATTGAAGAAAGTAGGGAAAATCACTAGACCATTCAGGTATGACCTAAATCGAATCCCTTACGATTATACAGTGAAAGTGACAAATAGATTCAAGAGATTAGATCTGATAGAGAACCTGAAGAACTATGGAGGGAGGTTCACTACATTGGATAGGAGGCAGTGATCAAGACCATCCGCAAGAAAAAGAAATGCAAAAAGGCAAAATGGTTGTCTGAGAAGGTCTTATGAATAGCTGAGAACAGAAGAGAAGCTAAAGGCAAAGGAGAAAAGGAAAGATATACCTATTTGAATGCAAAGTTCCAAAAAATAGCAAGGAGAGATAAGAAAGCCTCCCTCAGTGATCAGTGCAGAGAAATAAAGGAAAACAATAGAATGGGAAAGACTAGAGATCTTTTCAAGAAAATTAGAGATACTAAGGGAACATTTCATGCAAAGATAGGCACAATAAAGGACAGAAATTGTATGGACCTAACAGGAGCTGAGGATAGTAAGAAGAAGTGGCAAGAATACACAGAAGAACTATACAAAAAAGATCTTCAAGACCCAGATGACCTCGATGGTGTGATCACTCACCTAGAGCCAGACATCCTGTAATGCAAGGTCAAATGGCCTGAAGAAGCATCATTATGAACAAAGCTAATGGAAGTGATGGAATTCCAGTTGAGCTGTTTCAAATCCTAAAAGATGATGCTGTGAAAGTGCTGCACTTAATATGCCAACAAATTTGGAAAACTCAGCAGTGGTCACAGGACTGGGAAAGGTCAGTTTTCATTCGAATCCCAAAGAAAGGCAATGTCAAAGAATGTTCAAACTATTGCACAATTGCACTCATCTCACATGCTAACAAAGTAATGCTCAAAATTCTCCAAGCCAGGCTTCAAAAAATTCTCCAAGCCAGGCTTTCAGTACACGAATCCTGAACTTCCCGATATTCAAGCTGGATTTAGAAAAGGCAGAGGAACCAGAGATCAAATTGCCAACATCCGCTGGATCATTGAAAAAGCTAGAGAATTCCAGAAAAACATCTACTTCTGCTTCATTGACTATGCCGAAGCCTTTGACTGTGTGGATCACAATAAACTGTGGAAAATTCTTCAAGAGGTGTGAATACCAGACCACCTTACCTGCCTCCTGTGAAATCTGTATGCAGGTCAAGAAGCAACAGTTAGAACCAGACATGGAACAACAGACTGGTTCCAAATAGGGAAAGGAGTATGTCAATGATGTATATTGTCACCCTACTTATTTAACTTTTATGCAGAGTACATCATGTGAAATGCTGGACTGGATGAAGCACAAGCTGGAATCAAGATTGCCAGAAGAAATATCAATAACCTCATACATGCGGATGACACCACCCTTATGGCAGAAAATGAAGAGGAACTAAAGAGCCTCTTGATGAAAGTGAAAGAGGAGAGTGAAAAGGTTGGCTTAAAACTCAACGTTCAAAAAAATAAGATCATGGTATCCTGTCCCATCACTTCATGGCAAATAGATGGGGAAACAATGGAAACAGTGAGAGACTTTATTTGGGGGGCTCCAAAATCACTGCAGATGGTGACTGCAGCCATGAAATCGAAAGATGCTTGCTACTTGGAAGAAAAGCTATGACCAACCTAGACAGCATATTAAAAAGCAGAGATATTACTTGGC
This sequence comes from Bos indicus x Bos taurus, assembly GCF_003369695.1. Lineage (NCBI taxonomy): Eukaryota > Metazoa > Chordata > Mammalia > Artiodactyla > Bovidae > Bos > Bos indicus x Bos taurus. Next base: position 32,110,987 of record NC_040098.1, read on the forward strand.
CCACAAAGGTCTGTCTAGTCAAAGCTATGGTTTTCCAGTAGTCATGTGTGGATATGAGAGTTGGACTATAAAGAATGCTGAGTACTGGAGAACTGATGCTTTTGAAGTGTGGTGTTGGAGAAGACTCTTGAGAGTCCCTTGGACAGCAAGGAGGTCAAACCAGTCAATCCTAAAAGAAATTAGTCCTGAATATTCATTGGAAGGACTGATGCTGAAGTTGAAACTCCAATATTTTGGCCACATGATGCAAAGTACTGACTCACTGGGAAAATCTTTCTCTGATGCTGGGAAAGATTGAAGGCAGGAGGAGAAGGGGACAACAGAGGATGAGATGGTTGGACGCTCCAGGAGTTGGTGATGGACAGGGAAGCCTGGGGTGCTGCACTCCGTGGGGTCGCAAAGAGTCAGACTGGACTGAGGGACTGAACTGAATTGACCTGTTTGCATATGTATTTATGTATATTACATAGTTTCTTTTGGATAGGCACTGCTAGTAAATAAAGTTTTAAATACAATACTTGGTATTCACTTTTTTTTTTTCCTGGAAATGGGAATCATACTCTTTGGTTGGCTGAATCTGCCATTTTTTTCTTGCTTTCCATTTCACTAAAATTTTGCTTTTAATATCATACATATAAATTATTCTTCTGGCCCTTCAGCACCTTTCACTAACTTTGTACATCTTTTAATCAACTTGTACATGTCTTCATTTGTTTTGTTCTTTGGTGAAAATTCTGAAAGTTTGTATAGCAGAATGTTATTAGTAGTACCTGACATTCTGGTTCTACTCAGGTACTTGGTATGTTTAAGTGGTTTTTGAGAACCTGGGCCCTATTCAGACTTAGATGGTAGACTGTAGTCGCTTGCTTTGTGTTAAAGGTCAGTTTCCTGGGAAATAAACACTGCGATGGAGATAGAGATGCCAAAGCAGTGACCCAGGGGAGGCTGCAAGGCCGGCTGCAGGGCCAGAGCTTGCCTCCTCCTCCACCCCTAGCCCCCACCCCCCACCCCTACCCCACCGCCTCTGCTGATTCATAGCAGCTCCAGCTGGCAGCAGCCTTTTCTGGGGATGGCTGCTGCTGAAATTCCTCAGAGATAACCAATTGCTTCTCCTTGAGCCTGGTGTAAGATGGTGTTAGAGTCTTATTAGGACCACTCTTAGAATCGACCGCAATAAGAGGGTGAAGGAAACAGGATTAGGAAGAGGCAAAAGCTGAACTTGATGTTGTAAAAGAAGCCTCAGTTCAGCTTACCAGGATATCTGAACCTGAAATGGCCCTTTAGTAATATTCTGAATTGAGGCTGGATTTGAGCTACACTCAAGGGTTGGTGTACTCTTGAGCAAGGTTTCCCTCTTGTCTGTTGCCGATAGCGCCGAGTAACCCAGCCGTAAGCCATTAGAAGTCAACATTCCTGAAGTGGAGAAATAAGTGCCACCATTCTGGAGGGTGATTTGACAGGTGCATCACACCACTGTTCTTTCAGAAATCTTGTGTCAAATACATACTTTTGACCAGTATCTTTGATCAGTAACCCCTCCTTCAACACACTAATATAGAAGAGAGCAGGTGTGGCTAAAATAATATGATGGCTAATAGAAGATCATTTCATTTTTTCTTTTAGGCTTCAACAAAGGTCTCTGACACACACTCCCCCACCCCTAACACTTCATACAACCCCCCAGCCCCCACCCCCGACACACACACCCGTTGCCAGAGTTTATAGTCTAGTTGAATCCAGTGATGTCCACTCTGAAACAATTTCTCATGAGAAGATAGTCATCTTAATCTAGTACCTGTATTTATTCTTCCAAAAGAACATTTTTCTTTGGTTTTGACTGACATAAGTTTGCTTCCCCTCCTGCCTCCCCGCCCCCCACCCCCCCCACCCCCGCTTTTATCACCTGGCAAACCAGTTTCTAAATTCATTATAGCGAAGAGACATATGAAATTAAGTTCAAATAGAGTATAACTAAAAGCTTTGCTAAGATGGGCTCCGTGGCTTAGCTGGTTAAAGCGCCTGTCTAGTAAACAGGAGATCCTGGGTTCGAATCCCAGCGGGGCCTGCCAGAGTCTTACTCTGGTTCTGGTTTTTGCGAAAACTCAGAAAATATTTTTCTCTAAGTGAGTAGAAACTAACTTGAATTGACACTGGATGAATATCCTAATACTCAGAACTTAAGCTTTGCTTGGGAAAAATGGGGTACTTTGTAGAAGAGGACAGAGGTAAAAGGATAAAGAATACCCCGAGAAGCATTCCCAAATCATAGATCAGAAGTAATTTAAGGACTCTCTGATTGTTTGTCTGAATCATGATATTAGCAGTGAATAGGTAATCTAGCCTAGCAGAGGTTTGCCCTTTTGTCTAACTATTGGAATCAAGTGAAGGAGATTCAACAGCTTTAAATACATGCCCTTTCAGATATCCTTTAGATTTGTCTGATTACTGGAGAGCTTTAATTATTTTTTTGCAACCTCAGATACACTTGGAGTAGGGTTGGCACTCAAGTTTTTTTTTGTTTGTTTGTTTAATAGACTATTAAATAGCTAATGGCTTTTCTAATTTCAAGGTAATATGTAGAAGTATTAGTACCAATCATCTTTAAGGAACAATGGATAGGGTAGGAAGACCTATGGTCAGAAGTGATTAGTTTAAATCCTCTGTCATTGAACCTTTTCTTGCTACTTACCACTTCTAGGAAGACTTCAATTTTCCTTTGCATGTCTGCTCTTAGCCTCATCCTAAAGAAGGTAAGGGGGAAAAAAGAGAAAGGGCTAAAAAAAAAAAAAAAAAAAACACCTAATGTAAATGTTGAATTGAGTACTGTAATAGCTGTTTCTACTTTTCAAGTGATTCTGGACTCTAGGTCATCACTGAAGTTTTTGAAAAGAGACAAATGGTTAGTGACAAAGAAGAGTGGTTAGTGACAAAGCATATAAAGCATCTAGCATGAGTTTAGAGACAAATGAAGTCACACTTTTTTCTAGACAGATTTTTACATAAAAGTTCTGATAAAGACATTAAATCCTAAAAACAAAGATGTTTCTGCTTATCTGCTGTTTCTTTTGACATTCTAAGATATATCTTAAAATAATTAGGCTCTACAAATGTCCACTTCCCCATACTTAGTAATGTGCACAAAATTCTACAGGCAATGATTGCACCTTAAGTACCTTCTTGCTTCTCATTGTCATGGCCTAACAGATTAATTACTCCTTTGTTGAGCATCTGGGAATGCAAATGTGTCAAAAGACTGACATTTTAAAGAATCTCTTAAAATGGAGTTGAATCTAATCAGTGAAATCCTGTACCTCTAGAAGTGTTCAGTACTTAATAGGTCTAAATGATAAAAGGTTGTTATTCTATAAAACAGTTTTAAACAAGTCATGGACATTCTCAATTGTGTCTTTGTTAAAGGGACTTCTCCTTAGTTGAACTACTCTTTCTTTCTTTCTTGACCTACCATATTCTTCATTCAAACTTCCTTCTCCATTAAATGTTCTCTGGCTTGGGATGCTCAAATGGACAGCTCCTCTTTTGTGCTCTGAGGGTACAACTGACATTGTCTTAAGCCAGCTGTGTGGGTCTTTCTTCTTCATATCCAGGTATATACTTCCCATCTTGGACACTGGATAAAGTTTGGTGAACAAATTCAAATGGAATGTCCCTTGAAAAGGTGGAAAAGTAAGGCATGGTGATGAGAGAAAATGTTAGGGAAAGAGGAGTCTCTGGAGCTGACCCTTCCTTGGCTGCCTGCCTGGAGCTGATCTTTCAAAATATCTATGTCTGAAAGAGGTCTCTGCCTAATTTCAAATTCACATTTCCATTGCCACCAGGATTTCACATGAGTACCACTGGCACCATACACCATAAACTCAACTGATCATTATTTCCACTGGAAATCTATTATTAAACTTGACTCTTCCTGCTGCCTTACCCCACCAAATTACAACAGTCTTCCTGATTTACATTTAACATATGTGAGGTGTTTTTCTCTCTGTTCATCTACTTGGTTCTTATTTGGACCTTCTTCACTACAATCTCTAACAGCCTCTTCCTGTTCTCCCTGTCTTCAAGACTGGCCATCTGAAGTCATTCTCAACCCAGAAGACATATATCTCTGGCTTAAAATACAAAACATCATTTCCTCCCTAAGATTTCCCAGTCTTAAACCTTTCTTCTTTTTCTAATATATGCATTTAAACCTATATATTTTCTTCTAAGCACTACTTTAGTTGCGTGTTGTATTTTCATTCTTTCAATTCAAAGTATTTTCTAGTTTCCATTGTACTTATATTTTACTTAGAAGTATACTTCTCTGGAGAAGGCAATGGCACCCCGCTCCAGTACTCTTGCCTGGAAAATCCCATGGATGGCGGAGCCTGGTAGGCTGCAGTCCATGGGGTGGCTAAGAGTCGGACACGACTGAGTGACTTCACTTTCACTTTTCCCTTTCACACATTGGAGAAGGAAATGGCGGCCCACTCCAGTGTTCTTGCCTAGAGAATCCCAGGGGCGGGGGAGCCTGGAGAGCTGCCGTCTATGGGATCACACAGAGTCGGACACGACTGAAGTGACTTAGCAGCAGCAGTAGCAGCATACTGCTCAAGTTTCCCAGTATTAGAATTTTTTTAGTTATCATTTTGTTATTGACCTCAAGTTTAATTCTGTTATTGTCAGAAAACATTTTTTTAAATTGTTTGAATCCTTTTAAATTTATTAAGACTTGTTTTGGGGCCCTTTTTGTTTTGGTGTAGGTTTAATGTGCACTTGAAAATAATGAGAATTCTGCAGTAGTTGGATGTTCTGTGTGATAAATGTCAACTAGATCAAGTTGAATAGGTACTACTATGGCTCGTGTCCTCAATTCCTACTTATTTCCCCTTTTCTGTAAGTTTCTCATCAGCTACTAAAAGTGATCTTTAAAATCACCAACCATAGCTCTGCTTATTGTGGTTCTTGTTTTAGTTTTCTCAGTTTGGCTTCATATAAGAATTGACGTGTCTTCTTGCTGAGTTGATCACTTTATCATTGTGAAATGTTCTTTATCTCTGGTCTTACTTTTTACTTTGATGTCTCCTCTATTTGTCAACCAAGTTTCTAATGGTTGATGTTTGCATAGTTCCCCGACACTTTATTTTCAACCTGTTGTCTTATTTTTCAAGTATATTTCTTGTAAGCAGGACACAAAAGGCTCTTGTTTTCTTTATTTTACTATTTAGCCAGCCCATTTATGCCTTTTAATTATTTATTCCATTTACATTAAAAGCAATTATATATATCTGGGTTTAAGTTGACATCATTATTTGTTTTCCACTTATCCTACTTGTTCTTGGTTCCTCCTTTTCTACCTTCCTTTGAATTAATATTTCTTATTCCATTTAATCTTTATTTAACCTAAGATGTAGTATCATTTCCCTCCAGCTGCTTTTAAGATGTTTTAAATCTTTGTTTTACAAGAATATCAACATAATTTGGCTAGTTATAGTTTTCTTTATGTTTATGCAGATTGTTATTTGCTGAGCTTATTCAATGAATGAGTTGTCACATGTTTTCCCCCACTGAGCTATAAGTACCCTTAAGTTTAGAGCATTTTAATGTATGTAAATCACACTTAAAAAGAAAACAAAAACCTTAAGTGTAAATATAGATGACATCTACACTCCAAGAATTAAAGATTAGTCTCCACTCCCTCTCTCATCAGATTCAAATTGAAATATACCTTCCCCAGTTTGGGAGGCACATCCATCTTGCCTTTGATCTGGCCCATATATAACCATTTAGTCTTATTTCTTTCCATGTCTTGCTTCAAATGCTTGGATTCCCACCCCCTCCACCCCGAAGATTATTCCTATTTCGTTCACTTCCCAACAACAAAAAAATTCCCTTATTAACCTCTAAGCATCATACTTCTTTTCATCTATTAAGTCTTAGATTTGGTGTCATTTTCTCTTGGAAGCCTTCAAGGGCATTCCAATTTTTTGGCCGTTCAAGCAGGTTTTTCTGAACATTATGGTAGATATGTTTGGTAAACACATTTCTACTTGTATTTGTTATTGATTTTAAAAAGAAAAAAAAAAAAAAAAACGAAGAAAGAAAAATGGAAACATTTCAAAGACCTAGAACAAGAAAGAATATTTACCTCTACCTATTCGCCCCTCAGGGAGAAGGCAATGGCACCCCACTCCAGTACTGTTGCCCGGATAATCCCATGGATGGAGGAGCCTGGTGGGCTGCAGTCCATGGGGTCGCTAAGAGTCAGACACGACTGAGTGACTTCACTTTCACTTTCCACTTTCATGCATTGGAGAAGGAAATGGCAACCCACTCCAGTGTTCTTGCCTGGAGAATCCCATGGACAGGGAAGCCTGGTAGGCTGCAGTCCATGGGGGTCGCAGAGTCGGACACGACTGAAGCGACTTGGCAGCAGCAGCAGCATTCGCCCGTCATGTCTGGTTTCCGTAGTGTAGTGGTTATCACGTTCGCCTAACACGCGAAAGGTCCCCGGTTCGAAACCGGGCGGAAACAGGCTTCAGCTGGGGATCGTTTTCTATTTCCACAGAAGACCTCTGTACGTTGTTTTTGCGGTACCAGACTTCAAAAATATACCACATTTGCCCTTCTCTTGAGGCCGAGGGGTTTAAAACGAAAAGCTGTCTGGACGCCCTCTGCTCTGAAGCCCGGGTTTCCCCTTTCCCACCCGCTCTTTCCCCTCCTGCACTCGGCGTTCTCCTGCTGGAAGGACCGAGGGGCCAGCCTGGGTCAACCGGAGGAGACCCCTGATGCACCAGGCCTGCGCCGTGTGTCTGTCTTGGACGAACAGGTTTTCTGCAAAGTGACTTTCTCCTGACCTTCAGAGAGACAAAAGTGCTTCACCTCAAAACCAGACAGCGATCTCACAACTGTTCAGTTATTATTACTCCTATTAGTACCATCCAGTAGTTCCAAAGCTCATCAGGCATAGATTGGGAAAAAAGAGTTGTGGGGAGCAATTGGGGTTGGGGAATGGATAAGAGGAGATTCCTGTCCTCAAAAACTCCCCGGGTATCTGTGCTGGAGCAAGAAGGCTCTTACCTGCATTTTGGGGAGCGCCCTTCCCCTCTGTTCCCACCACCCCAGAAAGATCCTCTGGGACTGTTTCTCCGTGGGGCTAGATTTTAGGCTATTCAACCGCAGTGGAACAAGCCAGACCCGCCCCCACCTCCCCCCCGCTCACCCCCCAGGCCCAGGGCGGACTCCCGGCCTTGGCTGTTGCGGAGAGCCTCCTCTTCAGCGGAATCAAACTCTACGTTCTCCTAAAACTCAGCATCTGGCATCCAGCTCCGCCCTAAGTGGGAGGCCAGCAGGCGGAAACGGCCTCGGATGAAAGGAAGGATCTTGAGCATTCCTGAAATCAGTTACGTGCCAGCAGTTTGGGGATTTCCCGGAAATAAGAAAGGGTTGAAAAGTTTGGCGGCTTGTTTGTGTGTATTTCATGATGTATTTTGCTAAAAGTCACTTTAGAGGGATGGTTTTTCTTTTGGAATGGGCCTAACACAAGAAATAGCATGCTTTCACTTGATCCACCTTCAGGGAAATGACACTGTCTCCAGGTGTTCAGCTCAGTTAACGACCGCGCCTGCATTCAGTGACCACATGGGGGCGACAGAGACTGGGCTCTCCGGATGGGAAGCTAGGGCCCAGAATTTGCCCCCAATAGTCCAACCAGTAGACTAAGAGGATTCTTTCTGATGTGAATTCATTCAGATTTATTGGTGGACTTTAACTGACTTTTTTCCTTAGAGGTTAAGTCACACCAGATCGCATATTCTGGATACTTTGACTAGATAAAGGCAAAAGGAAACAGAAACGAGATGAAGCTTTCTTGGAGCAGGGCTGTGGCAGTTGGAGGGGTGAAAAGTTTTTCACATCTAAACACATTTTGAAGGTAGAACAAGACAATTTCCTCACATCCACGGAATGAAAGAAAATTTGAAGTAAAGAATATTGCCAAGATTTTTTTTTTCTGCCTAAATACCTGAAAAGTTGAAATTGTCACTAAGTGAAATATGCAAGCTTGGGGTTGGAGAAGGTCTTCTTGGGGACACTCAGAAACCGGTGGTCCTCTCTTCTTTCAACCTTGCAGGGAAACGATAAATACTGGTTTTTAGTCGAATGAGTAAAACTGGTCTTGCTGAGCTGTGATGGCCGAGTGGTTAAGGCGTTGGACTCGAAATCCAATGGGGTTTCCCCGCGCAGGTTCAAGTCCTGCTCACAGCGTTCTCGTTTTCGGTGTATCCTTGACTCTTGAAACTTCCAAATAATTTGCTGCCGTCCCACGCAGCATGCATTACAGAAAAATCTATTGAAAGGCAGTTCTGAAAATTTTAAAGAGAGTGGGCGCCAGCCAGCTTAGAGTTTCAGAGTTCCCTTTCATAGTCTGAGCCTCTGTGAGCATCCAGAGCCCAGCCTACCCACTGTCTACAAGAGGCTTGGATCACGCTCAAACATACTGGCTTCGTTGAGATGGTTTGTTAAGTCTGTAAGAGTGATGACAGTAGCAAAGCGAACAGAGGAGACGTTGGGAAATAGTTTCTCTTTGTGATTTGTGATTATAGAGAGCTGCAGCTACTTTAAATCATTCCCAGGCAACCATCTTCAGTGTTTGTCCTGATATCAGCGGCTGCAGGTGAGAGCCATAAAAATGGAAGATAATACTCCACGGCATTTGCCACGCTCTCTTTAAGAGAAAGCCTTTTATACAAAGGAGGAAATTGAGGCACAGAGAGAATATATTTTAAATTCTCACTTTGTTTTGAATTTCAAAACCATACAAAGTCTTGTCTCCTTCTCAACGTACTAAACCACTCTTTAAAAGCACTGTTGCATTTTCAGCTGTTTTGCCTACTTTGAACAGCTAAGTACATTTTTAAGCCAATTTTATTCTGTTTTTTGAGTTTGTTAAATGAGATTCTTAAAATGAATACTTCTATTGAATCCTTGTCTCCTTATAGGATTTTGAGGGCAGATGAACATTCTGTAGGAAAGAACGATGTGTGTGGGTGTTGTGGGGCGGGGGGCGGGGGTGCGGAATGAAGACCTCAAAACTAGCACTAATATACGCTGGGTAAGACAGGATTTGAAGTGGAATAAGAAATAGATAACTGAGTCCACAGAGATTTCATACTAAGCAGCAAACAAGTAAACAAGTTGTCAATGCATAGTCAGCAAGTAAGTGAAGACTCCTCATTGTTTTCAAAGAAAGCATTTTCTGTAAATACATGTTATGGAACCAAATCAGAAAAGAAAGCATGCTTTCCCGAAGTCAATTTAGTCTCTGGTTTTAACCCCTTACTAGATTTAAAAAAATTAATCATGTCTTTGGTTGGCATGAACTGCGGATAATGATGAAAACATGAACGTGAGGAACGCTTAACCAGCGAGGGCCAGTGGCGCAATGGATAACGCGTCTGACTACGGATCAGAAGATTCTAGGTTCGACTCCTGGCTGGCTCGTTAGGCTGACTTTTTTCCCTTCTAGGTACTCTTTTCTAAAGGATACTGAAACAAGTTTTTAAAGTCCTTCGAATATATTTTCGTGGAACTGATCCTTCATTTTCCGTCCGTTGAGTCTGAAAGAGACTTCAAGAATCATCAAAGGACCCATCCAGAAAGCTTTTCTTCCTACTTTTCATCGCTTCTTGAACTTGAGAAAAGTGACTGACTGAAAAAGACCATCAGAAGGGAGGTTTTTACATCAACGAAACTTTAAAGAAAAACGAAAAGAAAAAAATGTCCCTACCAGTATCTTCTGCATCAGTATTTTTTTTCCAACTGGGAAGAGTCCTGACTCTGAAGACCATCCTGCAAAGCTCTTTCCTCGCATGCTGCTGCTGCTGCTAAGTCGCTTCAGTCGTGTCCGACTCTGTGCGACCCCATAGACGGCAGCCCACGAGGCTCCCCCGTCCCTGGGATTCTCCAGGCAAGAACACTGGAGTGGGTTGCCATTTCCTTCTCCAATGCATGAAAATGAAAAGTGAAAGTGAAGTCGCTCAGTCGTGTCCGACCCTCAGCAACCCCATGGACTGCAGCCTACCAGGCTCCTCCGTCCATGGGATTTTCTAGGCAAGAGTACTGGAGTGGGGTGCCATTCCTCGCATAGCTACTGGCAAAAAGAGACATCTCCTATGGAAATGCTGAGTCAAGAAGTGTGGTAGAGACGCGATGAGGAAGGTTTTTTACCTCAGGATGGGCACGGTCGTTGTGAGCCCGGATAGCTCAGTCGGTAGAGCATCAGACTTTTAATCTGAGGGTCCAGGGTTCAAGTCCCTGTTCGGGCGTCTGCGTTTTGCTTCCCAGGTGTCACTAGTGGTACAGAACTGCCAACACAGGAGACATCGGAGACGAGGGTTCCACCCCTGGGTCGGGAAGACTCCCTGGAAGAAGGCCTCCAGTATTCTTGCCTGGACAATCCCAAGGACAGAGGAGCCAGCGGGCCAGAGTCCATAGGGTCGCAGAGTCTGACACTACCGAAGCGGCTTAGCACACACACCCTTGAGGTCCAGTGGGTTCTTTTCATCCCTGGTATCTACCCTACCAGCCGGAAACGTCAATCTTAGGACATACGCAGGAGCTGGGAAACTGGACCTCAAGTGGACAGAAAAACCAAGAGGAATCTCCCCACTATTTTTTAAAAGAAGATGAGTGTGTAAGGAAGGCGTGGAAAGGCAGCGTTGGAGCGGCATCTCCAAAGAGAACAGACTTGCCTCTTTCTCTGCGTTGAGGCAGAACAGAGAGGCTGGGGGAGATCACTGCCAAGTGAGGGGGAATTTCTCAAACTATACCAAAAGAGGATCTTCATAGGTGGCTAGATTTCTGAATGTGTAACTTCTATCCTCGCTCTGCACCGTAGGTAAAGTTCACCGCCACGAGGGAAAAGTTTAAGCTTGTGGACCTCGGATTATAATAACCGTGGGTTGTAAAGGTCCACCCAGCGGGTATCTTAAGTCCAAAATCAAGCCAGGAATGGCCCGTACGGGGATCGAACCCGCGACCTTGGCGTTATTAGCACCACGCTCTAACCAACTGAGCTAACCGGCCACCACAGGAGTGTCTCTCTTTTATGAAAGTAAATTGGTTTACATTTTTCTTTTGGTCTAAAAAATTATAAAAAATAATGTTTTTATCCCTCTTCCTCAGACCACATTCATAGATTTTAATGAGGAATCTATACTATTTCAATTCTTCGTATTTGGACTAGAAAATCCACGGATAAATTTTCGTGCAGAAATTGAGCATAGCTTATTTGTAGAAAAAGCACTGTAATAGGATCTTCAATAGTGGGTGAAGGGAGCCTTCCGTTTTTAAAAGCATGTCCCTACTATATCACAAATTGCAAATAATTTGTAACTTAGAGACCTAATGTTTTCAAGTTGGTATTAAAATTTTCACCCAGTGATACAGTGCATTCTCTGTATCACTCATCTTCCATTTTGCGAATGGAAGGATCCAAGCACGAGGTTGGAGAAGATAGAGTGAGATGAGCTCGTTGGCCCTCGGGGAGGCTATAGTTTTTATCACCTAAAGTTGAAGGAATCTCCTGCAGCCTCGGGAAATGTCCCTTTACATTTCCTGGGGTTGCATTGTTTTGTTTTGTTTTGGTTTTTTCCCTACTTTTTGAACTCTCCTGCTGACCTACCCCTAGTTAAATTTTCACTGAATATATTCATTTAAAGCTAAATGAATCAACAAGTAATGATTTTTGTCGAATTTTAAGCCGACGCTGATGCAAGGGGGAAGTGTGAGTTGCTGCTGCTGCTGCTGCTGCTGCTAAGTCGCTTCAGTCGTGTCCGACTCTGTGCGACCCCATAGACAGCAGCCCACCCGGCTCCCCCGCCCCTGGGATTCTCCAGGCAAGAACACTGGAGTGGGTTGCCATTTCCTTCTCCAATGCATGAAAGTGAAAAGTGAAAGTGAAGTCGCTCAGTCGTGTCCAACTCTTAGCGACTCCATGGACTGCAGCCTATCAGACGCCTTCATCCATTGGATTTTCCGGGCAAGAGTACTGGAGTGGGGTTCCATTGCCTTCTCCATGTGAGTTGCTAGTGGTTGCTTAAGTATTCAATAGTGAAAGGCTCAAGTCCCGCCAGTCTTCTAGGTTTTACTTCTCTAGTCTTCAAGAGCTCTTGTCCTAGTAAGGCTTACAGGTGCTCAAAAGTCACAGAAACGAAATCTGTTAACTCTTAGTCCCACGTCCTCTGTACTTTTCCAAATCAACTACCTTCTGGCTTTTGAGGATTCTTCTACATTCCAAAATGTGTATATAGACCCCTGATGTTCACTCAGAAAGCCATCGCTAAAGAATGAGCGTGTTTTAGCAATTTGAACTCCGAAAGAATTACTGTAAATAAGGGACAATTGAAATTGCTCGTGCCCTGCTTCTTATAGATGCCTTTAATAACATCTAAATAAATACATAAATATAAAGCACTAAGTGTTTTGCTTTGGGTTTTTTTCCCCTCTTTACCTTAAGGAATTACTGGTAGTTGTGGAAGAATTACTGTATATAGGCACAGAATTACGTTTTGCCATAGAAATTGAGGGTAAATGTATGCAATTCCTCAGTATATAAAAGGCACTATAGACTTATTATATTGTATATTTGAAGGCGATGGACATTTAGTTTGGCATCAGTATCTTGTAGTTCACGTTACAAAAGGGTAAGAAAACAGTTGCCGAAACCCGGGATTGAACCAGGGACCTTTAGATCTTCAGTCTAACGCTCTCCCAACTGAGCTATTTCGGCCACCCACTGGTCATTATCTTCTCAACTACTCTCTTTAAATAGTCTTTTCTTAACTACTTACTCCATTTCAGAAAAATGTAAGAAAACTTTTTGTCTTGTTTTCTGAAAACATAACACGCTTCCCCTTTCAAAAATAATTGTACCAACAACAAAAAATAAGACAATGGGGAAACACCCTCAAATTTCGTGAGTATGATAGGAGGAACAAAAGAACAGAGTGGTAAAAGAAAATTTATGTATATTTCTTAAGGGTATGAATTGGAGAGCTAAAGGGGCGTGGTGATTTATAGCTTCCTGTTGGAGTGGTAAGCTTCCTAGAACTCAAGACAACACCGTTTGAGATCATTTCTAGCTTGACGCTTAAATACCTTCTATTCTTTCAGTCATTTTTATTCTTTTATTCTATTAAAGTATAAGTTATATACAGTAAAGCACCCAGATTTTAAGTGCACAGCATGATGATCTCTACAAGTTTGCACCCCTTAGTCACCATGCATGCTCCCTCATGTTCCCTCTCATTTGTTTAAAACTTTATACATATTGAATCAAGTAGACTCTGCATTCTTATAAGTCTGGCTTCTTTCACTCAGTATTGTCTTTGAGATTCATCTGTTTTTTCTTAAAGCAGTTAAAAGCAGTTTGTTCCTATTTATAAACGTCCATTTTATGGTTGTACCACAATTTACTTATCCACTCAAATGTTGATAGGCATTTGGCTTTCAATTTGTGGTTATTATAAAAAGCACTGAACTTTCTTTTTTTTTTTTTAATTGAACAATATTTATTAAAATACAAAAATACACTTTTCTCACATTACAATCAATGTTCTTTTGTTGACATTTCCCCACCCCCCACCCTACCCCCCTTTCAAATCTGAACCTTTATTTCCTTTTAAAGCTAAAATAATATGTAAAGTTACATCATTAAATGGACCAGCATAACAGAGATCTCTGCCTTCCCCACCCATGCCCACCCTTTCTCTTCCCCTCCTCCCGAGGCAGCCCTGGGAGAGGGAAGCTTTTTGCCCCATTGTGCTACATTCAACAGGACTCCACGGCTAACTCACTGTGCCTGCGTGTACATCACTTTGTTCGAACTGTGGATTTCAGATCTTTCTTCCTGAAGCATCCTTGGTGAGGAAAGGCTTCGTCACTTTAAATGAGCCTGTGCCCTCTCTGTCTCCCCCTTTTCTTCTCTCCCCATCTTCTGCCCCTCTACCCATCATCACAACCCACTGACATCAGCCGTAATAATCCCTAATGAATCAGCATTTAGAGTAGTCACCAAATCACAAGCATGAGAAAAGCTTCCACTTCTCCAAGCTTCCCACTCCCGGCCTCTCCTCCCTTTCTCCACCTTAAAACAAACAAACCCTTTTTAAAAGAAAATCATCAAATGCCATCATTGTCGACAATCATTTGTTAGACACTGGGAACAACAGGTGGACACAGCACTATGCTGATGTATGCCCTCCCATGAATACCTTTTCTCTGTTGTTCTCCGCTCCCATCCCCCTCTGGGACCCCCAGGCCCCATGAACTTTCTTGTGCATAGTTTCAGATGAACATAATCATTGATTTATTAGATAGATACATCATGAGAAACGCTGGAAGAAACACAAACTGGAATCAAGATTGCCGGGAGAAATATCAATAACCTCAGATATGCAGATGACACCACCCTTATGGCAGAAAGTGAAGAGGAACTAAAAAGCCTCTTGATGAAAGTGAAAGTGGAGAGTGAAAAAGTTGGCTTTAAGCTCAACATTCAGATAACGAAGATCATGGCATCTGGTCCCATCACTTCATGGGAAATAGATGGGGAAACAGTGGAAACAGTGTCAGACTTTATTTTTCTGGGCTCCAAAATCACTACAGATGGTGACTGCAGCCATGAAATTAAAAGACGCTTACTCCTTGGAAGGAAAGTTATGACTAACCTAGATAGCATATTCAAAAGCAGAGACATTACTTTGCCAACAAAGGTCTGTCTAGTCAAGGCTATGGTTTCCAGTGGTCATGTATGGATGTGAGAGTTGGACTGTGAAGAAGGCTGAGCGCCGAAGAATTGATGCTTTTGAACTGTGGTGTTGGAGAAGACTCTTGAGAGTCCCTTGGACTGCAAGGAGATCCAACCAGTCCATTCTGAAGGAGATCAGCCCTGGGATTTCTTTGGAAGGAATGATGCTAAAGCTGAAACTCCAGTACTTTAGCCACCTCATGCAAACAGTTGACTCATTGGAAAAGACTCTGATGCTGGGAGGGATTGGGGGCAAGAGGAGAAGGGGACGACAGAGGATGAGATGGCTGGATGGCATCACTGACTCTATGGACGTGAGTCTGAGTGAACTCCGGGAGTTGGTGATGGACAGGGAGGCCTGGTGTGCTGCGATTCATGGGGTCGCAAAGAGTCGGACACAACTGAGAGACTGAACTGAATAGATGTAAATGTGGAATTGCGGGTCTACAGAATATATGTGTTTTTAACTTTATTACGTGCTGTGAAAATGTTTTCCAAATGTAACAGTTCACACTACTGAAAGCAACCTATGAGGCTTCCGGTTGCTTCACAGTCTAGCCAATACTGGGTATTATCATTTTAATTTCGGCTACTCGGGCCAGAATGTAGTGATAGTTCTTTGTGAGTTTGACTTGTATTTTTGATGATTATGATATTTTACATCTTCCCATATGTTCTTCCCTATTTAAGAAATTGGGTTGATTGCCAGTTTTTTAAAAAATGATTTGTAGTTCATTTCTTGTTCAGTCATTCAGTTGTGTCCAACTCTGCAACCGAATGGAATGCAGCACACCAGGCTTCCCTGTCCTTCACCATCTCTCGGAGCTTGCTCAAACTCATATCCATTGAGTTGGTGATGCCATCCAAACATCTTGCCCTCTGTCGTTACCTCCTCCTGCTGCCTTCAATCTTTCCCAGCATCAGGGTCTTTTCCAATGTGTTGGCTTTTATGTATTGTGAATACAAGTCCTTTGTCAGATATGTGTTGCAAATATGTTCTCCCAATTTGTGGTACATCTTTAGTTCTCCTAATTTTGTATTTTGAACTTTTTAATTTTAATGAAGTCCAACTTATCAGCCTTTACAGTTAGTGCTATTTTGCATCCTAGTTCAGAAATATTTGCCTACACTAAAGACATGAAGCTGTTCTATGTTTCTGTCTAGAAGTTTAAGTATTTTATTTTTAACATTTAAGTTTATATTCCATTTTGAATTTATGTGTAGTGTGAGATAAGTATTAAATTCATTTTCTTTAATGTATTATTTCAATTAACCCAGTATTATTTATTGAAAAGTCAATTTTTCCCCTACTGAATTGCACTGTCTCCCTGTCATCAAACAGGGAACTGTATATGTGTCTGTTTTTCCCTAGACTTTCTATTCTGCCCCATAGGCCTACGTTTGTCTTTACACTAAAATAACACTATCTTAATTTCTTTAACTTAAAATTAAGTAATAATATCTTCCAGCATTATTTACAATAGCCAGGACATGGAAACAACCTAGATAACCATCAACAAATGAACAGATAAAGAAGTAGTGGTACATATATACAATGGAGTATTACTCAGCCATGAAAAGGAATGAATTTGAGCCAGTTCTAGTGAGGTGGATGAACCTAGAGCCTGTTATACAGAGTGAAGGAAGTCAAAGAGAAAAACAAATTCATATATTAAAGAATATATATGGAATCTAGAAAAAGGGTACTGATGAACATACTTTTAGGGCAGCAATAGAGACACAGACATAGAGAACTTCTGGACATAGTGGGGGAAGAAGAGGGTGGGACGAATTGAAAGAGTAGCATTAAAACATGTACATTACCACATGTAAAATAGATAGCCTGTGGGAATTTGCTGTACAATGCAAGGAGCTCAACCTGGTGCTCTGTGATAGCCTAGAGGGGCAGTATGGGGCAGGAGGTGGGAAGGAGATTCAAGATGGAGGGGACATATCTATACCTATGGCTGGTTCATGTTGTTGTATGGCAGAACTGATACAACATTGTAAAACAAATATCCTCTGATTAACTAAATAAATTATTTTAAAAATTAAGTAATATTATCTGATAATACAGGGCCTTAGTTTTGTTTTTCTCACTTTGGATAGCCATAGCTATTCTGGATTTTTAAAAATTTTTAAATTTATTATTTAAAAATCATTATTTCAATGTAAGTGACTGTGGCTCAGATCATGAACTCCTTCATCAAATATGTATTTTGTAAGTATTTTCTCCAGTCTGTCATTCTCTTTCCATGGGCTTTCATAGAGAGAAGATTTTAATTTTAATGGACTCCAATTCTTCAATATTTTTTCTTTCACAGATTATATTCTTGGTATAGTATCTAAAAAATCATTTCCAGGGACTTCCCTGGTAGTTCAGTGGCTCAGACTCCCGTCTCCCAATGCACAGAGCCGGGGTTCAGTCCCTGGTAGAGGAATTGGATCCCACATGCCACAAATAAGACACTCAAATAAATAATTAAATATTTTTTAAAAAGTCATCACCAGGAGTTCCCTGATGGTCTAGTGATCAGGATTCAGTGCTTTCACTACCCTGGCTCAGGTTCAACCCCTGAGCATTGAATTGAGATCCTATAAGCTGTGTAGTGTGGTAAATAGTTATCACCAAACCTGAGATCAGCTAGGTTTTCTCCTATGTTATCCAGAAAGGTTTTACATTTTACATTTAGGTCTGGCTTGTCATCTACTTTTGAAATGGCAACCCACTCCAGTTTTCTTGCCCAGAAAATTCCATGAACAGAAAGTCTGGTAGGCTATAGTCCATGGGGTTGCAAAGAGTTAGACACTAATGAGAGATTAAGTGTGCATGCACATCATCTACTTGAATTAATATTTGTGACATAGGATCTATGTCTAGATTCATTTTTATTTTGCATGTAGTTGTTTCTGAATTGTTTGTTGAAAATACAATTCTTTATTAAGTTGTCTTTGCTCCTTCGTCAAAGATCAGTTGACTGGATTGGTTTAGGTCTATATCTAGGCTCTTTATTCTGTTCCATTAATCTATTTATTTATTCTTTCACCAACACCATACTGTCTTGATCACTGTAGTTTTATAACAAATCTTGAAGCTAAATAATGTCAGACCTCCAACCTTGTTCTTCAGTGGTGGTGGTGGAGGTTTAGCTGCTAAGTCATGCCCAACTTTTGTGACCCCATGGACTGTAGCCCACCAGGCTCCTCTGTCCATGGAATTTTCCAGGAAAAAATACTGGAGTAGGTGGCCATTTCCTTCTCCAGATTGTTAACTTCAGTATCCTGTTGGTTATTTTGGATCTTTCAATACACTTTAAAATCAGTTTATCAAGATACATAATATAACTTGCTGGGATTTTTACTATATCCTCCAAAGAATGGGCTCATTTAATCTAATTAATCAAATTTGTGGGCTTACCTGACTATAGAGCCTGCAGACCAAAACTACTGAGACAGTGCTGCAACTTCTGAAACTCATGTGCCTAGAGCCAGATCAAGAGAAACAACAAGAGAAGCCACCAAAAAAAGGAAGCCCACACACAGAAATGAAGAGGAACCCCAGCTCACCACAAGTAGAGAAGCCTCCAGGTAGGAACAAAGACTGAGGGCAACCAAAAATAAATAAATGAATAAATTGTTTTCTAAAAAAAGTGGAAGAGAGAGACATAAGAAGATGAGAATCAGAGAAGATGTGACAAGGGAAGCAGAGATTAGAGTAATGCAATTGCTGGCTTTGAAGACGAATGGGGTCCAGAGTTAAGGGATGTGGGCCACCTCTAGAAGCCAGAGAAAGCAAGAAAAAGAATTGTCTAAGAGAATTTCCAGAAGGAACACAGAGTTGCCAACAGCTTGGTTTTAGTCCAGTGAGAGCCTTTTTAAGACTTCTGATCTACAAACTGCAAGACAAGAATTTTGTACTAAGCCACTAAGCTTCTGACATGAGGGCAATTGTGTAGTAGTTTGAACATTCTTTGGCATTGCCTTTCTTTGGGATAGGAAGGAAAACTGACCTTTTCCAGTCCTGTGGCCACTGCTGAGTTTTCCAAATTTGTTGACATATTGAGTGCAGCACTTTAACAGCATCATCTCTTAGAATTTTAAATAGCTCAGCTGGAATTCCATCACCTCCATTAGCTTTGTTCATAGTAATGCTTCCTAAGGCCCACTTGACTTCACATCCCAGGATGTCTGGCTCTAGGTTAGTGAGTGACCACATCATCCTGGTTTTCAGGGTCATTAAGACTTTTTTGTATAGTTCTTCTTTTGTATTCCTGCCACTTCTTCTTAATATCTTCTGCTTCTGTTAGGTCCTTGCCGTTTGTGTCCTTTATTGTGCCTATCTTTGCATGAAATAATGGTATTTCCAATTTTGTTAAAGAGATTTCTAGTCTTTCCCAGTCTATTGTTTATCTCTATTTCTTTGCATTGTTCACTTAAGAAAGCTTTATTATCTCTCCTTGCTATTGTCTGGAACTCTGCATTCAGTTGAGTATATCTTTCCCTTTCTCCTTTGCCTTTTGCTACTCTTCTTTTCTTAGCTATTTGTATGGCCTTCTCAGACAATCACTTTGCTTTCTTGCATTTCTTTTTCTTTGGGATGGTTTTGCTCACCACCTCCTACACAGTGTTACAAACCTCCGTCCATAGCTCTCCAGGCACTCTGTTCATCATATCTGATCCCTTGAATCTAATTGTCACCTCCACTATATAATCATAAGGGATTTGATTTAGATCAAATGGCTTAGTAGTTTTCCCTACTTTTTTCAATGTAAGCCTGAATTTTGCAGTAAGAATTTCATGATCTGAACCATAGTCAGCTCCAGATCTTGTCATTGCTGACTGTATAGAGCTTTGCCATCTTCGACTGCAAAATGTAATCAGTCTGATTTTGGTATTGAATGGTGATGTCCGTGTATACAGTCTTCTTCTCTTGTGTTGTTGGAAGAAGGTGTTTTCTATGACCAGGGCATTCTCTTGCCAAAACTCTGTTAACCTTTGCCCTGCTTCATTTTGTACTCCAAGGTCAAACTTGCCTGTTACTCCAGGTATTTCTTGACTTCCTACTTTTGCATTCCAGTCTCTTGTGATGAAAAGGGCATCTTTTTTTGGTGTTAGTTCTAGAAGGTCTTGTAGGTCTTCATAGAACCATTCAGATTCAGCTTCTTTGGCATTGCTGCTAAGTCGCTTCAGTCGTGTCCGACTCCGTGCAACCCCAGAGACGGCAGCCCACCAGGCTCCCCCGTCCCTGGGATTCTCCAGGCAAGAACACTGGAGTGGGTTGCCATTTCCTTCTCCAATGCATGAAAGTGAAAAGTGAAAGTGAAGTCGCTCAGTCGTGTCCGACTCTAGCGACCCCATGCACTGCAGCCTACCAGGCTCCTCCATCCATGGGATTTTCCAGGCAAAAGTACTGGAGTGGGGTGCCATTGCCTTCTCCGTCTTTGGCATTAGTAATTAGTAATTGGGGCATAGACTTGGATTACTGTGATGTTGAATGTTTTGCCTTGAAAACAAACTGAGATCATTCTGTCATTTTTGAGATTGCACACAGGCACTGCATTTTGGACTCTTGTTGACTATGAGGGCTACTTCATTTCTTCTAATGGATTATTGCCCACAGTGGTAGATATAATGGTCATCTGCATTAAATTTACCCATTCCTGTCCATTTTAGTTCACTGCTAGCAAGGTAATGCTCAAAATCCTTCAAGTTAGGCTTCAGCAGTATATGAACCAAGAACTTGCAGATGTACACGCTGAATTTAGGAAAGGCAGAGGAACCAGAGATCTTATTTTTGGGGGCTACAAAATTACTATGAACGGTGACTGCAGCCCTGATATTAAAAGACCCTTGCTCCTTGGAAGAAAAGCTGTGACAAACCTATACAGTATATTAAAAAGCAGAAACATTGCTTTCTGAAAAAAGTCCGTGTAGTCAAAGTCATCGTTTTTCACTTCCTAAGTATCTCACCATGCTGGGCATTACCCAAGATGCTGGGAGACAGATACAAGGTAAATAAATTTAAAAATATGGAAAACAAAACAAAAGTCATGGTTTTTCCAGTAGTAAGGTATGGGTGTGAGAGTTAGACCATAAAGAAGACTGAGCACAGAAGAACTGATGATTTTGAATTGTGGTGCTGGAGAAGACTCTTGAGAGTCCCTTGGACTTGAAGGAGATCAAGCGAGTCAATCCTAAAGGAGATCAATATTCATCAGAAGGACTGATGCTGAAGCTGAAGCTCCAATACTTTGGCCACGTAATGCAAAGAGCCCACTCATTGGGAAAGACCCTGATGCTGGGAAAGACTGAGGACAGGAAGAGAAGAGGGTGACAGGATGAGATGGCTGGATGGCTTTCCCGACTCAATGGACATGAGTTTGAGCAAACTGCAGGAGATAGTGAAGGACAGGGAAGCCTGGTGTGCTGTAGTCCATGGGTTAAAAAGAATCAGACACAATTTAGCGACTGGACAACAACAATTAAGTTTGTCCTAATTTGTTACAGAAGCAATAGGAAATTAATACACTTATCAAAATTCATCAAACTCTACACTTAAAATGTGTGAATCTTATTGTATATAAATGTCTTACCAGAAAAGAGACCTAAGGGACTTCCCAGGTGGTCCAGGGGTAAGACTCCGCACTCCCAATGCGGGGGGCCCTGACTTGATCCTTGGTCACATGCCACAAGCTAAGAATTTGAATGCTACAACTAAAACTCCTCATGCCTAGTGCATCCTAAATAAACACATTTTGCTTTAAAGGAAACGTTAGAGAACTGTATTGTTGCTTTCTGTTTTGAACCGCTAGCTGCACAGAAGTTGGTGTGATCAGAGTCATCACAGAGTTCCCAAATCAAGCCATGGGAATCAGAGACAATCCAGCCCTTGACTGGCCAGAGATCACTACAGGAAACAGGAATAACCCCTGGAGACATTCTTTGTGATTCTGGCAATTTTATTTTCACACTGTTTCCTCAAACATCATTTGGTCACTGTATTAACTAGTATTATGTAATATCATGTCAGGCACTAGGTTTCAAAAAGTGTTAAAGAGGCTCTTCTGTTGAAAAATTCAGTAAGTCCCCGACATACAAATAACTTCCATTACAGGACTGCGTCCATAAGTCCAGTTTGTTCACAAAGTTAACCTAGGTACCCAACTAACACAATCAGCTATATAGTATTGTACTGTAATAAGTTTATAATACTTTTCACACAAATAATACATAACAAACAAAAAATAAAATAGACATTTTAATCTCACAGTAGAGTAGTACAATACAACAGCTGGCATTCAGGGGCTGGTATGGAGTGAACAGGCAAGAAGAGCTACTGACTGGAGGAGGGAGAAGGGGTGGGAGATGGTAGAGCTGAAGGATTGTCAGCAATAGGAGATGGAGGGCAAGGTGCAGTGTCACTCATGCCTGACACTGAAGACATAAGTTCTGATTCCTTGCTGAATTCAATTCTATCTACCCTCTTTTAAAAGATGATCCAGTGATCTATCTGGGTAGTAGCTCTTTTTTTCTCACCATAAATGACACTGTAGTACAGTATTGCTTTCTGAATGGCTGCTACATCCTTTGTGTATCATTATAGATTCAGGTCCTGTGCTCAAAAGCTAACAGTGCCTCCTCAAATAAAGAAAACTCCCTTGCCATTTCCTGCATCATGAATCACTTCAGTTCTTCAGTTACTTCTTCCTCTTCTCTCTTCTTCCTTTTTCTGGGCCTCCAATTCCTAGCGCTTCTTAGCAGTACCAGATACAGCACTGATGCTTTTTCACTTGCTTCTGGACCTCCTAGACTTGAAAGAAAGATACTGTAGTCTATACAGTACTGTACAATAAAGTACACAAAAGCACAACCACTTGTAGAGGATGCACGCATGTGACAATGTAAGCCAGACAAGTGATCTAACTCACATGACTGGACAAGCGAATGCATGCTGGCATTTTTGAAAGTTCTGCAACTTGAAGATTCATATGTAGAGGACTTACTATGTGCCAGGGCGACCTCTTTTCCTTTTTCTTCTCTAACTATGCTCTGGTGCCATTCCCATAGCTTGACTTTTGCCTCTGTTCTTACATCTGCCTGTACCTGTCGTTTACCATATATATCCAAGACTTTCTCCCTTATTTCCTTCAGGTATCTGCTTAAATGTCACTGCTTAGGCCTTCTCTAACAACCTTATATCACATAGCACTCCCAGCATATTCCCTGGTATCCTCGATCCCTCTTATCCTATTTTTGCTTTTCGCTATAAACATTACCACTTTGTCTCACTATATATAAATACATTTATGTTCAGTTGTTCATTGCTTATTTCTCCCTACTAGAAATTAGGTTCTAGAGGATAGAGATTTTATTTTATTTTTTCCACTACAGTAATCTCAGCATCTAGAGTGGATCTGCCAAAAAGCAGGCATCAAGTATTTGCTGAATGGCTGCCTTTGAGATAAAGTGCACAGGAGAGGGAGTGGATTTGAGTTTGATGATTTCCCCATATGTTGGGGTTACAGACTTGCAAGAATGTCTAGACAGAAATATCCTGTAGGCAGTAGGATGCATAGGTCTTGATTCAAAAGAGGGGACTGGATGGGAAAGAAATCTTAAAATCATCAGTATTTGGAAAGATGCTGTAATTAAGGGAATGAATATAATACAAAAATGTGTATATCAGTAGGTGAGAAAAAAATT
Source organism: Bos indicus x Bos taurus (assembly GCF_003369695.1). Taxonomy (NCBI): domain Eukaryota; kingdom Metazoa; phylum Chordata; class Mammalia; order Artiodactyla; family Bovidae; genus Bos; species Bos indicus x Bos taurus. The sequence goes on from NC_040098.1 coordinate 32,134,493, forward strand.
GAGATGAAACTGTAGGCTGTAACCATACTTAAGAAACACAAGAGAAGGAGGGCCCTGTGAAACAATGAAATCCAGGAGAGACTGGATAAAAGTAGAGCAATATACGATCATTTATTTCAGACACTACCTCCAGATGAATGTCGTTTTCCAAACAAGGTCGTTTATTTTCTGATGACATTAGGAAGAAATACATACACAGCCACCTGTGTTTCATTGCAGGGGGAGATAAATTTCTGTTCCCCAGTCTGGTTTATGTAAAGTAGGCGGTGGAGCTCGACTCAAACACATTTATATTTCACAGATGAAGTTCAGCAACCTCACTGCATGTCTTATGGAACTCAACGTTAAGATGCCTGTGCGCAGCTTCTGGTCATTCGTGAGCCCCTGTGACAGCTGCACGAAATGGCAGAACGTAAGACCCAGGTTGTCCTCTTGCGTGCTCAGTTCCCAAAGATCTGAGGGATGGTTTTATACTAGGAGAGAAGAAAGGATGAGCGAGACTCATTCGAAGCTGTGCAATCTGACTTTAGGATCTCCTGACAGAGGAGAATCGAATATGCCTGAATGAGCTCAATTTGCCTCCTTTCGGCTTGTGATTTTTTTGTGTTTGAAAACGACCAAATATTCTCTTTAATCATGGGAATATCTGCGTTCTCACCTTGGAAAATGTAACAGCCTCTTTTAAGCTTTTATCTTTAAAGAGGAGAGAAGAAAGCATTAGAGAGAAAAGAGACTGAAACCATAAAGGGAAGAAAACATGCTCCAGGTGAGGCTCGAACTCACAACCTCGGCATCACCCGCACATATACTGCTGTATAAGTACCGCGCGCTAACCGATTGCGCCACTGGAGCATGCTTTCCCTTAGCTCTCGGTGCGCACTCTACAGAGCCACGAGCGACCGGCGCGCCGGCTCCCCAAGACAAGCAGAGCGGGAACGCGCCACACTGCTGAGGACCCTCTTCTCCCCACCCTCCTCAGCCGCGGCTGGCCTGGCAGAGACACTTCCATCTCTCCCGCAAGCGTGTTTGTGATCCTTCCTCTGGGCCCGCGAGGATCAGCATTTCCCAGGGGTTCAGGGATGCTCGTTTCAGAAGCCCCGAGAGAAGGCTGAGGAGAAAGGGCGGGCGAACTCCGGTTCCCCCTCGCCTTGACTCCAAGAAGGGAACGATTTCCGTGGAAGACAAGACTATTTGACTGAGGGATTGCGTCACTGCGCACCGCCTGGCTGGTCCGTGATGCTTCCTACCAGATCAGGACCCAGAGAAGCAGAGCCAGCCCTGTACTCGCCCAGCGGGTTTCCCAGCCCCCGCTGCGCTTCTGGCGGAACTATCCACCTTGCTGTCCAGCATCTCCGGGCTGTGCCTCCAGGTTCCCCTAAATCCTTCCCGAGCCTGCTTGCAAACCTCATTCCAAGTCATACAGCCAGCCGGCTGGTCCGGCATCTCCTGTGGGAAAACAACCAGAGCGGAAACGGCTCCTTAAAGTGCCGAGTGTTACAGAGATCAAGGTGGTGTCCCCCACCCCAGCTCCCACCTTGCTCCTCCACCAGCTTCGACCTTCTTTCGAGGTTCATTGCAGGTAGTTTGCCTCTACAACCCAGTAGAGTGGAGGCAAACCCAATTTGCCCACACAGTATCTTCATTTTCTGCCTGGGGCATCTCATTATAAAGGCCAATGTTGTTTGTTAGTATGCTTGTTTGTATTAGAGTAATCGCAGCTGGCACATACATACCAGATATGAGGCTTTTAGGCTTTTGTGGAATAATTCCTGTCAGTGAGAAGGAGAGTTGTGTAAATAATAGAATAGCCTGACTATTCCTGTCCACACGGGACTTAAGAAACAGGACTGATATCAACTGACCCAATATCCCCATTCAGATGCAGGAAGGAGTGTGAGGGGAGAGAACTGTTTCCATATTTCGGCGTCTGTTGCATTGCTGTACTGGATCTTTTTTGCTCGTTCAGTTACTTAGTCATGTCCGACTCGTTGTGACCCCATGGACTATAGCACACCAGGCTTCCCTGTCCTTCACTATCTCCCAGAGTTTGCTCAAACTCATGTCCACTGAGTCAATGATGCCATCCAACCATCTCATCCTCTGTCACCCTCTTCTCTTTCTGTCCTCAATCTTTCACAGCATCAGAGTCTTTTCCAATGAATTGGCTCTTTGCATTGGGTGGCCAATGTATTGGAGCTTCAGCTTCAGCATCAGTCCTTACAATGAATATTCAGGGTTGATTTCCTTTAGGATTTACTACTTTGATCTCCTTGCTGTCCAACGGACTCTCAAGAGCCTTTTCCAACACCACAGTTCAAAAGCATCAATTCTTTGGCACTCGGCCTTCTTTACGGTCCAGGTCTCATATCCATACATGACTACTGGAAAAACCATAGCTCTGACTATATGGACCTTGGTCTGCAAAGTGATGTCTCTGCTTTTTAATATGCTGTCTAGGTTTGTCATAGCTTTCCTTCCAAGGAGCAAGGGTCTTTAAATTTCACAGCTGCGGTCACCATTCACAGTGATTTTGGAGCCCAAGAAAATGAAATCTGTCACTGTTTCCACTTTTTCTCCTTCGATTTGCCATGAAGTTATGGGACTGGATGCCAGGATCTTAGTTTTTTGAATGTTGAGTTTTAAGCCAGTTTTTTCACTCTCCTCTTTTACTTTCATCAAGGGGCTCTTTAGTTCAAGGCACATTCCTCTTTCTTTAAATCTCTTTAAACTGGATTGTTACGAATGTTTAAAACACACCTTAAAGTAAGGAGCAGTGAGAAGTGACATAGCCCTTTAGTAATGACCATCTCACCACACGATCTCTTCCTACATTCCCACCACACAGTCCTCTAGCTCTGCCTGAACCTCTAGAGGGCATTCATCTAAACAACAGTAGCAGCCACAAGTTGGATGGAGCTTATCATGGGCCAGACATTGTTCTAAGTGATTTATATAAACCTCATCTTAGCACTCATGTGCTGTATTCCAAGTCTGGATCTAGACAAGAAGAACCAGTATCTTCGGAACTATTCTTAAGAGATGAAAACTTACAAGACTCACAATAAATATGTCACTGGATATTAAACTGACTTTTATTAACACAATGTAGGCATTATAAGAATAAAATCATGCGCATGAAGAAAAATGTAGATAGAAAGCCAAGTGCTTGGGATTGTTAATGTTAAAAAAAAATCTTCTGATTTCTGCCTGCTCTTTTTTCTATGGAAGTATGGCCTGCACTGACCACAATTTGGGTTCCCCTGGCCTGCAACTTCATCTTGAGTTTCAATTGAGGGAGCAAACAGAATGAGACAAGACAGAAAGTTTGGAGTATTTATCTCTCTGGATTCCTTTCTCTGGGTCAACTTGATTTAGTTCATCAAAGGGGATGTTTCCTTCAAGTTCCAGATAAATACCCAAAAGTGAATTTGCTGGATCATATGGTAGTTCTAATAAACTCTAATAGAGTTTTGCCAAGAAAATGCACTGGTCATAGCAAACACCCTCTTCCAACAACACAAGAGAAGACTCTACACATGGACATCATCAGATGGTCAACACCGAAATCAGATTGATTATATTCTTTGCAGCCAAAGATGGAGAAGCTCTATACAGTCAACAAAAACAAGACCAGGAGCTGACTGTGGCTCAGATCATGAACTCCTTATTACCAAATTCAGACTTAAATTTAAGAAAGTAGGGAAAACCACTAGACCATTCAGATATGACCTAAATCAAATCCCTTATGATTATACAGTAGAAGTGAGAAATAGATTTAAGGGCCTAGATCTGATAGATAGAGTGCCTGATGAGCTATGGACTGAGGTTCGTGACATTGTACAGGAGACAGGGATCAAAACCATCCCCATGGAAAAGAAATGCAAAAAAGCAAAATGGCTGTCTGGGGAGGCCATACAAATAGCTGTGAAAAGAAGAGAAGCAAAAAGCAAAGGAGAAAAGGAAAGATATAAGCATGTGAATGCAGAGTTCCAAAAAATAGCAGGAAGAGATAAGAAAGCCTTCCTCAGGGATCAATGCAAAGAAATAGAAGAAAACAACAGAATGGGAAAGACTAGAGATCTCTTCAAGGAAATTAGAGATACCAAGGGAACATTTCATGCAAAGATGGGCTGGATAAAGGACAGAAATGGTATGGACCTAACAGAAGCAGAAGATATTAAGAAGAGATGGCAAGAATACACAGAAGAACTGTACAAAAAAGATCTTCACGACCCAGATAATCACGATGGTGTGATCACTGACCTAGAGCCAGACATCCTGGAATGTGAAGTCAAGTGGGCCTTAGAAAGCATCACTACAAACAAAGCTAGTGGAGGTGATGGAATTCCAGTTGAGCTATTTCAAATCCTGAAAGATGTTGCTGTGAAAGTGCTGCACTCAATATGCCAGCAAATTTGGAAAACTCAGCAGTGGCCACAGGACTGGAAAAGGTCAGTTTTCATTCCAATCCCAAAGCAAGGCAATGCCAAAGAATGCTCAAACTACCGCACAATTGCACTCATCTCACATGCTAGTAAAGGAATGCTCAAAATTCTCCAAGCCAGGCTTCAGCAATATGTGAACCGTGAACTTCCTGATGTTCAAGCTGGTTTTAGAAAAGTCAGAGGAACCAGAGATCAAATTGCCAACCTCCGCTGGATCATGGAAAAAGCAAGAGAGTTCCAGAAAAACATCTATTTCTGCTTTATTGACTATGCCAAAGCCTTTGACTATGTGGATCACAATAAACTGTGGAAAATTCTTCAAGAGATGGGAATACCAGACCACTTGACCTGCCTCTTGAGAAATCTGTGTGCAGGTCAGGAAGCAACAGTTAGAACTGGTCAGGGAACAATAGACTGGTTCCAAATAGGAAAAGGAGTACGTCAAGGCTATATATTGTTACCCTGCTTATTTAACTTCTATGCAGAGTACATCATGAGAAACGCTGGACTGGAAGAAACACAAGCTGGAATCAAGATTGCCGGGAGAAATATCAATAACCTCAAATATGCAGATGACACCACCCTTATGGCAAAAAGTGAAGAGGATCTCAAAAGCCTCTTGATGAAAGTGAAAGTGGAGAGTGAAAAAGTTGGCTTAAAGCTCAACGTTCAGAAAACGAAGATCATGGCATCTGGTCCCATCACTTCATGGGAAATAGATGGGGAAACAGTGGAAACAGTGTCAGACTTTATTTTGGGGGCTCCAAAATCACTGCAGATGGTGACTGCAGCCATGAAATTAAAAGACGCTTACTCCTTGGAAGGAAAGTTATGACCAACCTAGATAGCATATTCAAAAGCAGAGACATTACTTTGCCAACAAAGGTCTGTCTAGTCAAGGCTATGGTTTTTCCTGTGGTCATGTATGAATGTGAGAGTTGGACTGTGAAGAAGGCTGAGCACCAAAGAATTGATGCTTTTGAACTGTGGTGTTGGAGAAGACTCTTGAGAGTCCCTTGGACTGCAAGGAGATCCAACCAGTCCATTCTGAAGGAGATCAGCCCTGGGATTTCTTTGGAAAGAATGATGCTAAAGCTAAAACTCCAGTACTTTGGCCACCTCATCAGAAGAGTTGACTCATTGGAAAACACTCTGATGCTGGGAGGGATTGGGGGCAAGAGGAGAAGGGAATGACAGAGGATGAGGTGGCTGGATGGCATCACTGACTCGATGGACGTGAGTCTGAGTGAACTCCGGGAGTTGGTGATGGACAGGGAGCCTGGCGTGCTGCGATTCATGGGGTCGAAAAGAGTCGGACACGACTGAGCAACTGACCTGTGATGGTAGTTCTATTTTTAATTTTTTTAGAAGCCTCCATGATGTTTTCCATAATGAGTGCATAAATTTACATTTCCACTTACAGTGCAGAAGGGTTTCCATTTCTCTGCACCTTCACCAGCACTTATTATTTCTTGTCTTCTTGATAATAACCCCCTTATATAATTGATGTACTTAGACCATTAATATTCAGAGTAATTATTGATGTGGTTGGATTAATATTTACTAAGTCATTATTGGCTTCTATTTACTATCCTTGTTCTTTCTTCCTACTTTTGTCATCTACACTTTTGAGGTTTTAATTGAGCATTTATATGATTCTATTTTCTCTCCTATCTTAGCATACAGTTACACTTCTTTTACTTTTTTCAGTAGTTTGCAATATATATTTACAACTAACCCAAGTCTACTTTCAGATAACACTAATAGCACTATATCATGTCCTGAATAGTGTGAATACCTTATAACAACAAAATAATCCCAATTCCTCTCTCCTGTACCTTGTATCATTGCTGTCATTCATGTCACATATATACAGACATACACAAGCAAATATATATAGAGAGAGGTGTGTGGTATATAAATAAGCGTGCATAATCAAATAGTTAATACTATTATTTTGAACAAACTGTTACATAGTAAATCAATTAAGAATAAGAAAAATACAAGTTTTTATTTTATCTTCACTTATTTCTTCTTCAGTGCTCTTCCTTTGTCTATATAGACCTGAGTTTCTGACCTTTTTTTTTTTTTCCATCCCTCTTAAGAAGTCCTTTTAGCATGTTTTTAGTTTGTTTGGTTGTTTTTGCAAGGCAGGTAGTCTAGCAACAAATTCCCTAAAGTGTTGTTGGTCTTAGAAAGTATTTTTCTTGCTTTCTAAGGATAATTTTGCAGGGTACAAAACCCTGGGTTGTTTTTTTTTTTTTTTTCCCCCATCAAAATTTTAAATATTTAACTTCACTGTCTTCTTGCTTGCATGGTTTCTGAGGAGCAGTCTGATATAATTCTTATCTCTGGTTCTGTATGGGTAAGATGTTTTTCCCTCTAACTTCTTTCAGGACTTTATCTTTTATTTTCTGTAGTTTAAAAATTAAGTAGCTAGTTGTAGTCTTATTATGTATTCTTGGTGTTCTCTGAGCTTCCTCAACCTGTGGTTAGGTGTCTGACATTAATTTTAGGAAAATCCCCAGTCATTATTCTCTCAAATATTTCTTCTCTTACTTTCTCTCTTCTCCTTCTCGAGTTCCCCTTACTTACATATTACATCTTTTCTAGTTGTACTGCAACCCTTGAACACTCTGTTCTTGTTTTTTTCAGTCTTTATTCTCTTTGCTTTTTCAGTTTTTGAGTTTTCTATTGTTGTATCTAGCTCTGAGATACAATATGAAGCAAGATATTACTCCTGTCTTCAAGGAAGCTTAGACTCCATTAAGTAAGTATGATAAAATCGATAATTACAGTATCTCTTTAGGCTTATAGCACCTAAGTTAGTCGGGACTCCAGGTTACGACAAATTGAATCACAGTAGAAACTGGTTTATTAAAAGGCTTGTTGTTGTTCAGTCATTAAGTCGTGTCCGACTCTTTGCGACCCCATGGACTGCAGCATGCCAGGCTTCTCTGTCCTTCACTGCCTCCCGGAGTTTGCCCAGACTCAGGTCCGTTGAGTCACTGATGCTATCTAACCATTTCATCCTCTGCCGCTCCTTTTCCTTTTGCCTTCAATCTTTCCCAGCACCAGGGTCTTTTCCAATGGGTTGGCTCTTCACATCAAAAAGCTTATATTGGTATTAATTGTATTAGTGGCATTTCAAATGAGGTTTTCCACACCTGAATTTCAGATATCAAGAATTCATGTATCACAGCAACTTCATTTGTGTCATGTGTTTTCTCTAAAAGCAACACCCCAAGGCTCCAGTGAGATTCGAACTCACGACCCCTGGTTTACGAGACCAGTGCTCTAACCCCTGAGCTACGGAGCCCCAGTAGTTCAGTTTTTAACTCCTTGTCTTAAAGCAGATTATATACTGAAATTGTTAGGGTTTCGTTGCTTTATTTTGATTCGTTTTTGGAAAATTTGACACACTACTGTCAACCCCTTTTGTATTTTCTGATCTGTGATCAAACAAATTCCCTCACTCTCTGATAGTTTTAACATCATGTTCGATTGGCTTTTGTCAAAGGAAATACAGGACCCCTAATCCACCTCTGAGAGTTTTGCCTGAAAATTCAGAGCAGTCGAGGGTCAGAGGTTGCACGTTGACGAGAGTAGGGAATGAACAGCTTGCCCATCGCTATGATGCGAGGTTTCCGGGTGAGGGCCACAGGGCCACTTTAGTTACAGTCACGCCCTCTGCTCTGCAGTATGTTCCGCACTGATTTTCCAGGCTTCATTTATTACAGCCTTGGGGTAAAGCACGCGAGATCTGTCTCAAATTCCTCGATATCAGTTTTCAGAAGGGAGACTGAGAGTTGAGGATAAGGATGAGGTGAAGAAGGACCCCCGAAGAGCGACCTCCCTGAAACTGAAGCGGAAGAGAGGCTCTGCCTGTTTGTAGCCTTGTCTTTGAGGCTGAAATACCTTTTAAAGCCTCGATCCAGGGCGTAAAGAAAGTGCTGTGTTTCTCCTTCCCCGCTGAGTATGGCTGAAATCCAAATAGTAAAACTCTGTCTAAAGGAGCTGTGGCAAAGATATCAGAAAATTTGTTAATTTCCACCCAGGTAAAGGAACTGCATGGAGAAGGAAACGGCAACCCACTCCAGTCTTCTTGCCTGGGAAATCCCATGGACAGAGGAGCCTGGCAGGCTATAGTCCACGGGGTCTCAAAGAGTCAGACAGGAGCACACTGAGCACACAAAGTCACACACATATAAATATGAGCACACTGATCACTGAGTCAGACACTGAGCACACACAGGGGCTGCGAGGGTCACACACACACACGCACACACACAAAGCCTGTTTAGGGACTCAGCTCAGACCAGTAACAACAATAATGTAAAGAGACCTGGTGAGGAAGAAAACTCAACCACAAATCCTAGGTCTCCAGTCCCAGATCAGAGACCCTGTGCTCCTGATACAAAGCAAGGATTGTTTTCCTGTCTTCTTTCAGGATTTGATAGCTGGCTCATTTAAAAAAAAAGACTCTTAATTAAAAACAAAAAGCAAAACCAAAAGCAACCCGACTGCCAGCAAATTCAAGTAATTCATTAAAAACAACTCAGCAAAATAAGATTCACTGGTGAAGTGGTAAATCCAGTTTCTATGCTTTGGTCCCAATCTGGAATACAGCTCTCCCATCATTCAGAGGAGAGGCTGCAGAATCTATGAAAAGCCAGCCAGCCTGCTCTTTTAAAGGTCTCACTGGGTAAAAAAGTAACACACTCTACCTCCCTCTCTCCAAAGTCATATATGGGCAAAATAATGTTCTTATGACCTCAGTTCAGCCACTCAGTCTTGTCCAACTCTTTGCAACCCATGGGCTGCAGCACGCCAGGCTTCCCTGTCCATCACCAGCTCCTGAAGCTTGCTCAAACTCATGTCCGTTGAGTCAGTGAGGCCATCCAACCATCTCATCCTCTGTTGTCCCCTTCTCCTCCAGCCTTCAGTCTTTCCCAGCATAAGGGTCAGTTCCAATGAGTCAGTTCTTCACATCAAGTGGCCAAAATATTGAAGCTTCAGCTTCAGCATCAGTCCTTCCAATGAATATTCAGGACTGATTTTCTTTAGGATTGACTGGTTTTAATTCCTTGCAGTCCAAGGGACTCTCAAGAGTCTTATCCAACACCACAGTTCAAAAGCATCAATTCTTTGGTGCTCAGCTTTCTTTATGGTACAACTCTCACATCAGTCACCATCTACAGTGATTTTGGAGCCCAAGAAAATAAAGTCTCTCACTGTTTCCATTGTTTTCACATCTATTTGCCATGAAATGATGGGACCAGATGCCATTATTCTAGTTTTTTGAATGTTTAGTTTTATGCCAGCTTTTTCAATCTCTTCTTTCACTTTCATCAAGGGGCTCTTTAGAGCCTCTTCGCTTTCTGCCATAAGGGTGGTATCATCTGCATATCTGAGGTTATTGATATTTCTCTTGGCAAACTTGATTACAGTTTGTGCTTCACTACACCAGCATTTCATCTGATGTATTCTGCATATAAGTTAAAAAAAGCAGGGTGAAAATATACAGCCTTGATGTGCTCCTTTCCCGATTTGGAACCAGTCTGTTGTTCCATGTCTGGTTCCAACTGTTGCTTCTTGACCTGCATACAGATTTCTCAGGAGGCAGGTAAGGTGGTCTAATATTCCCATCTCTTTAAGAATTTTCCACAGTTTGTTGTGATCCATAAAGTCAAACGGAGAAGACAATAGCACCCTACTCCAGTACTTTGCCTGGAAAATCCCATGCATGGAGGAGCCTGGTAGGCTGCAGTCCATGGGGTTGCTAGGAGTCAGACACGACTGAGTGACTTCACTTTCATTTTTCACTTTCATGCATTGGAGAAGGAAATGGCAACCCACTCCAGTGTTCTTGCCTGGAGAATCCCAGGGACAGGGGAGCCTGGTGGCTGCCATCTATGGCGTCACACAGAGTCAGACACGACTGAAGCAACTTAGCAGCAGCAGCATAGAGTCAAAGGCTTTAGTGTAGTCAATGAAGCAGAGGTAGACATTTTTCTGGAATTGTTTTGCTTTTCCTATGATCCAACAAATGTTGGCAATTTGATCTCTTATGATCTAGAGTGTCATAAACAAAAATATAGAGAAACACAACAAAACAGGAAATGGGCATATTAATGAAGTTCAGAGTGAGGGGAGTGAAAGAAATGTGAGGTCAATTTTATCACCGTTACTCATCAGTAACTTCCTAAACATCTTGGATGAAAAGTCTGCCTCCTGCCTTCTGGAGGAGCCAGTTTGTTCAGATTCTCCATAATCCTAAACTTGCCTTTCCAGGAGGGCCTCTCTGCTGAAGCTCCTCCTCATTACCTGAGTATCAGAGAAGAAAGGGATGTGGTCTCAAGAAAGATCAGAAACTCCCAGAAAGTCTGTGATTTGCAGTTTTCACAGATTTTATCCTATATTTAGGTATAGCATTCACCTCTGATTTTCTTGCACCTAAAGAAATGCATAAGCTCAGTGAAATACGGTGAGACAGGCAACAGGAAGAAACTGTCTTCAGGACTTTTCAGTAACATCTTCTCAAGGTCTTTCCAGTTTCTGCCTGCTGTCCAGCCCCAAAGTCACATGCTATAGGGTTTGTTCCCATTTTTAGGTAACAAAATTTGCATTATCCACTACTCCTCATGAATTTCCTGTCTCTCAGTCCCAAGTTCACCCTTTTTGCCTGCTTTGTGGAAATGGGTATGAATCCTTTAAATAGTTTTCTTTTAATAGGCACCAAAGCTCTGCAGTAGAGAATAGTGGAGAATCATTGCAGGAGGAAGGGGGATTTGCATCCTGGTTCCCAGGCATTACTTGGCCTGCTGCTTCCCCAGGGCCTACCTCCTACACAGTCATGGCTTTCCCCTGCTTCAGGCTCCAGCAGCCAGCAGCAGCCACTAACTTCCCCTGGTGGGCATTCCCCTTGAGTGTTTTCTAGTGGAGAGCTCTCAGTGAGAGACCTCTCCAGGAAGAGTTTTCCAAGAAACACTGAAAGAATGATCTTCAGCAAGTTCCAGAGGGCAGATTTCAAGCAAGTTCTGCTGGCACAACCCCACAGAAATTTCTCTGCTCTTCAGTGAATCATGCCCAAGCCTTCCCCATCAAGGTCTGGATCTTAGCTAGGAGTAGGGTGAAGTATAGAGGGCTCTTCCTTCTGTGCTTTATCTCAGCCATGGGTGAGCAGGCACTTCCTAAGGTGCTTTAGCAGTTCTAAGGGTAGTGATTTGCTATTCTTATATTCAATAGTATTTGCTTTACTTTTTACTTATCAGTTCCTTGTTTCTCCAACCCCTTCTTTAGTTAACAATTCCGTATATTACACTTTCCCTATTCATTATAAGCAATATACTTTATGGGGATATAATGTACAACTTGACAACTGTAGTTAACAATACTATATTGTATATTTTAAAGTTACTAAGAGAGTAGATGTTAAAAGTTCTCATCACAAAGAAAAACAATTTGTAACTTTGTGAGGTGTTACATATTAATTAAACTAATTATGGTAATCATTTTGCAATATATACATATATCAAATCATTATGTTGTATACCTTAAACTTATATATATATAGTATTATATGTCAAATATATCTCAATTAAACTGGAAAAATAAACAACTTTCCCTGTCATTATTGATTCTTCTCTCCTGATTTGACCAAGACTGATCCATACCTAACTATTGCTACATAACAAATCATATAAAACTCAATGCCCTAATTTAACACCTATCATTTATTTGGGTTCTACACATTTGTTGGTTCTCACAGAGTTTGGACAGAGCACAGTGGGGACAGCTTGTCTCTGCTCTGTGATTTCTGGAAACTCAAGTGGAAGACTATAAGACCAGTGGCAGGAAATCATCTGAAGAATGGGTTACTCAAACATATGGCAGTTGTTGCTGGCTGTGGACTGGAGTCCTCAGGTATTTTCCATGTGATTTCTCCCTGTAGCTTAGTTTGGGCTTCCTCACAGTATGGTGGTTGGGTTCTGGGGACAAATGTCTTGAGAGAAAAGTATTGAAAGTTTCTATCACCTTTTACAACCTAGCTTTAGAAAGTCATATAGCATCCCTTCCATAGCAGGCACAGGCCTAGCCAGATTCAAGGGGATGGAACATAGACCCCCACCTCCAGAAGGAATGTCTCAAAATTGCATTAAAAGAAAAATACATGACATGAGATATATTGATATGGCTGTTTTTAGAAAATACAATCTACAACAGGTTTTTTTCTTAATGACTTAATTCTAATCACTTAGAAGCCTCTATCTCCTTAGATTTCATTTATCCAATGTTCCCCGGACTTAGAAAGAAAATTTTGAGACATTAAAATAAGTTTGCATTAATATTAAACAGGTGTCTAGGGAACATATTACCCAGAGGTTCATGAAATATTGACGGTGCTGGGCCCTGCAAGAATGGGTGTATTAAAGAAAATTGAATTATGGCATATTTCAGTTGTGATTTCTTGCTTACATTACATTTTCATAATATCCATTTTCAAGTACCCCAAATATTTTAAACCTATTTTCAGAGGTTTTCATTTCTACAAAAAGTACATAAATAGACTTCAAAGGTGTATAGAAATATACCTATGCCTCAAGCTATAGAAAACATTAATGCAAAAATTCAACATATGTATATATTAAAATACACACTCCATATTGCATACTTTGTAAACATACTATTAGTATAGAGAAAAATGATCACAATAAAAAGAGTAAAATCTACAAACAATAACATTATATTTAAAAGCTGCTTTCCATTTGCATTAGGGTAATAGATGAGAAAATTACAAATTTAAAAGTGATAGTTCTCTAAGTTAAGTGTCTTATAGATTTGGATCTTCACAGCCTAATTATAGAAACTTGGTGATACTCCAAGTTATTGGAGGTTTTAATTTATCCTATCCTTTAATCCCGTAATAATCATTGCAACAAAAGCATTTCTTTATTTTTTCCCCTTTGTGTATTTCATTTTCCATCACTTAAACATATTTTTCAGTCATATAAATGTAAACATTATGTTTCAGAATTGCTGCGGTCACCCCAGAGGGGTAATATTTCCTGGGAAGCGTCTGAAAGCTCTAGAGAGAAGAAAGGCAAGATTATTACTGAAGAGCACAGGCGACCCTGCAGGGCAGAAAACAGTGACGGGTGGAATGAATGATTTAAGTACGGCTTCAGGCGAAGAAATCGGAGTCTGGACGGGTTGAGAACAAGGGGAATGACCCTCTCTCTTCCAGAGTAGTGGGGTTGACTATTTATTCACTTAAAGTTTCCACCGATCCTGAGGCAGCATCGAACTGGACCTGCTTAATGAAGGTTTGAATCACAAAGAAAACAATGACCCTGGGGTCCAGGTCACAGGTGGGGTTCAAGGCCATAGGAAGAAATCTGTGTGAGTCCGGGTCCCTGTTCTGGCGGGCGGGGGGCGGAAGGCAGGGGACTGGACCGGGAGCTCTGGTTGGTGGGGGTGGGGCGGAACAGTGTTTCTCAATACCCTACCACCCTGTCTCCAGGGCAAAAAGAATTACTCAGGTCTGCATTAACGCTCATGTTCTGCTACCTTTCTGTTTGTCAGTCTCTGAACTCACAACTCCCACCCAGTCCGACAAATTTCAGAAACTTTTCTTCTGGGACGGAGCTCTACGCCAACCCCTTAGAGTCTACAGTACAACGCTGTCAAGCAGTACGGTCAACGTGTCAGGATGGCCGAGTGGTCTAAGGCGCCAGACTCAAGCTTCTGCTTCCCACCTTTGGGGCTTCTGGTCTCCGAATGGAGGCGTGGGTTCGAATCCCACTTCTGACACATTCTCATTTTGTTCTTACGACTTTCAGAATAAAAGTACTGGACAGTTCCTGATACTCAGCTCTAGACACTCAAATATTTCCGGGCCCTGACCGATATTCGACAGTGAGAATTCCCCGGTCAAAGAATCCTGGAGTACTTTCAGAATCACGTGGAGGCAACCTCCAGCACTGCCTTCTGAGATCCCCTCCTCCTAGAAAAAAAGTACCGTAACAACCTGTGGTCTTTTCCTTAGTGGGTCAACTGATGAGTCATCCACAGTTGGATGTTGGGTTTTTACTGTGGAGAAAATGAATGAAATCCTCACCGCTTTTCTGTACACGGAAAAGAATCTGTTATAAAGCTCTCACAAAGTATTTCGTTGTCACCTTCTTATGTCATCTCTAAAATCTAAGAGGGAGAGTCCTTCAAGACTATGACACTGATGAAAATATTTTTAGGTTATCAAAAGGAAATGCTCATACTGTTAAAACTGAGTAAAACTGAGCTCGCTCTGAGATTTCTTTTCAAAATGATTTGATTTAGATATCTTTATTTTTATTAAGGTAAAAAAGAATGCCTTCTGTGAAGAGCCACATAAGCTTGGTAAGATATTGGTCTTAAAATTAAGACTTTTAACTTTTGCAGCTTTGACATTAAATGAGTTTTTCTTCCTGTATAGCTTTTAAATCATTTCACAGCAATCTTCCTCCTAGGAATGTACCTCAGTGAAATTCCAGCTCAACTCCATGGTTGGCCTTGTTTAAGTGCAGGATTTTGCAGTACCAGATTATTACAGGCAAGCTAGATATCCACCAGGTATACGTCAGTGGCCACCCATGAATTTCATACTATGTAGCAGCTGCACATAGGAGCAGATGTGACTGTAGCAAGACAATAGATTTTTCAAACTGTGTTGAGTAAAATAAAAACATAAGGATTAACAGTGCCAATGAAAATCACACAAATCAACAGCAGTTTTTTTGAGGGTAATTTCTCTCCTAAAGAATATTAAATACTTCAGAGAGGATCTATATGTTTTGGGGAGAAGAAAGAGATGGATACAGGTTGTGACCAAAAAAAAAAAAGGTGTTTCTGAAACAAAGTATGCATGGACCAATAACCAAAATGAGCCCTAAACTACCAAGGGTGATTAATTATCCTTTTGAATCCAAAGTCACTTTTCCTTCCATCATTAAATTCCACTTTTTTCACTCTCACTTCTGCAGATTCCTAAACATCCACCACTCTTTCCTGTCCTGCATTTCCCCTGAAATCATGAAATTCCAAATTATTTTTCTCCGTTCTCCATTTTCATCTTCTTCCAACCATTGTTTCAGATTGAGACTGTTTATTTTCCTGTAACTGGTTTTATTTTCTGTTCCAAAGCATTCCTAGTATATTTTGAGATAAATGGGGAAATCTAAAAAGTAAAATAAAATAGAAATCACTTTAAAATGTTTTCTTCCCTTTATAAAGTACCCAACACCTGGGCTGGATGCTGAATACTAAGCTCTGAGGATCCTTCTTCTAGCCAGGAAACTGTTACAGAGCTTGATTTTAAAAAACTTAGGAAATGATGGTCTGAGTGCTTGCCACATCCCCCAATTTGTCATTTCTTACTTAACCTGGGAGATAGTACCATAGGTACTGTGATGCTATCTTTAAATCAAAAGGGAAAACCAGAAACTGTGTACTTACTCTTTTGGATATCTTTCTCATTAATACGAAAATACAAACGCTACAAACTGATTCCAGTGGGTTTATTAGTATTATTATTATTGCTTCTATTTTGTTTCTTTCAGTTCCTCCATGTGGGGAAATCAGTGAATTTTCCAGTAACTTTCCCACTGGAAAAAAATAGGACTATGTGGGAGCTTCTTAAGCTGAGCTACCACTGAGAAAGTCTGGGTCCTTTTCATTGGTGTGGTCATGCAGGAGAACATTGTTTGATTTGCCAATGGTGAGGCCATGTTCCCCCAGCGCATAGCAGTCTGGGTTGAGGTCTCTATAGGAAAGAGAGAGCTTTCTGGTTACATTGTACTTTTGTTATTAAGTCAAGTTCCTGGGCTTCATGAAGATAAACAGGCTGACAGAGTAAGGGACAACCTTGGAATAGAAATCCACTGCCTCTTTCTCTCTGGGAAGTGGGAGTCATCGGTGGCAAAGAGATTTTTTTTTTTAATGTGCCCAGTTGTATGTGGGAATACTCCAGGTTCTCTGATTGGGAATTTCCATTTGTCAAATGCTTGGCTGGTGGTTGTAGAGATGACTTGTTAGTGACTCTTCCAGGGATACCAGGACCTTCCTAAGTATAGGCCTGGGTGGAACTGCTAGTGGGGACTGTCTTTAAAGGTAGAAAGAACCCAACTACAGAATAAGGGAGGATACTCAAGTCTCGGGAGAATGAAGCTGGAAAGGCAAGAGTGAGATGAAAGACACATATGTGCCAAGAACAAAACTGAGTCTTGTCAGAAGTGGGATTCGAACCCACGCCTCCATTCGGAGACCAGAAGCCCCAAGAGAGGGAAGATAGAATCTTGAGTCTGGCGCCTTAGACCACTCGGCCATCCTGACATGACACTGACAAGATCTCAGCAGTAACGACTCTGTCAATGACTGAAGCCTGTTCTATCTGAGAGGAAGAGGAACAGTTATTTCTAGAAATTACAGGGGTAAACCAAGAATTATCTGCAAAGCCAAAAGACAAGAAAGGAGTAATTTTATGGTGAGGAGGTGCACTGGGAGACAGAGTTGATGCTGCTTTGAAGATTGGGAGCCCACCTCACGTACCTTGAGTCTTTTTCTCCCATTCCATCCCTCATGACCATGAGTTACACGTTACACGATCAACTTTAAGAAACAGAGGATTTAGGATACAGATTTTATCAGCACGTCTTTCAGGAGCTTTTCCCAGTGCTCACAGTATCTCACAGTATTTTATCTTAGCACAGTATTTTATTAATGGGGACTGAGCCTGTGTGTGGGACTTCAAGTCCCTATACAATAATATTTTCAGCATCTTCACAGTTCCTGCAAGATCCACTGCTTTCTCCCCTCTCCTCTCTTCCCTTTCCTTCCATTGCCACTGTTCTCTCGCTCTAACTTATCTTCCCCTTTACATTCTTTCAGTGTGTGCTTAAAGAAGGGACGTGAAGTGAAGAGGCAGGATGTGGTTTATTATAAGACACATAAAAAGAGAAACATAGAGCATGGAGAACTAGAATAAGGTCTTGGTTTAAAATCTTTACTGAGTTTTTAAAAATGTTTTTGCTGTTATGATTAAATATCCCTCCTGCTTTGGTTAAGGTGAGAGGTATTCATCCAGTGTTTTCTTTCTATTCTGTCTGATAATAGTTTTTAGTTAGTCTTCCAAATGAACAACCTTCAGAAATTTTTCATTGCCTGCAGAAGACAACTCAAACACATATGCATGAACTGGCAAACAGCTATTTAAAGATCCATTTTGGGTGCACATCGATCAGAAGTGAGTTGTTTCTTTTGCTGTTTTTGGTCTTCATGTAGAGAATCTGAAATACTTTTCTAAAGGCAATGCAGATTAGGAGAAAACATGAGGATCTTGAATCAGGTGCTTATGTTTGAATTCAAGCTTCATCATTTACAAAAGTGTGATGTGTTGATATTTTACATTATTTTGACCATCTGTGAACATATTTTTAATCTGTAAATTTAGAGGGCAATTCCCTACCTCAAGATTGTTGAGGGTTTAAAAAAATTTATGTAGGTGCTTTCCCTAGCAAACCATGTGACAAGTAGCAGTCACTCAAAAGACCTTCATGTTTCATTCACCTGCATGTTTCTATTTGTAACCTCTGGCATTTAGACGGTTTTGCAACAAACCAAATTCCCAACAAACCAAATTTGCCTTTTCTGAACTATGGTGTCCCAATTTCCAAACACTTAGAAAATATGCTGAGTCCTCCTTTTCTGCCAGTTAACGATCTTTCAAACTTAACAGCTTCCCCTTCCTCTTAGTCAAATACTCTCATTTAGCTCTTGACATCCTAGTCATGACTTCTTTCTCCCTCTTTTAAACTCTCCAAACACATTGCTGTTAGTAATCAGATGAAAAGTTGAAAACTCAACTTCCAAACAAATATAAGATGAACATAGTCCCATTCCTTGAGTGTGGAATTATGTGTGATATTTTTAATGAAAAGATCTTGATTTTAATATAGTCATGGTTGTCAATCTTTGTCTTTATAGTTGGATTTTTATGTTTTATTTCAAAGTTCTTTTCTACCTTTGGTTCCTAAATATATTCTTTACTGGTATCCTTTAAAAGTTTATATTTTGTCTCCTCTCTGGAATAAAATTCACTTCAAGGTCAATTCAGTACAATTCCGTTCAGATGACTAAAAAAATAAAGTCTGCATTGAGCTTCTGAAGACTTTTATAGAAGGCCACTAACACCACCAAGGCCTGGACCCCAGCAGTACCTCACTGAATTTACAAACCTTCCTTCTAAGGTCTTCCTGGGAGAACACTCAGGACTAAAAGTTTTTGGCTTACAAGACCTTGGGCCAATGATTCTCTTTTTGAAGGTGGTAGTTTTATTCTGTTAATGTAGTTGGGGAGGTTACTGGGAATGAAAATATCGGAGGAAGTGATGATTCCATGGTTTCTGTCTTTAAAAAGAGGTTAAGACAAAGTTTGTGGCTTCTGTAGCAGAGGAAGGAAAAAAAAAAAAAGGTAAGATCAGAGCCCTGCAGAATTCAGAGGGGATATGAAAGGGAAAGAACAGCTCAGAATAGGATTGATCAACCATCTTCTGAGGTAGATTTATGAAGCAAAAATCACACTTCCTCATTTTGAATGTTGGTGGCTAGCTTCATCTCAAGAAACTCGAGTTCTCTCTGCTTGAATTCAAACATAAGCACCTGATTCAAGATCCTCATGTTTTCTCCTAATCTGCATTGCCTTTAAGTCTCTGCCCTTGGAAAATGATGATTTCTGGTTCCTAAGGTGTTTGGAGCATTGATAATCTAATTTCATAAAAATCCACTTAAATGTTTCATCTCTCCAGTAAACAACACTTTCGATGTCCAAGACTTTTAAAAAAAAAGAGAGGGAGAGCAATACAAATCATACAAAAGAATGTGGCATATAACCATGAAAATGAAAGGAGAGAAATCTGGTTTTGAATAAACAGGTAACAGGTGTTGTCCGCTGAAGTGTGAACAAAGAATCCAGCTATGGTAGATCACCTTGGGCTTCATATCTCCCTTAACTCTTCAAGTTGCAATTCTCAAAAGTATTTGCTTTTCCTTCTCTTCCCCCAAGTCTTCAGTTTTTCTAGGCGGCGCGACCATGCGGTGCCCCTGCCCTGTCCCTGGCCTTGCCATTGACGTGGAGGAGCCAAGGAGTTCGAACTTCAGAGTCCGAATGAGCTGTGGGAGGCTCGGGAAGGCGGGTGCGGGAGAGGAGAAGAAGTCTGAGTTCTAAATTCATCCCTAGAAATCGGTGTAGGAGAAGCTAAGGGTTGGAATACCAAGTTCCTGAGAAAGGATTTCAGAGCTTCGGTTTCCTTAAGGAAATTGCAAAAGCGCAGACGCCTTAGATTTGCGTGCAGGCGGCAATTTTGAGAAGGAGATGAGGGGCCGACTCAGAATGAAAGACGTAAGTTAGAGGAAGTGAGTGGGAAAAGGGAAGCAAGAGGAATTGATAGACTCGGGTGTCTACCAATCTTTATACAAATTAATGAGATGCAAGAAAACACTACAGTGTGAAAAGCAGAGTGGCGCAGCGGGAGCGTGCTGGGCCCATAACCCAGAGGTCGATGGATCGAAACCATCCTCTGCTAATGTCGTTTCCTTCCACAAGCTCTAGACCAACACTTGTTATTTTCTTCCTCAAATTCCAAGATTTCCACAAGAACACTATGCAGAGGCAACTAAATTAAAACACTCATGACAGTGACACAATTGATTTGCCTTTCTTCTTTTCTTTGATCTTGATGAAAATTAGCCTCAATCAAATATGTCATTTTAAAGCTCACAATATATTGGGAAACCGTGCAACATCTTAATTATCGCCTATATGCAGTGACTCTACCACTACTTTTTTGCTTACACAGACATGCTTACCAGTCTTGAAACAGAGCAGGACACTATGGTCCTTCCCCATCTTCCCCGTTTGCCTTTTGTCTGTAGAGGAACTTTAGCCAAACAATAAATTTAATCGAGAGAAGTGAGAAAATGCAGAAGCAAAGGAAAGCAGTCAAACAGGACAAAATAATAATAATTTAGCTATTAAGCAAAGTGAAGAACCTGAGTCATATCCTTTGAGCTGTCTTGTAGGTACTGAAACCCCTACCAGTAGAAGAAGTTAACAGCATGTTGACCAGACTGTAGAGATGACAGAAGCTGCCACAATTCTGAGAACTGGCCTCAAAGAAATGGGAACAAATTGACCTTGGCACTAAAGATTGGCTGTACTCAAAACAATCAAGATGATGCTGATCAGATCACTGAATCACCGAGTTCAAGATGACTGTCAGAGCTGACAGTGCTGTTTCTGCATATAGCCCCCTCCGGCCACCTATCCATCCTTGAGATGCCCCTTTAAAAGCTCTTGCCCACTGATTGTCAGTGGGGGAAGTTGGCCTTTGGACACAAGTCCGCCCTGGGTTGTCGGCCTGCAGAATAAAGCAAGCTTTCCTTTCCACCAACTTTACCTATAGAGTATTGGTTTTAGAGCTGCGGGCAGCTGAATCCCACTTTCCTAATAGTCTCATGAACAAATGAAGACCTGCTCTTACAGAGGCAGGGGATACAGTTTCAACTGCCTGATTCTTCTTGTCTTTATAAGTAGAATGGAGCTCAAGATAAAACGTGGAGTTGAAAAGTAGAATAGGAGGGGACAAATGTGGACTTTCCAAATTGGCAAATGGGAGGTTGGAAAGATGTAGGGAAGAGTAGAGGGGAAAGGAGACTGGGGAGAGTGAAGAAAAAACATGTAAAGGAAAGATGAGGAAAGGTGCACGTGCTGAAAGTGAGATGTATGAATATTTTGAATAAGTGAGTTTTCTGGGAGTTCCTTTCCTGGACGGAACCACCACTTCAATGTGGGCGTCAAGTTTGTTTCTTGCTCTGGCATGAAAATTCCAGGAAATCCCAACTTTGAAAGAAAACACTGGAGGAAACAATGGGGAATGATCCTCCTCCTTGTATCACAATCTTCATTCCTTACCCAATCTTTGATTTTCCTGAAATTCTTCCCACTTACTGATGTCACTGGTGAAACAGAATCAAAGCCCCCTGGAAGACCCAAGTAATTTCAAAAACTATGACTAGAAGGCAATGGCACCCCACTCCAGTTCTCTTGCCTGGAAAATCCCATGGATGGAGGAGCCTGGTAGGCTGCAGTCCATGGGATCGCGACTGAGCAACTTCACTTTCACTTTTTACTTTCCTGAATTGGAGAAGGAAATGGCAATCCACTCCAGTGATCTTGCCTGGAGAATCCCAGGGACGGGGGAGCCTGGTGGGCTACCGTCTATGGGGTCGCACAGAGTCGGACACGACTGAAGCGACTTAGCAGTAGTAGCATGACTATTACTAGAATCCCTCTGGTGGTCTTATTTTACATAATGAGTTAGATAGTCTCTTAGAGGGCCTGGATAGCTCAGTCGGTAGAGCATCAGACTTTTAATCTGAGGGTCCAGGGTTCAAGTCCCTGTTCAGGCGCTAAGGCCTCGATTTGTTTTCAGTGTTTATTTAAAAACTATTTGGATAACAGCCCATTTAAGAATGCCTCTGAAAGTGAGGAAGCCTTAGCAGCCAAATCAAGCAAAGTCACTGACCTAAAATAGTTTACCGTTTAGTTTTTCATTAATTTTCCTTTTCTAATATTAACAAAAACACTTCCCCAAGTTTCTAAGAGGAATCAAAAAAAGGCATCATTTAAAAGTAATAAACTAGTGACAGTTTTAGAAGTAAGTCATTTAAAAGTTCCCTTAAAATGATTCATTAATCTGGGAGTAGAAGGGAACAATTTGGGTGGACTCGATGTGATGGTTTTAGGAGGTGGGACCTTTGAGAACTGATTGGGTTATGAGTTAATTTCTCAAAAATAGAAATAGTGCCCTTTCAAAGGAGACCCCAGGGAGTTCTCTGTCCCTTCTGCCATGTGAGACAACAGTGAGAAGACAACTGCCTATAAACCAGGAAGCTCTCACGCAACAAAGAACCTGAACCATGAATACTGCCTTTGAGGTGTTTGATGCCTGTCTTTGTCTAGAGATTTTCTTGTTTCTTTAGACTGAACACCAAAAACCTCCCTTCTGTCTCACCCATAAGCAATTTTAATCAGTACTTTTATACATTTTAATGTATACTTTGGTGCAGTTAACTATATTTCTGCACATAACACCTCATCTTTCATCCTTAATTTTAGTGGGTTAAATATTGTAGGCAGGAATTTGTGTCTACCTAGAACTTCTGAATGTGATCTTGTTTGGAAACAGGTTTTTGCAGAGGTAGTTACATTAAGATGAGGTCATTCATACTGGATAAGGGTGGAGCCTAAACCCTACCACTGGTTTACCCTATCCTTACAAGAGACAACACTAGGAGGCAGACAGAAAGAAGAAAGTCATATGTGGACAGAGGCAAAGACTGAAACCATACAGCTATAGCCAAAAACTATAATGGATTTTGGGGATCCACTAGAAGCTAGGAAGAAGCAAGGAAGGAGTCCTTCAGCAAGCCTTCAGAGAGAGAATGGCCCTGCCCATATCTTAATTCCGATGTCCTAGTCTTCAGAACACAGAGACAGTAATAGCACACTAACATGAGAGAAAGTTCC
Organism: Bos indicus x Bos taurus; assembly: GCF_003369695.1. Taxonomy (NCBI): domain Eukaryota; kingdom Metazoa; phylum Chordata; class Mammalia; order Artiodactyla; family Bovidae; genus Bos; species Bos indicus x Bos taurus. The sequence goes on from NC_040098.1 coordinate 32,157,559, forward strand.
AGGGGAAAGTGATTCCTTGGGGTGAATCTAAAACAATGAATAAACTTGAAGAAAAGAAGTCGTTTTGAATGGAGGGAGGTTTTTGGTTTGTTTGTTTGTTTTTTTAAGTTTAATGCCTTCCTTGATATTAATGAACATTTCTTTGCTATTAGTGATAAAATTTAGATAACATGAGGAATCCCTTTTGATGGACTGTTATTGTAAATATTCTTCCTGTATTCTTATCGTTAAAGATCCGTGAAATTCCTAGGAACTCACTGCCCAGAAAGAGTTCACGGCACAACATGTGAATGTCTCTTAACTGAGGTTCTTTTAAAGCCTGTTTACGGGTCTTCCTCGTTAGTATAGTGGTGAGTATCCCCGCCTGTCACGCGGGAGACCGGGGTTCGATTCCCCGACGGGGAGATCACAATACTACCTTTTTCAGCTAAGCCTGTAACAGAAAGGAAATCTTTCTGCTCTTTCGTTTTGTTCTAAGTTGAATTCTCCCGTGTTGACTTATTAGTGTGTTCACTGAGCAAGCAACTCCCTTCTGATGGAAACCCACGGCTGCCTTCTCTCTGAGAGAAGTCAGATACAGCGCGGGGGTTCAAAGTGTGCCCATTTGACTCGAAATATTCCGAGATCTTGCAATATTAATTTTCATTTGTCAACTGAGGTGATGGAGATGTTGCTTGTACAGGAACCGCCCTTAGAAAAGTCTCAGTGGTTCCCAAATTTTGGTGCACATTAGAATAACCTTGTTGTTCAGTCGCTAAGCCATGTGCGACTCTTCGCGACCTCACGGACTGCTGCACGCTAGGCATCCCTGTCCTTCACTATCTCCCGGAATTTGCTCAAACTCTTTTCCATTGACGCGGTGATGCCATTTAACCATCTCGTCCTCTGCTGCTCTCTTCTCCTTTTCCCTTCAATCTTTCCCACCCTCAGGGTCTTTTCCAATGAGATCGCTCTTCGCATCAGGTGGCCGGCCAAAATATTGGAGCTTTAGCTTCAACATCAGTCCTTCCAATGAATATTCAGGGTTGATTTCCTTTAGGATGGATCGATTGGATCTCCTTGCAGTCCAAGGCACTCTCAAGAGTCTTCTGCAACATCGCAACTGGAAAGCATCAATTCTTCGGTGCTCAGCCTTTTTTTATGGTCCAACTTTCACATCCCTACTTGACTACTGGAAAAAAACATAACTTTGACCATACAGACCTATGTCGGCAAAGTGAAAATTCCTGACAGAGGGATGGCAACCCATACTAATTAAATTAGAATGTCCGGAGGTGGTAGCCAGGCTTCAGTAGGAATTTAAAATTCTCACCATGTAATTTCAATATGCCTCAAAGTTTCGGAGCAGCTGGCCATTTCTCTCTGGTTAGTTACTCTGACAATGTTACTAACATATTCAAATTATTATTGTATTTAATATAAAATGTAAGCTATTTGTAAAGCATTAAAAAAAAAACCCACTAGCGATCTAACATGGATCATATTGTTACTACACATTATGCTGCAACAATAAAAGTAACTTAGTGTTACTCCTCCAAATCAGGTAGTCAGCACAAGAGTGCCACACAAGAGTGGGAATAGTATAATTTCAATTCATGTAAAATTATGGACATTTGCACTGACACCTTCCATAGCTCTAATTGGCCAAAGTACTTTAATTTTTATATGTAAAAAAGGAAAACGTATAACGTTAGTTAAAAAAAAAAAACCTGATGAAGTTATTAGATACTAGCTAACATAAGTTGTACAGTACACCTAAATATGTATTGAAAATGTGCTGGTTTTGTTTATACTTGGATGTTTTGAAATTCGGACATATACAGCTTACTAAAATATGTTTAAAATTTCAAATCTGGTGATTCTACATTTACTAATATACTTTTGAACTTTTTTATTTGGAAATAATTTCAAACATAAGAAAGGTTACAAAAATAAAAATTTTATAAGGAACACTCTATATCCAGATCCACCTTTCCTTAACATTTTACCCTATGTCTTTATTATTTTCTTCTATATCATGTTTTACTGAGTCATGTAAATATATTACATAAACCTCAATGTGTGTCACCTTAAAAAGATAGGCTAGCGCCTGAACAGGGACTTGAACCCTGGACCCTCAGATTAAAAGTCTGATGCTCTACCGACTGAGCTATCCAGGCCCTGATTGTAGAAGTTGAATTGTCCTATAAATAACTAAATCTCATTAGCAATTTCGATCTCCAGGAAGAACTGGAGTAATCCATAATTTCAGAAACAACCCGGGTCTTTCAAAAGCAGGGCTCGACCACTTAAGTCATCTACTCACCAAACAGACCATTTAACCTCTGCACTGTACATTCTTTAAGTACATTTTTAATTGCTGGAGAAATGAAGATTATTCCTAGAGTCAATTACTGCCGAAGAAGATTCACCAATCTGGGTCAAAGGAGATCATATTTACTTCTCAGATAAGTTTGAAGAGAAGATGCACAAGGCTCCCCTCACCAACCTGTAAGAGAACCTGGAGGAGATTTTTTTTTTTTTTAAGGAACAACTAAAGTAACGGAGGAGAATCTTCCAAAGAATGAAAAGACGGGCAAAGATGAGGTTTCTAATCTTGACATAATGTAGGGGCATCAAATTTGGTTGTACCCTTTGGTGTCCCCCTCCCCCTGCCCCGCCCTCAGTTTCAGAAATGAAATGTCTGGGAAGAAATCCAAGGCTTCCTCTAATTTTCTCCTCCACATTTTATCTAGCAGCCCAACTCGTCCAAAGACAGGAATGGCTTGACACTTAAGGAAATAGTGCTTTTGGTTCATTCAGTGTTTATTGATTCATGAGACAGTTTTTGAGCACCTGTAGAGAGATCACACGGAGAAGGCAATGGCACCCCACTCCAGTACTCTTGCCTGGAAAATCCCATGGATGGAGGAATCTGGTAGGCTGCAGTCCATGGGGTCGCTAAGAGTCGGACACGACTGAGAGACTTCACTTTCACTTTTCACTTTCATGCATTGGAGAAGGAAATGGCAATCCACTCCAATGTTCTTGCCTGGAGAATCCCAGGGACGGGGGAGCCTGGAGAGCTGCCGTCTATGGGGTCGCACAGAGTTGGACACGATTGAAGCGACTTAGCAGCAGCAGCAGTAGAGAGATCACAGGAGCAAAATCCCAAAGCATAGGTGCAGAAAAGGAAGATAGAAACCACTTAGTTCCATGAGGACTGCCAAATTCAGGACTATGAATTTTTGAGTCAATAATCCTTAAATTATTTAAGGTATTATTTACTGTTTTTTCTGTATGTGAAGCCAAGTGCAATCCTGACCAAACATGAAGAAAATACAGACTCATATATTACCCATAATACTAACCATTATGAAATCATGTGCAAATGCTATTTTATTATAGAAGTTATACAGAGAACTTCAGAAGTTAAATATGTAACAGATATATACCTGGAGAAAATATTTAGATATTACTAAATGTGGATCAGAAATCATTTTGACTTGACCTAAAAAACAAACCATCCCTCCTGCAGGATTTTTTCCTCTGATGTCCAAGATATGTTTAAAATAAACATCCTTATTCTATCTCTGAGCTTCACGAAATTTTAGGTACTTTTTCTGTCTCTCAATGTCACTGATAAGAGAAAAATCAGAGGTGGAAAAAAAAGATAGGATGAGAGTTTGGATGAGGCCTAGGGATGAAGGAATGGGTGGGAAGGGATGACAATTTTGATTTGAGAAACGGTGGATACATGAGTTTGAATAAGCTCTGGGAGTTGGTGATGGACAGGGATGCCTGGCGTGCTGCAGCCCATGGCATCGCATAGTCAGACACGACTGAGCAACTGAGCTGAACTGAACTAAAGACAGGTTAAGTAAGGAGATTATATGTTGCACAATTTCTCTGCCAGCTTTATAGGTTTCTTTACCTTTATTCAAAAACATCTGGCTTTATCCCATTTTGTCAACTTTGCCCTGGCTATTCCCTCTGCCTGGAAATATCTACCCCAGATATTCACATGACTCAATCCTTTTATTATTTCAGGTCTTTGTTCAAATGCCACCCAAACCTTCAATATTACAGTATTTCAGTCAGTTCAGTTGCTCAGTCATCTCCAACTCTTTTCAACCCCAGGGACAGCAGTACTCCAGGCCTCCCTGTCCGTCACTAACTCCTGGAGCTTACTCAAACTCATGTCCATTGAGTCAGTGATGCCATCCAACCATCTCATTCTCTGTTGTCCCCTTCTCCTCCATCTTCAATCTTTCTCAGCATCAGGGTCTTTTCAAATGAGTTAGTTATTCGCATCAGGTAGCAAAAGTATTGGAGTTTCAGCTTCAGCATCAGTCCTTCCAATGAATATTCAGAACTGATTTCCTTTAGGATGGACTGGTTGGATCTGCTTGCAGTCCAAGGGGCTCTCAAGAGTCTTCTCCAACACCACAGTTCAAAAGCATCAATTCTTCGGTGCTCAGCTTTCTTTATAGTCCAACTCTCACATCCATACATGACCACTGGGAAAACCATAGTCTTGACTAGATGAACCTTTGTTGGCAAAGTAATGTCTCTGCTTTTTAACGTCTCTGCTGTCTAGGTTGGTCATAATTTTTCTTCCAAGGAGTAAGCGTCTTTTAATTCCATGGCTGCAGTCACCACCTGCAGTGATTTTGGAGCCCCAAAAAATAAAGTCTGCACTGTTTCCACTGTTTCCCCATCTATTCACCATGACGTGATGGGACCAGATGCAATGATCTTAGTTTTCTGAATGTTGAGTTTTAAGCCAACTTTTTCACTCTCCTCTTTCACTTTCATCAAGAAGCTCTTCAGTTCCTCTTCACTTTCTGCCATAAGAGTAATGTCATCTGCATATCTGAGGTTATTGATATTTCTTCCTGCAATCTTGATTCAAGTTTGTGTTTCGTCCAGCCCAGCGTTTCTCATGATGTACTCTGCATGTAAGTTAAATAAGCAGGGTGACAACATACAGCCTTGACATACTCCTTTCCCAATTTGGAAACAGTGTGTTGTTCCATGTCCAGTTCTGTTGCTCCTTGACCTGCATACAGATTTCTCAGGAGGCAGGTCAGGTGGTCTGGTATTCCCATCTTTTAAAGAATTTTCCACAGTTTGTTGTGATCCACACAGTCAAAGGTTTTGGCATATTCAATAAAGCAGAAGTAGATGTGTGTTTTTTTGGAACTCTCTTGCTTTCTTGATGATCCAACAGATGTTGACAATTTGATCTCTGGTTCCTCTGCCTTTTCTAAATCCAGCTTGAACATCTGGAATTTCATAGTTCATGTACTGTTGAAGCCTGGCTTGGAAAATTTTGAGCTTTACTTTGCTAGCATGTGAGATGAGTGCAATTGTGCAGTAGTTTGATCATTCTTTAGCATTGCCTTTCTTTGGGATTGGAATGGAAACTGACATTTTCCAGTCCTGTGGCCGCTGCTGAGTTTTCCAGATTTGCTGACATACTGAGTGCAGCACTTTCACAGCATCATCTTTCAGGATTTGAAATAACTCAACTGGAATTCCATCACCTCCACTAGCTTTGTTTGTAGTGATGCTTCCTAAGGCCCACTTAACTTCACATTCCAGGATGTCTGGCTCTAGGTGAGTGATCACACCATTGTGATTATCTGGATCCTGAAGATCTTTTTTGTATAGCTCTTCTGCGTATTCTTGCCACCTCTTCATAATATCTTCTGCTTCTGTTAGGTCCATACCATTTCTGTCCTTTATTGTGCCAATCTTTGTATGAAATGTTGCCTTAGTATCTCTAATTCTCTAGAAGAGATCTCTAGTCCTTCCCATTCATTGTTGAAATCTCCCTTACATCCCATATTTCTTTGTTTACTGTTTCTTCATGGCTTTTTACCACCATCCAGCTGTCTGCATATATAAATTATGAATCAGAGAAAAGCAACCCTGAACATCCAGGAACTGAGCTGGCATTTATAGCTATGTCTTAATGTTTTCTTGTTGAATATAAGCAATTTTCCAGAACATCAATATCAGGCAAGACTTCTGTAATAGATTAAGACAGAAACAGGACAACTCTATGATCATGTCTGAACATAAATAAACAGAACATTGTCCATGCCAGAGAGTACCAAACATTTCCCTCTCCCACATTATACAAACAACTACCATTTCTTTACTAATTTCAGCTCTATTTTTAGTTTGCCCTACTTTAGGTAAGATTTAAGATATCCAACCACAGAATTACCCCCCACCTCCTGAATGTATACAAACCAATGCAAAGCCATACTTTCTTAAAACTGCCCCCAAATCACCTAACAAAAGTGATCACCTAAAAAAAGATCACAACAAACTGTGGAAAATTCTTAAAGAGATGGGAATACCAGACAACCTTACCTGCCTCCTGAGAAATCTTGTATGCAGGTCAAGAAGCAACACTTAGAACTGGACATGGAACAGCAGACTGGTTCTAAATTGAGAAAGAACTACAGTCAAGGTTGTATATTGTCACCCTGCTTATTTAACTTATATGCAGAATACATCATGCAAAATACCGGTTGGATGAAGCACAAGCTGGAATCAAGATTGCCGGGAAAAATATCAATAACCTCAGATATGCAGAAGACCACCACTCTTGGGGCAGAAATCAAAGAGGAACTGAGGAGCCTCTTGATGAAAGTGAAAGAGGAGAGTGAAAAAGCTGACTTAAAAATAAACATTCAACAAACTATGATCATCGTATCTGGTCCTATCACTTCATGGCAAATAGGTGGGGAAACAATGGAAACTTTCTATTCTTGGGCTCCAAAATCACTGCAGATTGTGACTGCAGCCATGAAATTAAAAGATGCTTGCTCCTTGGAAGAAAAACTATGACCAACCTAGACAATATTTTTAAAAGCAGAGACATTACTTTGCCAACAAAGGTCCGTCCAGTCAAAGCTATAGTTTTTCCAGTAGTCATGTATGGATGTGAGAGTTGGACCATAACAAAAGCTAGTGCCAAACAATTAATGCTTTTAAACTGTGGTGTTGGAGAAGACTCTTGAGAGTCCCTTGGACTGAAAGATCAGACCAGTCAATCCTAAGGGAAATCAATCCTGAATATTTATTGGAATGACTGATGCTAAAGCTGAGGCTTCAATATTTTGGCCACCTAATGTGAAGAACTAACTCATTAGAAAAGACTCTGATACTGAGAAAGATTGAAGGTAGGAGGAGAAGGGGATGACAGAGGATGAGATGGCTGGATGGCATCACCGACTCAATGGACATGAGTTTGAGCAAGCTCTGGGAGTTGGTGATGGACAGGGAAGCCTGACATGCTGCAATCCATGGGGTCCCAAAGAGTCAGACATGACTGAGCAGCTGAACTGAGCTGAAAAAAGGTTACAAAGTCCAATTCTTATAATCACTTCTTTCTAACTCTCTTACTGAGACACTCCACTGTTCTCCTGATGTGCATTCTCTCCTGCGGCAACAGTTAGCAAAACCAACTTTAGGAGTATGCTTTGGCACTCACTAGCTTCATGTATTGTCACCCCTACTCAAACCCAACCACAGAATCTGAGTATCCATTAAATAAATATTGTTAAATAAATACGCGAATAAATAAAGAGTCGCCTTTTTTTCATAAGAAAATAAAAGGTCACATTCTTGGGAAGTGTAGGTCAAGAAAGCAGTAAATAATGTTTTAGGTGCTTAATTAGACAAAAATTACAGACAAGTATAACAACAACACAAGTAAAACTAACTCCTCTTCTACCATTGTCCATACACGAAGTAGCCTGCAATAACTGATTTACACTTGGTGTTTGCACTCCTGGTAACCCTAATCGTAGAAAATGGAAGCAAGGACAATATGAACTAGCTTGACTCAAAGTGAAGAATAAACAACATATTAAAAACCTGTCACCTTTACCACAGGGACTGGAGGCTGGGTTGAGGGTGGAAAGAGAGACAAAGAGAAACTATTTGTTACTTGGTAACGGCCATCAACCAATTAAACTCGTACGTCTATTATCCTGTGTCCTATATCGCATCCCCTTTTCCTAGGCCACTGGGAAGAGATTAATGGGAGAAAAGAAAGGAGGGAGAAAGACGTTACTGAAGAATAAAGAGATTATGGGGAGAAATGCCGGAAGAGGGTGCAATATGCCCGCCTTGTACTCCTCGACGGACAGTTCTAATGTTTAAACAGGTTTATTGAAAGGGAGTTCTAGCCCTTCTCACTGACTCTCTTCTTGCCTATGCTACTTTTTAATTTATCGTGGAAATGAAAAAGCCTAAACACCGCGGGAAGCAGACTGAAGCAATCTTCGAAACCAGCGCTAATTCGGTTCTGGGCTTCCCTGGTACCTTAGTTGGTAACGAATCTGCCTGCAATGCACAGACCCCTTTTCTTTGATTTACTAAACTCCCACACTACGGGGACCGTTTTGGGCTGTGGGACTGTTGGGCCATTGGGAGGCAGGCAGCGCGGTGCGGGAGCGGTAAAGGGACGTGCGGCGGGTGCTGCTTTTCAATATCCCCTGGCTGGGCTCCTCTGCTGACTTTGTGCCATCCCAACAGTCTCCAGCATCCATCCACCAAAACCTGTCTTTTTTGCCTCTCGTTTTGCAGTCGGTTCGGAGCTTGCGTTTCACCCTGTGCACTCTGGATGTAATACTAATCACATTGGTTGTTAATCACAGCAACAGATTATACGTAATACACAAACGAACCTGTCAGGATGGCCGAGTGGTCTAAGGCGCCAGACTCAAGTTCCTACTTCCCCTACTTGGGGTTTCTGGTCTCCACTTGGAGGCGTGGGTTCGAATCCCACTTCTGACATGGTGGTCTTTTGTTCTTATGCTCAAATTCTGCAACTTCTGTCGGTAAATTATAGCCACCTTCTTAGGCTGCATTGCCAGATCTTACCCATTACCACCGATATTTCACCCTTTCTTCAGTTCAGTTCAGTCGCTCAGTCGGGTCCGACTCTGCGACTCAGTGGACTGCAGCACGCCAGGTTCCCCTGTTCATCACCAGCTCCCGAAGCTTGCTCAAACTATGTCCATCGAGTCGGTGATGCCATCCAACCATCTCGTCCTCTGTCGTCCCCTTCTCCTCCTGCCTTCAGTCACCCTTCCCAGACCAGTACTATTTAGATGTCTGTCCTCTCATCATGCCTACCTTCCCTCCCTCCTTTCCTTTTTGTTCTTTCTTTTTCAATAAAAATTGCCTGTTTATGAGTATCTACATGGAAGAATAGTTATATATCAGTATTAAAATGCAGGTCTTAACATATATGTGAAGTGATGGTTATAAATTTCTGTATTCAGTATTTTAACTGTTCTGTGAAGGTTAAGTTTTGAATATTCTTCCACAGATCTCCTGCTTGTCCCTCCCTCTCTGTTGTCCTCACCTGACTCTCTTTTCTTCTTCGTCTTACTCTTTCCTTTTTTTGTGTACCTTCTCCCATCACATCTCGGATTGCTAGTCAAAAGGTATTTGCTGTAAAGTGAAGAGGATGGATGTGATAGATATATTCTATGACATAAGACAAGAGAATTGTGGGAGAGAGGAGAAGTAGAACAGTGATTCTTAACCAGGATTGGTTTTTAAAAACAAGATGTTTTTATAAAAATAAAGAAAGGGAAAGAGGGAGAGAGAGGGGAAGGAAGGAACTTGTCCAGGTCCCATTGCCCTTAAGTGTGGCTCTATCTACCAGATCCTAAATTATTTGTTAAATATATATTCTGTTTTATTACTTTGATTTCTTTTGTAAATCTAGTAATTCACATGTTGGATCTTCTTTGCTTTTCTTTTTACATTTCATTTTCTGCCTAACTTATTTGAAATTTTAGTTCTGTTTTTTCCTTCTTTTCTACTATCCTCTATATTGTTTGCAGTTTTCCTCATTGTCAATTCTATTTTTGTGCTCATGATATATATATATATATATATATATATATATATATATAATGCTCTTCACCCTGCTCTGTGCTGATATAGGCTCTTGGAACTGCCCTGTATGGGTTTTCATGCTCTCTGGTTTCCATCTGGGTTAGGTCAGTGGGAGTCCCAACAGGAGATAGGTGGATCTAGGAGGTCTGCTGCTGCTACTGCTAAGTCACTTCAGTAGTGTCCGACTCTGTGCAGCCCCATAGACGGCAGCCCACCAGGCCCCGCCGTCCCTGGGATTCTCCAGGCAAGAACACTGGAGTGGGTTGCTATTTCCTTCAATGCATGAAAGTGAAAAGTGAAAGTGAAGTCTCTCAGTCGTGTCCGACTCTTAGCGACCCCATGGACTGCAGCCTACCAGGCTCCTCCGTCCATGGGATTTTCCAGGCAAGAGTACTGGAGTGGGGTGCCATTGCCTTCTCTGCTAGGAGGGCTAGCAGCAGGTATTTACTTCTTGTCTTTCTGCCTGCAGGTCACTTTAGAAGAGCTACATTCCTTGACCGGAGGCTATACCTCATTCAAGGAAGCCCTCACTACAAAGCTGTCTTCTGGGTTCAAGTAATTACACTCTCTTCATGCCTCTTCAGGTACAGAAGTAATAATACTCTTACTGCTGCTTGTCCTGGAGAATGACACTCTCCTTGGTGTTTTTTCTCTAGCTGAACACATTTTTTAGTAGAAAGTTTATTGTGAAATATATGTCTTATGCACTTTAATTCTTCAGATTATCTTGTCTGGATGCCACCAAAATTAACATTTTAACTGTTTCATTCTTGGATTTGGAGACCTATATTTTCCTAAATAATAAGTATAACTGCTATTATTGATTAATTGATTTAGACATTATATACTTATTTTCCATTTGTTAAATAATTAACTGCATTATGCCACTACCACCCACTAGTTCTTATCCTTCCAAAATATTTATGTTTTACCTTTTGTTTAATTCAGTGTTTATTGTTTATGTCATTTTTCTAGGTAAGTCTTATACACAGCATTGTTGTGAGCTATGATTCTGTTTTCATTCTTTACTGGATGCTTATAATTGCCTAAAAAGGCAAGCTTTAAAAAGAAAATGTTTAATGTGTCTAAGTCCATTCATATGTATTGATAATTGCTAATTCTTCCTTAACTTCCAAATATCTTTCAGTGGAGCTTTCCATAAGATCAATCAAATCAGATAATAAATCAGCTCAAATATTTTTTCTTGAGGATATTTTTCCGGTTGACTTCTACATGCTTATAGTCTGAACTGGTTGCTCTCTGGACCTGCTACACTGCCGTCATCTGAATCTTCCCTTGCTCATCTGTTCATAATCTATTTTTTGTTCATTTATTTGCTCCACTGTTTCAGTGGAAAGTATTCTCAAGGTTTTTGGTTTTTAGGTTATAAAAATAACTCAGAGTCTGAGGTAATGGTGAGAAGAGCCCTCAGTATGCTTATATGTTAAGTTAGACTATACCAACTTACACCAGTTGCCTCACATATATTCTTAGCATTTTTACCTTTCGTTTTTGAACACCAGTTTTTTTTTTTTTTTCAGTCCTGCCATGAGGGTAAAGCCCTAACTGTCAGAGATTTGAGAGTTAGGTGAGGAAAAAGAGCTCAGCCTTTAGCATTCCCTTACATCCAGATACAGAACAGATCCTCTCCTGTTCTCATCAAGGTACTCAGATCCTCATCTGTAATAGTCTAATCCCATTCTTTATTTTCTTTGCAGAATAAATCTCCAGATTTTTTCCTGGGTGGTAGAAGGGCAAACACTCAGTATAAGTGCAGAGAATTTAGGGCTCTAACTCTTTCTCAAATTTTAAACAATCTGCTTTTCGTTTCCCTTTAGCCTCCAGTACCCAGTGGTCTCAGTTCCTGAGCTTTTTAAAGAAACTTTGGTATTAATCAGATTGTTTCTGTGAAGTCTATTATGATTTGTCTACCTATTTTTTCAGTTTTAGTGTTTCTTACCTTCCACTTCTTTTGTGTTCTCATATTTGAGCTTAAAAAAATCTTTTTACTATAGTTTTAGTGAGTTTTCAGGGGACATACAATAAAAATTATAATTTCTATCTCAACAGTATCTTAATTTAATATGGATAAAAAATTTTATAGAAATTCCATGTAATTTCTAACCCACCTAAAAATTTTAAGTTGAACCAAATCAAGCTAGCTTTAAGTCATTTTAAAATTTGATGGCTATTGGAAAGCATTTGTTGTTGTTCATCCTCTGAGTTGTGTCCAACTCTTTGTGACCCCGTAAACTGTGCCACACTAGGCTCCTCTGTCCTCCACTGTCTTTGGGAGTTTGCTCAAATTCATGTCCATTGAATTGGTGATGCTATCTACTGCTGCCCCTTTCTTCTTTTGCCTTCAATCTTTCCTAGCATCAGGGTCTTTTCCAATGAGTTGGCTCTTTGCACCAGGTGGCCAAAGTATTGGAGTTTCATCTTCAGCATCAGTCCTTTCAATGAATCCTCGGGGTGGATTTCCTTCAGGATTGACTGGTTTGATCTCTTTTGCAGTCCAAGGGACTCTCAAGAGTCTCCTTCAGCACCACAGTTTGAAAGCATCAGTTCTTCAGTGTTCAGCCTTTTTATGATCCACCTCTCACATCTGTACATGACTACTGGAAAAATCATAGCTTTGACAAGATGGACCTTTGTCAGCAAGGTGGTGCCTCTGCTCTTTAATACCCTCTGTGTGTCATAGCTTTCCTTCCAAGGAGCAAGCATACTGACATAAGCATAGTCTTCAAACCACTACATATTGTTTCAAGTGATCTTACTTTACCAGTGGGCCCATGCCAAGCGGAGGTTCAAAAGAAAATTATTCAATACACTATTTGTTGGTAAAAGATTTCTGATGCAAATTTCCAAAGCACCGATGAAACTGACCTTAACTAAGAGAAACATCTGACAGCAGAAATAGACTCTCCTGGAATCCATACAATAGAGTTCCAATAGAATGATTCAAAATGAGCTAAAATTAATATAGACAAAGGAAATGAAACACAAAATTAAGAACTTTTGACTCATTAAAAAAAAAAACAACCTGACAATAGGAAAAGGAAACAGAAACTTTAAAACAAAACTTTTAAAAGTAATTTAAGAATAGTGGATGCATTTTAAAACAAATTAGGAAAAAGAAAATTAATAAACTGGTAAGATGAAAATGGATGTGAGAGTTGGACTATAAAGAAAGCTAAGCACCAAAGAATTGATGCTTTTGAACTGTGGTGTTGGAGAGGACTCTTAAGAGTCCCTTTAACTGCAAGGAGATCAAACCAGTCAATCCTAAAGGAAATCAGTCCTGAATATTCATTGGAAAGACTGATGCTAAAGCTGAAACTCCAATAGTTTGGCCACCTTATGCAAAGAACTGACCCATTGGAAAAGACCCTAATGCTGGGAAAGATTAAAGACAAGAGAAGAAGGAGATGACAGAGGATGAGATGGTTGGATGGCATTACAGACTTGATGGATGTGAGTTTGAGCAAGCTCTGGGAGTTAGTGATGGCCAGGGAAGCCTGGTGTGCCACAGTCCATGGGGTCGCAAAGAGTCAGACATGACTGAGCAACTGAACTGAAGATGAAAATATCCAGAATAAAAATGTTATAAAAGGAAAACAATCAAGAAGTTGAGAAAGTATAACACATTGACTGTTAAAGCCAAGAAGCAAGGAGAGAAAAGATTGAAAAGAAGCAATATTTGAAAAAATAATGACTGGAAATTGATCTGAACATTCAAAAAGCCCTACTACATCCAAACTGGATAAATACAAAGAAAACCACATTTAGGCACATTTAGGCATATCTGGAAGCTAGCCTCCAAAATGTCCCTCCAGTGATCCCTGTGGGGATTTGATGCTTGGGGAATCAGTACAAATGATGCTTTCTGGCTACTACTGTTGTGGTGAGTAATAAACCATCCTTTGTCTCTCATCCAGAAGTCTCATGTCTTCTGCCAGTATCTATGAAATTGTAGTAGGCTAATTCTTAGCTTAGAGTAATTACCATTTCTTTTTAGTAGTTTGAATAATTAAGTTCTAGTCTTAGCAAATTTGATGAATGAAATACAGTATTGTTGTCTATATTGTTCATTTGTTTTTAAAATAAAATTGAAATGGTCATTTCACTTTATATAGGAAACTGATTTTTTTTTTTTTTTTTTGGTAGTGTTTTGACCATTTGGTTTATGGATGATGAACCAGAAAATAGAACCAAAGATAACCACTTTTTGGTTACCTCCATAGGTTTTTTTTGGGGGGGGGGGTGGGGGGGAGGGGTCAGTGACAATCCATTATTCCAGATGGGGAGTTGGGCAAAGCCATTAAAATTTTTTTTATTAAATGTTTTTTAGGCAAAGCCATTTCCCTCCTCTTTAGTTCTTGTTCTCAAAGATTAACTTCCTCCTTTCTCTATCCTCCCAAAGAAGCTCCTTCTTTGTCAAGCAATTTTTAGTGACAACTTGTTTTAACATTTTTGATACTGTCCTTAAGTCTGTGCAGATCTTATATTCCCTTGGTATTTTGGATTATTATTAATTTTTCAGTAATTAGGGTCTGAACTTACGATCCTTCATCAAAGATTTTGTTCACATCCAAGACCAGAGCCAGTTTTAGTCTCCTTCCTTGTGACCAGGTGCAGAGTTAGCCATATTCACCCCTTAGCTTTCAAATACATAATTTTAGCCTATTTAATTTTCAGTTAATTCACATTGCTCTGAAGTAAAAATTCTTAGAAACAAAACACTGTTACCAGTGAGAAGGTAAGGTGTTTTTTTTTTTGTTTTTGTTTTTTTGAAGGTAAGGTTTTAAGTGGGATTCTGCAAATAGAGTATACTAATACTTTAAGCATGTTAAGGAAAAAGAAACAATTTCTCTCCAAGTGATAAGATGTTGTGGTGAAACTAGCCCAAGATTCCAGAGCCCAGGGCAACTGTGCCTTGTCCAAACTGAGGAGATGCTGACTGAACTCCTGCAGGACCCATCATTAGCCCTTTCTCGATTTCCCTCTAAATTCTACATGGTGCTACTCTTCTCCAAGCGATTCCTAGCATTCTGTTCTTTTCCCAATTTTCTGCCACAGCAAGTGCAGACATTGTGTTGCCATCCAGGCATGGAAGCCAGGACTATATAACTTCCTCAGCTGAGTTCACATCCATTTAACTTATATTTTTCTCCCAGGAAAGGATCACCAGCCTCTTCTGTGAATCAGTTACTTTTACATATAATTTTGATTTCCAAAGGAATTAAGTGACAGAAGTGACATAAGATAGTTATGGCTTAAAACATAGGCATTATTAGAACCCACTCTCACAAACTGAGCAAAGCATTCAAGCAATTGTTTTTCTCATTGTGACAGATCACATTCCTTATGAATGCCCCGTCTATGCCTATTTGTCTTTGGACGCCAGGAATGACCCAGGCACATGTCTGTTTCTACTTCTGCCTTATTACTGCATTCTCATTAACATCAGTATAACCCGTCTATCCTTTGATCCATTTTTGGTCGCTTAAAAATTTTTATTCAGAAGTCCTGGGCTCTAGTAACAGCTCTACTTACAATATGTGGCCACTCCCAGGGAAGAGAATGACACTTTCAACTTTGAGAGTGACAGAATCTACTTTGCCTCCCACAGGACTTCAAGTATAATTTAAGCCCCCAATATCTGGCTTTATGATTCTTCTTTTTCTCCTGCTATCGTATATATATACGCACACAAAAGATGGGTAGGGATATATAATTTGGTCATCAAATCATTGTTGACATGTGTGGGAGTGCTTATGAAGCAGCTCCTCATATGCAAGCTACAGAAAGTAGGAATCAACTGCAGTGAGGAATGTAAGCACCTGGAATTCACAGACTGCGCCCAATTCATAGAACAATGCACCAGTGAGTGGCAAGGTTATCTGCTTGGTGACAAAAACACTCGCGACTCTGGCGGGACTCGAACCCGCAACCTTTGAATGCCTCACTGCTGTGCTAGAAGTCCAATGCGCTATCCATTGCGCCACAGAGCCGGGCGGCTTTGGAGGGTTGGCTGGATCCCAAACACTGTCGGTGATTTATTTGGTTATCAGTAAATATAATTTGTGGAGATTTATTACGTTTCAGTCACTGTGAAAGTTCAAGAAACATAAAAACAAGACAAAGTAAGGGACATCAATGCACAACATGGGGGGATTTCTGAGCCTTTCCATGACTGCTGTCATTCGTTTTTACGAAGTAAGGAATAGTTTGTTCAAGACTCAAAAAACATCTCATTTCATCTGGTCTCTCCAAGCCCAAGCTCGGGACCGTTGACTTTGCGAAAATGGAATTTGAGGAACTTCCAGCAAAATGGCGTTGGGATATATTTTAAATCCATGGCGGGGCCCCACTACTCTCTTTCCTCTTGCTTACTTCTGGAGTTCTCTCTCTCTTGACCCGGGGGCCCTTCTTGTTCATCTTTGTGTTCTTTCTGAAAAAGAAGAGTTCGTTTGTTTTGTCAATGGGCTCATGGAGCAACGTGACCGCATTGTTGCCCTCTCTCTCGAAGGAAAAGGCTACAGTTTTTAAAAGAGTCCAGGAAGCTTTGGAAAGATCTCAGGTTTTCTACCTCGGGAATTTTCTTTTGATGACTCTTTGGGTTGAGATGCAAAAGACGGCTGTTTCTTCGCTGCCGCTTTTCTGTGAGACTGTATGGTCCAGTCGCAGTGGCTCCCTCAGTGACAGTCGGTCAATAAGCGGCTTGAAGTCTTTGCGGACAGAAAGGGATGCGAACAGTGGAGGTCACTGAGTGCGGGAGAGGCCAAGGTTTGTTGACGAGGAGCAGGAGGGTAGTTGTGACTTGAGATATCGGAGGAGAGTTGTGGAAGGAAGAGAAGAAATCTCAGGTCATCCCTACCAAGGGAGGACAGAGCAATATGATAGAAAAAATATGACCCGCTCTTCCACGGGGAGACTAGAACATGAGCTAGGTAGGAGCTTGAAGATCACTCAAGCACTCTACACACTAGTGAGTAACAAAGAATGCAGGAAAGGAGCTTCTCCCGGCCCTCAAACTCTCAACTCCACATAATATCAGAAATGAAAATAATTTATTCTGAAAATTACAAGATAAAACGCGAACTATGAACCGACTGTCAGCAAAAACGCAAAGCAGAAAGGATGTGTTAGACAAAAGCTGAAGTTTGAGCTGAGTGAGAAAGTCCTTGTAGCCCTAGAGCCTAGGAGCCTGGGTATTGAGAGCCTGTGCGTTCACACCCGCAGCCCACCCTCCCCCGCTAGCCCCTCGCTCTATCCCCTCCCTCGGGGCCGCGGGTGCTCACCCCGCGCTCACCTCCTCCCAGGACCTGTCGGCGCATATACCTTTCTCTTAGCGCCACAGCGGAACTTCCGGCAACCTAGAGACTAGGGAAGTGATAGGTAGATCAGACCAAGTTTCTTTATTCATTCTTCTCCAGCCCCACGTCTTTGAGGGCGTGTCGGTTCGAGTCCAAGTTTTGGGAACTGCGGAAAAGGAGGGCCGGAGGTGAGCGGCATCTCCAGGGCAGCCTCAGAGGTGGAAATGCTAGTGGGAGAAGGACCCGGAATGAAGGCATCGAAAGCATCGGACGCTAAGTAGGGATTGACTTTGATGAGAGTTCCCTGGGTTGCCCTTCCCCTGACCCAAAGGACTATTCGATACGTTGCTCGAGGGGGAATACCGGTTGAAAAGGAGAATCCCGGGACTGTCTCCTAGTCGCTCAGAAAAATCTCACCTCTCTGCTCTTTAGTAAAGGAAGCGAGAACGTTCCAGAGGCCGTCTCCGAATGAGGGAAGCCCGCGGCTACTTTTGCTTTTCATAACGAAAAGTTGTAATTTTTAAAAAGCATTTTAGGAACCCTCAGGATAGAAGTCTCCCCC
Organism: Bos indicus x Bos taurus; assembly: GCF_003369695.1. Lineage (NCBI taxonomy): Eukaryota > Metazoa > Chordata > Mammalia > Artiodactyla > Bovidae > Bos > Bos indicus x Bos taurus. The sequence goes on from NC_040098.1 coordinate 32,175,358, forward strand.
CCCCCCCAAATATTCCTCCAGGAACAAGCAGAGTATGAAGTTTTAAAACAGATTTGGCAATCTCTTAAAGAAAATGGTTAGGAATTTTCCAGATTGCCAAAGGAAAAACACATGAGAAATGCTCTGAATCTGTGAGCAATGTGAATTTGCTTTTCCTGACCACATTTCGTCCATTTGTCAGGCATGGCTTAGTTGATCTTTTCTAGATATAGATAAAAGTAAATTATGTGATCTTCAGTTAGATCTATCCCCGCCCCCCCCCCACCCGCCATAAGACTTTCTCAGTGATAGACGAATTGAATAGAACTCTATTTAAAGAACACTTTTGTTATTTCTGGTTAAATATTATGTATTAAATCCAAGCAATTAGCAACTTTTTCAAGATGCATCCTATTCATCCGCTCACACCTCTTACCTATGAACAGTTTGTTGGCCACAAAATGGGGGCCTGTCTATCTATGCATCTTAGGATCTGGTATCTACATTTAGCCATTCTATCCTGAAACATTTCTGTAGAACGTCTGGAGATTCTGCTGAAGGAACAGAAAGTTACAAACATAAAAGGAGAATGGGAAACATGCAATGTTGGTTTAATTTAGAGGAAATGAGCCTTTGCATTGCCTCCCCCAAACTGAACCACATAATCCATTTTCTAGAAAGCAGTTAGGACCTCACATACTCGAAAAGAAAAGAAAAAAGAAATTCATGGACAAACTATAGCTCTTTTTAACCCATCTGGAAAGTGAAAGCGCATTCGCTTCTGTAAATACATTCCCAAACACAAGTAGTACTGTGAGCCTAAGTTAGGAACCGACGGACAGCGAGTGAGGGGATCCAGAGGTTTTCAACCTCGTTTTTCTCTCCTTACAAATCGGAGGGAATATTCCCTTCCCTGAAACCCGTTGAGCACAATATCATTCATCGAGGAGGCTGTAAGTTCAAGCAGAAGTGTTGGTCCCACTCACGCCTAAAAGGATTAGTTTGATTTCAACTCGCTTCTGAGTAAATTTGGTTCGATTTCGGAGACCCCAGCACCCGGCACGAACCCAGCTCATCCCCGAGGGAGGCAGGCCCTAGCTGATGATGACCTGAACTTTGTTGAAAACAAAGATACTTGTATAGATTTTATTGTTCAGTCGCTCAGTTGTGTCCGACTCTTTGTGACCCCATGGACTGCAGCACACCAGACTTCCCTGTCCATCACCAACTCCCGGAGCTTGCTCAAACTCATGTACATCGAGCTGTTGATGTCATCCAACCATCTCACCCTCTGTAGTCCCCTTCTTCGGCCTCCAATCTTTCCCAGCATCAGGGTCTTTTCCAATGAGTCAGTTCTTCGCATCAGGCGGCCGAAGTATTGGAGCTTCAGCTTCAGCATCAGCCCTTCCAACGAATATTCAGGGTTGATTTCCTTTAGGATTGTCTTCTCCAGCACTCTTATCGCAGTGCTCCTAAATGTCGGAGGCTGCTGGAGAGAGTTTGACCTCCCTCGCCAAGCTTTCCCTTGGAGTAGGAAATGGCAACCCACTCCAGTGTTCTTGCCTGGGAAATCCCATGGACACCGAAGCCTGGTGGGCTACAATCTATGGGGTTGCAAAGAGTCGAACACGATTGAACGACTGGGCACACACCCACACCCCTAAGCTTTCATTCATCTGAGGGTTTTTGCCCAACTCACTGCACACACTTGTCTACACAAGTCTTGTCTTTATGTCTACCAGGTATCTTCTTATAATGAAAAACTTCCTTCCATACATGTAGTCGTGGCCGAGTGGTTAAGGCGATGGACTAGAAATCCATTGGGGTCTCCCCGCGCAGGTTCGAATCCTGCCGACTACGGCGGAAATTTTAACCTATGTAGTGCTATAGGGTCGCTAAGAGTCAGACACGACTGAGCGACTTCACTTTCACTTTTCACTTTCATGCATTGGAGAAGGAAATGGCAACCCACTCCAGTGTTCTTGCCTGGAGAATCCCAGGGACTGGGGAGCCTGGTGGGCTGCCGTCTCTGGGGTCGCACGGAGTCGGACACGACTGAAGCGACGCAGCAGCAGCAGCAGTGCTGCGGGAAAAAGCAAAGCTAGTTCTGATTACATTCTCAGAAGTTTACCCACTCCAGTATTCTTGCCTAGAGAATCCCATGGACGGAGAAGCCTGGTAGGCTACAGTCCATGGGGTCGCAAAGAGTCGGACACGACTGAGCGACTTCACTTTCACTTTCTAGTAATTCCCCAACCCGATCGTTATACAAGGCTCAAGGGTGTCTTCAGTTTTCCCTTCCCAAAGGGACACTTGGGTGAAATGTTAAATCACTTACATATTTTATTAAAATATTTGCCACTGAGTAAAATTGGCTTTTTGAAATTATATGAGTTTATTCGTGTAACCACTACCATAATCAGGATACAGCAAAGTCCTATCAATCCATAAACCTCCCCATGTAATCACTTTATAGTCATCTCCTAATTCTATACATAGCAGTTGACAACAAGATATGTTTTCTGCTCCCTTGTTTGACTTTTTTGAGAATGTTGTGGAAATTGAATCATACAGAATGTAACCTTTTAAGATTAGCTTCTTTCACATGAGATAGAACATGCCTTAAGATTTATGCAAGTTGTTGCATGTATTAAAATTTTGCACCTTTTTGCAGTTGAATAGAATTTCATTGAGTGAATGTACCACAGTTTATTTCTTCTTCCATCCATAGAACCTGGTTATTCAAGGTTGTTTCCAGGTTTGGGTAATTGTGGGGGGGGGGGTGGGGATGCTATTAACTTTAGCATATGCAAATTTTCATTTTTATTAGATAGATATTTCGATGGCTGCTTCCCCCCTCCCCCATTTTCAAAATGCATTACTTTATTTTCCTCATAAGGCAACCATAACTTTTAAACCTTGAGTATATAATAGACTCAATATTTCTTCAGAAAGCTCTAGGGTTTCCATGAACTTTCCTGGAGCTTACGGCCTCAGTAGTTATGTTGCTTTGAAATAATAGCATGTATCTAATCATGCTGTGTTTTTGGAGACTTGCTTTGTGGCCTGGTAAAATGTCAAGATAGAGATAATTTCATGTGTGTTTGGAAAAAGTTTGAATCAGGAAGCTGATATGTGCACTGTTCTCTATATATGTATATTATATGACTTGCACTACTTTATTTTATGGGGTTTTTTTTTTATGTGTCTTTTAGCTTTTCAGAGAGGTATATTGTATAAAAGTATACCACCAAGAAGCCCACCATGGTTGTGATTTTTATCTTTCTCTTGATACTTCCATCAATTCCTGGAATTTCCCTCAATTTCTTAAATTTCTAGAAGCTAGACAGTCTGGATAAAGCCATGATCTATGTAAGAATTATGACTTGGAAACTCCACCAATTGAACAATTCCAACAAGAAAGGCCTAGGAAAAAATCTATTTAATTTATGCAAACTTTAGACTAGCCATTGAGACTTAAGAGAAATGCTGCTACTTAGAGATATTTCTATGTTTCCTTCCTCAAAAGAAATAAGGAAAATGCAATTTAAATATAATTTATCTCATGGGAAACTCTGGGTAAAGATTAAGGATAAGCTGCAGTGCAGATTCTGATCATCTTGTGCTTCAAAATGAGTCTGGCTCCATCCACTGGTTCTGACCAGAGTGTAACTTCTGGCCTCCTCAAACCCAGGAGGAACCCAAACCTCATAACCTCTCTGAGAGAAGAGAGAAACTCAGAACTGGTTTGACTAGAATCTCAGCCTCAGGCGTGGGTGCAACTTTGCCTCTTAAATTACCGCATTGGGGTTAATAAATTATGGAGCTTGAATTTAAAGATGTTGAGAGAAGTGGGCCCCCTTTGCAATTTTTTCCATCACAGTTAGCAGGAGAGCTCCATTCTGCTGCCTCCAGACGCGCGGGCAAGCACACCATCCTGCAAGGACCTCTGTGAGCAAGAAATGAAGGGCAATGCTTGGTGACATTCTGGCTGCCATCGGAGGCCTGGCACTGAACTATCAGAATAGTCCTGAGCGCGGACCTGTGTTTTCCCCGGGTAGTCACAGCACCGCCTCATATACGGGAGCAGGTCTCTTTCAGTTAAATTGAAAGTCATGCATTTGTAGAATAATGCCTACATACATCCACGGGGACAGTGGGTGACGGGAAGCAGCCAGCATCCCCGGAATTCCACCCGCACAAATTCCAAGGCTCATCTCGGCTAAAGTTCTGTTGAAATCTCGACAGAAGTTTGCTGCTGGGCGGCCTCGGTGAACTTAGCCGAACGGAGATAAGAAACTAGGAGAGATGAAAGGGGCTCTAGAGATTGCTTGCGAGACGCCAAGGGATCCACCGACCCCGCCCCAGAAACCTAGTCTTTAAGGAAGCGCGCTGGGTTTAAGAAAAAAAGGTGTCCGCAGAATAGTAGTAAGAAAAATCTTTAGTACAATTTGGCAGTCTTTACTGGACATTTTTCTCTTGAGGAAGTAGAGTATGATGAGTCTTGACCTTGAAATATTGAATCTCTGATGTGCTCCTCACCAATCCCTACACTTGACAAAATTCAGACTTTTGTTTCAAGTGTTACCTTTTCCACTTTCTCGAAAACATAACTTCTCTTGCAAGGTTTCTTCCGTGAATGTGCCAGAAATCAACACATTAAAGCTTGCTTTCCTAGAGGCAAGGGACCTGGTAACTAAATAATCTATGTGAAGAAACGTATTAATTTATGGCCAAAACTGAGCAGAGGCACAGATAAACTATAAAATCTCAAAGGTTCAATTTTCCAGTCATATGAAGACTAAAAATACCTTGACGAGTTTTAAGGTATTACATCATACAATGAATATAACACGTTCAATCCAGTGCTGGTGATACAAGAAATGTTCAAAATACTCATTCTGTGTGTTTTTTTTTTTTTTTTTAAGAAGAAAGCAAGGACTAGAACTACCAAGTTTCTGAGTTAATGGCGGGGGCGGGAGCGGACACTCTTTGGGGTCTTGTATTTGGCCAAAGAAAAAGGAGAAAAAAAATAAATAAAATTAAATCCCTCAGGATTTTTTTTTCAAGTGTCGTGAGTGGACGTAGACTAAGTATTTTGATAGTTTAAACTAAATGGTTTTAGCAGAGTTACTGTGACACATCACAACAGTTATGGGGAGCTCTGTGCCATGGGCGGTTCCATGGTGTAATGGTTAGCACTCTGGACTCTGAATCCAGCGATCCGAGTTCAAGTCTCGGTGGGACCTCACAGCCTTTTGTCTCTTGATATTTTCCCCTGAAAAATATTGTCCAACTATTGACGAAATCAATTTGGCCCATTTTATTTCTTGTAAGTCCAAACACATCAGCATTTGGGTGAGGAGGCAGAAGTGAAATCCCATTCTGGTTTAATGGAGTTCATTTTATAAGGAAGAAAAGGAGTATCAGAAGTAAGTACAAGTGCAAGACAACAAAAACCTTGCACTCTGCTGCGACTAGAAAAAAAAAAAACTAATAAAAAGCAATAAGGATTCTTTTAATAAAGTTTACTTTCAGTGCACACTAAAAGAATATTTGAAATTGTTCAATATTTCAAAAGTGGGAAGTAAATTAATCTAATAGTATTGGAGAATATATAAACAGCAAATTTCTTTTCTGCCCATGATCTCTACCTGCACAATTTCTGACTCCCTCCACCCTTCCACAGGGCCACTGAACCTAGAGTGAGAGAGAGAGGGAAACTAAAGGTGGAAAATCTTAAAGTAGGTGACTTTAAGTAAACAAGCACGCAATAGTCACTTTTAAAATATCTACAGATTTAACCTATTTCAGCTTAAAATGGGTGGGGAATCCATAATGACATTTTCATTGCCGTATTCATCTGCGCATTGGGCTATACACATAATACCAAACATCTCCTTTTATGAGATAAAATGATTGACTACTGCTATTTCCTTACTAATTACATTCTTGGTGTAAGTTTTCCTTCCCCGCCCCCCACCCCCCACGACTTGTTCTTTTACTGTTTTGCAGTGGACTCGGGATTTTTTTTTTAAATATAGTATTTGTCTTGGATGAAGTTTGAGTTGTTTTGCTTTGTTTTCTTGGATTAGACATTTACAGCCATTTCACATGAACTAGAGGCTGGGATGGAGAAGGAAATGGCAACCCACTCCAGTGTTCTTTCCTGGAGAATCCCAGGGACGGGGGAGCCTGGTGGCTGCCGTCTATGGGGTCACACAGAGTTGGACACAACTGAAGTGACTTAGCATAGCATAGAGGCTGGGAAGATTCCACCCCCACCCCTACATAGTCTTACTATGATACCAGGTTGTGTGGGAGATTTTAAAGCAATTTTTTTTTTCTTACAACTAACACATATGAAGATTCTGCTCCCATATACTGATCTTATATAGTATCTGCTGCTTCTCAACATTAGCCCTTTGTGTAAAGCACTTATTCAAACATTCATGTCTAAGCTCTCCTTCATAATGAGTTCTGTAAAGTTCCTGCTTCGACGTGTAAAACACACTCCTTTGTTCAAAACCAGAGTGCTGATTTTCTCTCTCACAGTGTGCCACTAACTTTAAGACTCTATGCACCTATATTAATTTGTTTTTTTTTTTTCTTTTTTTTTTTTGCAAACACTGTACAGAGAAAACACTACTTAACGGTCTCATTACATTCCTTTGACCTTCACAGAATGTGGAATCTACTCTTTGTACTCCATTATCCATATAAACAGATCATTTTTACTTTGCTCAAAATTTTAGTTTGCTTTATTCTTTCTACTTATAGATACATATTCCCAGATGAAAATGCAAAAGATGTCTACTCTGTAACTGTAAAGCTCTGTTTTTATTGCATATGTTGTTGCCATCACACAGTACATATACCAAATGGAAATATAAATATTACAGGGCTCATGCTTATAGTGCATCTTGCTTTACATGAACCCCAGCATTCTGTGAGTTGACCATAGTGACGAGTCAACAGTAGTTAATGAGTATGCTGCTGCTGCTAAATCGCTTCAGTCGTGTCTGACTCGGTGCGACCCCACTGACGGCAGCCCACCAGCCTCCCCTGACTCTGGGATTCTCCAGGCAAGAACACTGGAGTGGGTTGCCATTTCCTTCTCCAATGCATGAAAGTGAAAAGTGAAAGTGAAGACTCTCAGTCGTGTCCGACTCTTTGCAACCCTATGGACTGCAGCCCACCAGGCTCGTCCATCCAGGGGATTTTCCAGGCAAGAGTACTGGAGTGGGGTGCCATTGCCTTCTCCAGTTAATGAGTATATCATGATGCTTTTAACAGCAAGACGGACTGCAGTATGGCTGCGACGTCGTCTGAGTTGGTGTTAACTATGTAGAATGCCCACTAAAACCGTAGTCGACAGGATTCGAACCTGCGCGGGGAGCCCCCAATGGATTTCAAGTCCATCGCCTTAACCACTCGGCCACGACTACTGACTTACTGCTTCTCTTGTAGGCCAAAGTGAAAACTAGTTAGTGGCAAGTTCTGCAACTGTTGGTCTGATAACAAAAAGTTTCTTAGCCCTGTCCAGGTCTCTCCCTCGTGTATGAAAGAGAGCAAATCAAGAAGCAGCTGGTGATGTAATTCAATAAAAAGCTCCTAGACAAAGGACTAGATCTTCCTGGATGCTGGAGCTTGTCCACTAGCCGCTGACAATCGCGGACACGCACGATCACTCCTAATTCTCGGGAACCCGCAGAAGGGGAGCTTTGTCTTTAGAGTTAGTTTCAAACAACCTCCAGTCGCAAATACTAATGGGAGAAGGAACTCGAATAAAGGGAAAATGCGAGAATTGGAGGTGCGGGGTGGGGGTGGTCATCTGTATTTACTTTCAGGTTTAAAATCTAAATCAGGAATCTCTTCCATGGCATCAAACTGACTTGTGCTTCCAAAAGAACGATTAAAATCATTTTACCGCGACAATTCAGAGTGAGAGGTTGGGGGTGGGGGGTGGGGGGAACTGAGCAATTTCTGTTCTAACTTGAAAAGACAAGGTTCTGAATTCCTTCCTTTGAAGGTCACTTGTGTCATCCTAGTGAAGGCCGTGAGACAATTCCCAAACTACCTAAGCCTTCAGCCTCCGGAGCCTGGGGAAAAGGGAGGCACTCAGTACAGGTTTCCCAAGGATACGATTTCTGCCGGAGGACATTCTTGGTCCCTTTCAATGCAGAACAACGCAAAAATACATGAAAACGCGTAAATGTTAGGGAAAAAAAATCCAGCTAAATTAATAAAGTTGACTCTTGAGTCAGAGACTATCTGCTTTATGAGAATGTGATAATGAAGGGGAGACTTGGCTCTGATTCCTTTTCATGGAAATGTTTTTCAGTAGCTCAGTCGTATCCAACTCTTTGCCACCCCATGGACTGCAGCACACTAGGCTTCCCTGTCCTTTACCATCTCGTGGAGCTTGCTCAAACTCATGTCCATTGAGTCAGTGATGCCATCCAACCAGCTCATGCTCTGTCGTCCCCTTCTCCTCCTGCCTTTAATCCTTCCCAGCATCACGGTCTTTTCTAATGAATCTGCTCTTCGCATCAGGTGGCCACAGTACTGGAGCTTCAGCTTCAGCGGTAGTCCTTCTAATGAATATTCAAGATTGATTTCCTTTAGGATTGACTGGTTTGATCTTGCAGTCCAAGGGAATCTCTTCAAAACCAAGGACTTTATCTCTGAGTTCTAGGAATGAAGTGTTTCGCTGGGGCATAAACTAGTAGAGAGAATTTCAACTATGAAAAGAACATGATCACCATGACTGAGGTGGAATGTACTTCGCTGGGAGTTAAAAGAAACCATCTGTTTAACATAGTAAGAGTTATATTCCCCTTACCATATTCTTGCAAATGTTATTTGGTCTTGCTATTAAGGCACTTGCTATATACATCCATCTAGACTCGTAAACGGTTTATAACCTTTAACATAGTAAACTTATTTTGAAGTTTATTGTCCTTGAATGGTCTAATCAAAGTATCGCCCCCAACCAGCAGAGTGTGCACCACTTGGGAACTTGTGAGAAATACAAATTCTTGGGCTTGGATTCAGATCTACAGAATTAAAAACTTGCTAGGAGTGGGGCGGGCAGGTAAGGGGAGATGCAGCAGTCTGTTTTAATAAAAAGCCCTCTAGGTGGTTCTGATGCCCATCGAAGTTTGCGAAGTACTCTCTTAGGGAAATAATCTTAACAAAGAGAAACATGTACTGCATAAAAATATTTATTTTTATTTCTCATTGTAATAGCAAATAAAAGGCATTAAAAAGAGATAACTGTTTAAATATTTTTGTTTTATCTGTGTAATTGATCATTACAATGTCAGTAAAACAAAATTTGGGAAGACTTTGTAATTATTCTGGGAAAATATTTATAATGTAATGTTCATTGACAAGAGCAGAATGAAATGAACATGACTTCAACAATGCACAATTTTTGCATATGAAATACTGAGAATAGAGAAGGAATACTTCAAAATATTGCTAGGGCTGGTTTCTGGGTTAATTTGTGCAGGATTACAAGTTAATTTTTTTGTTGTTGCCTTTTACAATGTAATCATCCAGTTTTGTAAGCAAAAGGTATAACAATGTCTTTTATTAATTTATTTGTTATTTAGTGATGAGTGTATGTATCTCGTGGATCCCCATCAGAAGCTGACAGCAGGAAGCTGGTCTCTCAGAATGTCTTCTACTTGCTGCTGCTGTTAAGTCGCTTCAGTCGTGTCCGACTCTGTGCGACCCCATAAACGGCAGCCCACCAGGCTTCCCCATCCCTGGGATTCTCCAGGCAAGAACACTGGAGTGGGTTGCCATTTCCTTCACCAATGCATGAAAGTGAAAAGTGAAAGTGAACTCGCTCAGATCAGATCAGATCAGTCGCTCAGTCGCGTCCGACTCTTTGCGACCCCATGAATCGCAGCACGCCAGGCCTTCCTATCCATCACCAACTCCCAGAGTTCACTGAGACTCACGTCCATCGAGTCAGTGATGCCATCCAGCCATCTCATCCTCTGTCGTCCCCTTCTCTTCCTGCCCCCAAACACTCCCAGCATCAGAGTCTTTTCCAATGAGTCAAGTCTTCGCATGAGGTGGCCAAAGTACTGGAGTTTCAGCTTTAGCATCATTCCTTCCAAAGAAATCCCAGGGCTGATCTCCTTCAGAATGGACTGGTTGGACCTCCTTGCAGTCCAAGGGACTCTCAAGAGTCTTCTCCAACACCACAGTTCAAAAGCATCAATTCTTCGGCGGTCAGCCTTCTTCACAGGCGCCTTCTATCAGACTATCAGAATAAGGGGTCCTTCCAGACTGAGGAGAAAGTGTTACTTGCCGGTTTGCCACAGTAGCGAGATATTCGACTAAATGATGTCAAAGAGTAAGCAATTTCACTTAATACGAATACACTTTCTGGTAGAAAATTTCTTTGAAAAGAACTTTATTCTGTACTGTTTAGTCATGTAAAGATACAGCTCAATTGCCAAGTAGTCAGCACAATTGCCAAGTAGTCGTGGCCGAGTGGTTAAGGCGATGGACTAGAAATCCATTGGGGTTTCCCCGCGCAGGTTCGAATCCTGCCGACTACGGTACCTTTCCCCAGGGAGAGGTTAATCCTATTGAGGCATAGCCAGTTGGGGAAGAATGCCCGTGTCTTAAAGTGAGAAGGTTTGTTCTCCAACCTGGCTCTTTATGGCTGCTGGGGAAAGGCATGAGCATTCGGATGGCGCCCCAAACAGCATGGGGGTCTTACTACTATTATTAACTTTAAGAAATTCTACCATACCCCTAATGGTGTTGTCTTTTCTCCCTAGAAGAGTCAGGGCTTTGGTGATGCCTTCCGTTTTCCTGTGATTCAAGGCAAACAGGCTTTCTTAAGGAAAAAAACTTGAAACGAGCATTTCCTTGCTCAAAGAACCTCACCCATATCAGGGGTCGTCTTCGTCCTTGTTCACATACAAAAGGAAACTCCATGAAATCTTGGATGAAATGCAAGTGAAAGTTAAAGTTATGGTTGCCAAGTGGGGAATCCAAAATGGATGTTAATAAGCAAACCACTACACAACTAAAGAACTTAAGTAAAACCATTTCCTTGGTGATCCAACTAGATAAGGACGATGACATTACATCTGGTGGATTTGTCCTGGGGCCCAAAAGCAGTGATGGGTATGCCTGTAGATGGATCTGCCAGTTGTACTTTTTTCTTACTCTTAACTTACTGAGTCCCCAGATATTCTCTGGTGGGCAGTGATCCAGGTCATCCAGTGATTATCCAGTGGGTCGTACCTGGTGGGGTGGAAATCAAAAATAATCCATGAAGGAAAATATGGAAATAAATCAGCAAGTCTTGGTAATTTCTAATCCACTCCAGGCCTTGGTCATAGGGGAATCAGTGGCAGCTAAGCAGAACATTGTTGATCCCTGCATTATTGATGACAAATAAGCGAAAGTGCAGGGTCATCCATCAAAGTCAGGCTGAGTATTTAGGGTGAGATTGATTCTGGGGCTTTATTTCTGGAATCAAAGGCTGCACTTGTACCATGGGGGTGCGTTTTACCTCTGCATAATCAGGAGAAAAGGAAAAAAAAAATCAGGAGAAAAGAACCAGACCCAAGTTATATAAAATTTGCAGAGGAAAACTGGTGGTCACTTGAGGACGAAGGAGAACACAGCTGATGAAGAGACCCAAGCACGAGGTATTTGCTTGATCTCCTTTACATATGTAGTGGCAGGTCAGGAAGTCCTAGGTTCAGGTGCCAAGTTCCCTCCTGGTCCCATACCTGAAACCAGATAAACGGAGCTTGAAGTTATTTTTGTTTCAATTTGGTGAGGACCATCTCCTTCAAACTCCGTGTGGTCTCAATTCTGTACTTTTTCCTTCCTTTCCTGAACTTCCACTCAACTGCTCCTCCTTTCCTTCTCTCTCATTTGTTGTCGCTGCTGTTGTTTAGTTGTTAAGCCATAATCAATTCTTTGTGACCCCCTGGACTGTTGCCCGCCAGGCTCCTTTGTCCATGGGTTTTCCCAGGCCCACTGGAGTGGGTTGCCATTTCCTTCTTCATCTCTCTTCTTATGTCTTCCCTTTTGTCCACCAACACTTTCATCTCCTTTGTCGTTGTCTTCCATTCTTTTTCCCTCTTCTGTCTGCTCCTTTCCCCCTTCTGCTGTTACCCAGCATCTCTCAACTGGATACTTTCTCCTTTGTGTTCCTTCCTCTAGGACAAGGTGGAATCATATAAATCCACCTCTGCTTCTGCCCAACAGGTGGAGATTCCCCATCATTCGAGGTCTTTCTCTAATGTTTTTCTTCCACAGTTTATCTTGACTTCATCCCATTCAGATACTGGAATGACCAGCAGTTGAAGAAATGAGTGTGGCCATGGTTATATGTAAAGTTTCTTGGATTCAACATATGTTTTTTGAGCCTCTCTAAGAGAGAGTCAAGCAAGCAGTGAGGGAGTAGACAGCTGAAGTGGAAGACAAGTTAAGACTAGGTAGTGCTTGCCATTATTCTGTAGGCTTCTGAAGACAGCTGGAGCAGAGAAAATAAGATATTCCTGTCCCAGGAAGCCCAGAGGGTGAGAATGGTCGTGAGATCATCTCTGGTGGCTTTGTTTTTTCTGGTGGCTTTTGTCTAGTTTCTGCTTTGCGAATGTTTCAGTAGGTGAAGTACTCTTGACGAAAAAGATGACCACACATAGCAGAGGATGGTTTCGATCCATCGACCTCTGGGTTATGGGCCCAGCACGCTTCCGCTGCGCCACTCTGCTTATGTTTAATGGGAGGTGCTAGGGAATATTTTTCAACCTTGATTCTTTCGCATTTCCCCAACACCTCCAAGTTTAATACTGTCACTTTCTCTGTCCTCTTTTCACCATTCTCTTTCTTCATCTGTTTCCTCTATGCTTTTCGCTTTCTTTCTGGCCCTTATAGTCTGTGTCATTCTCAAAGTATTAATGTCACACGATCTCTAGTTTGCAGTCCTCACAAATCTTCAACCCTTTCTTTCTTCAAGAGGATGACAATCATTCCCTTTGGATCAGGAATTATGACAGGTAGGTAAGGAATAATGATGGCTAGAATGTCAGCTTTCCAGAACAAGAAGTCAGCAAAGCCTTTTAAAACCTTTCAAGAGTCAGTTTCTCCCTCACCCAAAGCCCTTTCCTCTGGATTTCCTCTTGGTCCTGTCTTTCTCCTTTTTTTCTTCTTTCCCTCCGTCCAAGCTCGTACTTAGATTTATCAGGTAAAAGTGGACAATATCTCGTGTTTAGCTTAAGTTACTCCCCCTTCCTGGGTGCTACACAGATTTCTCTTGCTCTGTTGCTCTTGATTATTGGAGACTCCGAAATAAGGCTCCATTTTGCCAAATTCCCCTTCTTGCGAGGTTCAGAGCCAACTGTGACTCCTTCCCTCCACACCCCAACCTGGAGTCATCTAGCTCTTTTATTTTCAGAGGTCTAGTCATATGGCAAGTTTGTTTGAACATGGTCTCATTGCTCAGAAACTGAGAGACTTAGGAATTAAGATAGTCCCCCAGGGACTCAATAGGTCCTGAACTGAAAACGAAATCTCCCACCAAGTGTAGGGACAAGTCCCTTTTCTGCAATGAGGATTTTGCCACCAACTATGGGACAAGCTTTCCCTGAGGCAGGCATGGTTTGTGGCAGCAAGAAGTCAAACCTCAGAAGGTGCTGACTGGTTTTCCTCCTTGAGCTGTCCTTCATCCTTTATATATTCTCTTCTGAATTTTGCTGGAGAAGGAAATGGCAACCCACTCCCATACTCTTGCCTGGAAAAACCTATGGACGGAGAAGCCTGGTTGGCTACAGTCGATGGGGTCGCAAAGAGTCAGACACGACTGAGCGACTTCACTTCACTTCACTTCTGAATTTTGCAGATCGCTTGCCTTATCTCCATTAGATTCTTGGAGTTTCTGCTCTTTTCCTTCTTCTTTGCCACAGAAGCTTCAGACCTAGTGTTGGCAACCCAAGACAATGTCTCAGTGAGGAGGCAGGGGTCATCACTTCTATATCTGTATCCACGGCCAATATTCTCCTGTCAGCATTAACAGAATACAGTCTTCTTCTGGAAGAGGTTCGCTTGGCCTATGCACCTGTGCTTCAGTCACTTTCTCAGAAATGGAAAGGTTTAAGCCCAGACCTGAAAGCTTCAGATGTAGGAAAGCTGTAACACCATTATGGCTAGGGACTTTGCCATTGCTAGAGCCAGTTTTGCCCTGTCAAAATCTCTGCCCAAGTTCCTAATCACATGTTGATTTGCCATCCATCTGTCCCCATTAGTGAAATGTCTCTTCGTGTCTTCTATCCATGTTCTAATTGGATTGTTGAGGTTTTTAAAAAATTTGTTGTTTCCAGAATTCTTGTGCATTTGCAAGATACTGTCTTTTGTCAGGTATGTGGTGTGCAAACATTTCCTCCCAATTTGCAGCTTGTTTTTTCAACCCCTTAATAGTGTCTTAAAAAAATAATAATTTTGTTTATTTGTTTTTGGCCGTGCTGGGTCTTCATTTCTGCTCCAGCTTTCTCTAGTTGCAGTGAGCCATGGGCTACCCTTTAATTGCAGTCCACAGGCTTCTTACTGTGGTGGATTCTCTTGTTGCAGAGCATGGATTCTAGAGTGCTGGACTTCAGTAGTTGCGGCATATGGGTTCAGTACTTGAGGCTCCTGGGCTCTGGAGAACAGGCTCAGTAGTGGTGTGGGCTTAGTTGCTCTGCGGCATGTGGAATGTTTCTGTATCACAGGTTGAACCCATGTCTTCTGCGTTGGCAGGCAGATTCTTTACCTCTGAGACACCAGGGAAGTCCAATGGTGTCTTTTCGTGGAGTAAAATTTTAAATTTTGATGAGGTCCAGTTTTTTCCCTTTAACGATTGGGCTTTGGTATCAAGTCTAAACTACGAAGATTCTGAAGATCTCCTATGTTATTCTCTGAAAGTTTTATAGTTTTACATTTTAGTTTGTGATTTATTCTAATTTTATATATGGAATGAGGTCTAGATCAAATCAAAAAAAGGTTTTTGTTTTTGCCTATGAATGTCCAATTGCTTCTGCACCATTTGTTGAAAAGGCTCTCTCTCTCTCTCTCTCTCTCTCTCTCTTCCAGTGAATTTTTTTTTTTTGTACTATTGTCAAAAATTCAATTGGGTATATTTTGTAGAGGTCAGAATATATTTTTAATGGAATGAAATAACTAAGACAATTACTAAACATTAGTTTGCTAAAATTTGCTTAAAATAAAGAGTGGGTTGAATACTATACATTAAAAATAATAATATATACTCTGGAAGGTTATACAAAAATTTATTTCACTGTGGAGAGAAAGTGAACAGCTAGAGCATGAATAGAAGATAGATTTTATTCATTGCATATACTCTCAATATCATTTGAACTTCATATCATGATTATTATATTTAATTATTATAAATATTAAAATTCTTAATAGGCAAGGAAAATAAACTTTGTATCAGTTGATCACTGCCTTTTGGTAGAGATAGTTTTCCAGTCAAGAATTTTGCTTTCTTTAGATAGCATATACTTCTGGCTCTTTACCCCATAAACATGCTGGAGTTGTGTGAAGCAAGCATGGAGTTATTGATCGATTTCCCTTAGACAGATAAAAGTATGTGTGTTAGAAATACACAGGTTTTAGTTACATATGAGAAAAGAAATCCCTGAAAAGGTAAAAATTTCATGGAGAAGCAAGTAGGATTTTGAAAGCAGGAAACACCAAGGTGTCTCTGAAGTTCAGACTCTTCTCAGGGGAAAAGAAAATATATTAGGATTCAGGTCACACCTATTGGAAAAATGCAACAATTATGACTTGGTTTTTTCTGGCAAGGGTGGGTTAATTGCAGGATTATAAGCTGGAAAGGGTAGTAACTGCCTGCATCTTGGTTAGAGTTCCTGTTTGTGTTTGGACTTGCAACTCCAGAATTTGTCAAAAAGCATAGTATTAGGAAGTAATTAGTTCATAAGTAACTACCACGTAGTCGGCAGGATTCGAACCTGCGCGGGGAGACCCCAATGGATTTCTAGTCCATCGCCTTAACCACTCGGCCACGACTACACAATAAGACAACATGCTATGAGAATAAATAGCCATGCTGAAGCTTAGCTTTCATAAAATTAAATCACATACCAGAAAGATTGAGTCACATATCAGAAAGTATATTGGCAGTCAATGTGACCAGTCTTTGATGTCATTTGAGTGACTATCATGCTGTTACACCATATTACCAGGGAAAACATTATCCTCAGAACTGGAAAGAGACCTCATTTGATGGGTTATTGGAGTGAGATCAGTGTCTGCTCTGTCAGCCTCTGGTGGAGATTCATGAAATAGACCACAAAGTGGAACAAACTTTAATATTCCCTTCACAATTACATGTAATTAACAATGATTAAAAGAAACAAACACACTAGAACTTAAGTCCACACACAGTGAGGATAGTGATTTTCAATAAAACTTTCTTCCCTGGTATAGTAGTGAGACTTCGTCATTGGGAAGACAGATGTTAGGTTCATGTCAGACAAATCTATTAAGACAGTTAGAAGGAATTTGGAGCCCACATATCTTTTCACAGTCATTTTATGTGTTCCCAAAACAACAAAATAGAGTTAACAAATTGTTCTCATTTGATGGTTGTGCAGTTATTAAGACAGAGACTCAAATTATTTTTTGCCTCAAAATCCCATGGTAAAATAAAACTTGTTCACCTTGTCACAGAGAGATTGGCCCTGACTCAAAACTAACAACTGTAGAAACCATGTCAGGGATTCATAAATACTGTTAGAGAACATAGACACAAGACTAAGAACCCTCTGCATTGAAGAGTCTCCTTTATGTTACAAAACCTATTTTCAACGAATAAACATTTTTAACTAACAAATGTTACTAAACTGTAATTAAGCAAAAAGTTGCTGAATAAATATCACCTTTGAAATATGGCTATGTGAGTCATTAACCTCAATTTTGTCAATTAGGAAGCCAAAGTTCACCCATGCCTGAAGCTATAATCCCCGTCAAACCAGTTCTTAGAGCGTCCCTTTTTCAGAGGGATAATGGGTGTGGGTTTCAGTGCACATTTGGGACACTAGAATGAAACATATGTAGGTCCAACAGAATGGAATGGAACCTTGTTCAACCAAAGGTTATTAGAACCTCTATCTCAGTTCCCTTTCAATCCTTACTCTAAGATTTTCACTGAGAAGCCCTTGATTTGTGATAGTCTCCCTTTCTTGTTGAAAAAGGAAGCATGCAAAAGGGAAACAGATGCTAGACAACTTTAGTTCTCTTAATTCTTAATGAATATTCTGAATTCTGTTTTTCCAATTTCCATTTACTGCTGTTGCCACTTTTCATTTCAAAGTCATAGATGTCTCATAGTAGCATTTAATTTAGGATGTTCTGTTGCTTCTGAAAGACTAACAGATGTAGCAAAAGAAATACCAAAAATTCATAAAATATTTAAGGAAAATAATGGATTAACCAACCAATTACTTTTTTGAGACTCTTAAATGATGCCAAGGAAACAAAAGAGATGAAAGGATGCGCTAAAGGGATGTACTATTTAAAGGACACACAGCAGTTAGATTCATAAATGGGATTTGTTTCTACTACATTAGCTTACGTAATCTAAAGTGATGACTTAACCAGTTCATTTCTTCAAAAACACATATGCTAGCAGGCAGAATGATAAATACAGAAGTAGTTTCATATGAGACATATAAACAAAGATATATGGAAGCATTAATATTACCATTGCATTTTCTTAAACAATGTTATGGCAAAGACACTATAAGGGGCACTGAAGAAGGGGAATGAAGGATGGAACTTGAGGGCTTTTCAAAGGAGGAGACATAGACAGGCAATCTTTAAGGATGCACAGGATTTTAGGAGGTGAAGAACCTGGGAGTGACAACACTGGATAAGCAATAATCAATTTTACATTTGAGGAATTCTATCTTGACTTTAAGGCTGCACCTTGACTTTAAGGACAGCAAGTCAGCCAATCAGAGATGAATGATTCCCATAAAGGAAACAAATGTAAAAAGACATGGTGAAGGAGGCTCATGGACTTTCTGGCCTCTGCCTTCCTAGAAATAGAAACTCTGGAGGTTTGACAATGCTCCTGATGCTGAAACAGGAGCTGTTTATGATGCTGGGTAAGAGCTGTCCCCCTACCATCCTGGAAGAGGAGCTGGCAGCAGGACTCACTGGGCTTTCACAGATACTCCTGAGTAAGTTAGGAAAGAGTGCCCTGAAATAGCAAGTTTACTTACAGCAGCACTAGCTCCAAAAGCTCCAAGAAGTGCATGCCAAGAATACTTCTATGTTGAACCATAGCCTATTGCTTTCAGTGTAGACTCTCCCTTGTTTCAATTGTCTATCAACTCAGTCGTATGTTTTCACGCTCTAAATCTGTGATGTCCAATACTTTAGCCACTTCTGACATGTGACTATTGAGCACTTGGTCCTACTTGAGCTCTAAGTGAAAGATACACAGCAGACTTTGAAGATTTCGTATGAAAAAAAACAAAGTAAACTATCACACTGTCAACTTTTCAAATTTCTTACATAGTGAAATGATATTTTGAATATGTTGGGTTAATATAAAATATATTATTAAAAGAATTATGCCTTATTTACTTTTTAATATGGCTACCAGAAAATTTTAAATTAAATCAGTGGCTCAGATTTATTTCAATTGGAAATGTACTTCCTAATTTACATTCTCTGTTGCAATTGCTGTAATTCTTGTTTTTCTTACACTGTTCACCAGTTTTATTTTTATTTTATTTTCCTTATTTATAAGAAATTTCAGTGATTTAAAGCTAAAGAGAAAGGGATTTTCCTGGTGGTCCAGTGGTTAAGACTCCATACTCCCAATGCAGAAGGATTGGGTTCCATCCCTGGTTGGGGAACTAAAATCCCATATGCTGCAGGGTGTAGCCAAAAAAGAAAAAAAAAAAAAAATGTAATGAGAAAAGTTCTAGAATCCCAACAGCAGCATTCAGAAACCAGATTACAGGCTGATACTCTACAAAGCAAGATCCTGTGTAATGGTCAGTCCTGGTTCAGGATCTCTATTCCAGCCCCCAGAACTGGAGCTTCATTTTCCATGGGATTCCTCCAGAAAGCAGTATCTGGAAAGAGAAGAACTTCTGCTTATACTATCAACATTCTCTCTAAGGTATCTTTTTGAACAAATTTTTATTTTTAAATTCTGTACATTGATGTCATGTGGGTCACTTTCCACAACTCTAAAGTTAGGAATTGTTTCCACAGAAGGGCCTTAACATTTCATGACTTTAACATTCTAGAATTCTATTTAGTTTTTGAGAGTCAAAGCAACCTTATGCTGAATGTAAGAGATGGAGAGATGAGAAATGATGCGTTTTGCAAAGAAATATTAAGTTCATCCTCTGGAAATCCAGGTCTTAATAGCCAAAAACAAGTTATTTTCATTAAGCAGGCCCTGCTCAGCAAAGAAGACTTATCACAACTCAACATCACTGACCCTCCTGAGGTTGCAACTCAATGTTTTTTTTTTACTGTACTTCATTCCTCTGAACACATGCATGAAAGAGGAAAGTACCTGGCATTTAATCAATGAATGTGGAATGCATTGGGTTTAAGAAAAATTAATAGATGCATTCTTGAGATGCACTCAAGTATGTCAACTGTGCAGATCTCCACAAGAGAGGTGAGGATCAGTCCCATTAAATTGCCAAGTGAGATAATCTAATTTTCCTAGGAATTCCTAGAAAGGCATTCAAGTGTGGTTGACATTGCTTTAACACTTCAATACATTAACTCATACATGTTAATGATCCAATGGGATTTTGCATCTGAACTCTGTGCCCAGAATGAGTCAAAACCTCATCTCACTTTTAGCTCCTCTCTCTTTACCAGTGTCCTTGACCCCAGGACAAGTTAATCTGGCATAATGTTGTCGACTTTTTTGGTTTGGCTACCAAAAGAATGGCTGAAATAATTTCTTCAGTTATGTAGTGGCTTGCCTATTAAAATCCAGTTTGGATTCATGACCATAGCTGTGAGTTCTGGCTTTCACTTATTATGCGAGCCAAGATTTCATGGAGTTTCCTTTTGTACATGAACAAGGACATACATGACTGGAGAAGAGTCCTGATAAAGGGGAAAGGTTTCTGCGAAGTTTTTTCTTTCGGAAAGGCTGCCTTTTAAGCAGGATTTTGACTGGAGGAAAGAGGAAGGTACCATCAAAGCCTGGGCTCTTCTAGTGGGGAAAGAAAGCACCATTAGGGCTGTGGTCGAATTACTTAAAATTAATAATAAATTAGACCCCATACTGCTGCTGGGCGAGGGGTATAATCCGTGTGCTTCCAGCGGCGGGGAGCCTTTCACCGGCAACATAAAGAGCCAGGTTGGAGAACAATCCAGCTTCTCTCTAAGGTAACAGCATTCTTCCCCAACTGGCTATGTCTCAATAGAGAACGATGTCGTAGTCGGCAGGATTCGAACCTGCGCGGGGAGACCCCAATGGATTTCTAGTCCATCGCCTTAACCACTCGGCCACGACTACTTATACAGTAGTTAAGCTCATTGGTCTAAGTAGCTATGCTGCTGCTGCTAAGTCGCTTCAGTCGTGTCCGACTCTGTGCAGCCGCATAGACGGCAGCCCACCAGGCCCCGCCGTCCCTGGGATTCTCCAGGCAAGAACACTGGAGTGGGTTGCCATTTCCTTCTCCAATGCATGAAAGTGAAAAGTGAAAGTGAAGTCGCTCAGTCGTGTCCGACTCCTAGCGACCCCATGGACTGCAGCCTACCAGGCTCCTCCGTCCATGGGATTTTCCAGGCAAGAGTACTGGAGGGGAGAGAACTTCAATTCTCTTCAGAATGTCACATTTTCTATCAGAAACTGCATTTGTATTAAGCAGTTTCTTGCTCTTTGGCATCATTTAGCAATGGCACCCCACTCCAGTACTCTTTTGCCTGGAAAATCCCATGGACAGAGGAGCCTGGTAGGCTGCAGTCCATGGGGTCGCTAGGAGTTGCAGACGACTCAGCGACTTCACTTTCACTTTTCACTTTCATACATTGAAGGAAATAGCAACCCACTCCAGTGTTCTTGCCTGGAGAATCCCAGGGACCGGGGAGCCTAGCGGGCTGCCGTTTCCGGGGTCGCACAGAGTCGGACACGACTGAAGCGACTTCGCAGCAGCAGACACATAGGCTATTGTGTCAAATTGGCAGGTAACACTTCCTCCTCAAACTGCAAGGATTCCTTATTCTGATGGTTTGAAGAGAGGAGACTAATGTTTTGTTGTTTGCTTTTTTAGTGCTTCCTTCGCTGTGCAGAAGCTTTTTAATTTGATATAGTTCCACTTGTTTATTTTTGCTTTTGTTGCTTTTACTTTTATGTGATGCCAAATCCAAAAAAAAACCATCACCAAGACCTATATCTAGGAGCTTAAAATGACTTACAGACTTGAAAGTAAGATCTAAAATCATAAAACCATTGGAATGGGAGGAAATATTTGCAAATCATATATCTGATAAGGGTTTAATATCCAAAATATAGAAAGAACTCATACAAGTGAAAGGCAAGAAAACCATCTGATTTTAAAATGGATAGAAGATCCGAATAAATCTGTCTTCCAAAGACATATATATGGCCAAGAGGTACATGAAAAGATGCTCAACATCATTAATCATCAGATGAATGCAAATCAAAACTACAATGAGATATCATCTCACATCTGTTATAATGCCTATTATCCAGAAAACAAGAAATAACAAATGTTGACAAGGATGGGGACCTCTGTGCACTGTTAGTGGGAAGATAAGTTGGTGCAGCCACTATGGAAAATGTATGGAGATTGCTCAAAAAAGTAAAAATAGAACTATCATATGATCCAGCAATTTCACTTCTGGATATTTATCTGAAGAAAATGAAATCATTAATTTGAAAAGTATATATGCACTCCTATGTTCATTGCAGCACTGTTTACAACAGCCAAGGTATGAAAACCTCTGTCTATCAATGGATGAAGGAATAAAGAGGTTATAGTATATGTACAATGAAATATTATTCAGCCATAAAAAAGAATAAAACCTTGCTATCTATTGCAACATGGATGGACCTTGAGGGAATGATGCTAAGTGAAATAAGCCAGATAGGAAAGACAAATACCTTTTATATGTGGAATCTAAAAAAAGAAAAAAATAACAGGTTTATAGATACAGAGAACAGATGCGTGGTTACCAAAGGTAAAGGTGGGCTAGGGCAAGTGGGAGAAATGGAGGAAGCGGATCAAAAAGGTAAATAATTAAAAAAAAAATTAGGGATGTATCCATTACCATCAAACCTTTCTACAGAGGACAGGTTCTAGAGAACTTCCCAAGGACCCTGGCTCTCTCTTCACCAATCTGTTTCTTAGGGGGTTTTGTAAGGGAGCCCTCCAGGGAGATAATAGAGGGAAGATGAGTGGGTGTCACGTGTGATAAATCCATTGCAAGTTCCCTATGTGTTTTAAAACAATCTAAGATATCTATATCTTTCTCTACCTCATACCAAAGAAATCTTGGCTTCTTAATTTACTGTAGTTATACTGACTTCAGGTTACAGTCAACTTACCATGCACACTGTTACAATTCCCAGCTGTTCTAGCTAACACACTAACTTCAGAATCTCCATTAAGTGTACCCATATTGATAAATTTGATTTAGTTCTACATTGTATTTCTTTTTTCCTGATCTATCACTCCCCCACACACTACTCTGGTTTTCTTTTTGATATGAATTAGCATTATATTAGAATTCTTTCAGTATGTAAAATAGAAATATATAGTGATTCCCTGAGTCCTACAGGCAGTGCAAGATGGTGGGGGTAGGTCTTGAAAAAAACCAATATCCTCAAGCAAGGTAACTACTTCAGTTTAGATTTTTTTACCTGGTTTTTAAGCAAGGATAGGGTGCCAGATATTCACTATGATGTGATCCTGGAATGTGAAGTCAAGTGGGCCTTAGGAAGCATCACTACAAACAAAGCTAGTGGAGGTGATGGAATTCCAGTTGAGCTATTTCAAATCCTGAAAGATGATGCTGTGAAAGTGCTGCACTCAATATGCCAGCAAATTTGGAAAACTCAGCAGTGGCCACAGGACTGGAAAAAGTCAGTTTTCATTCCAATCCCAAAGAAAGGCAATGCCAAAGAATGCTCAAACTACCGCACAATTGCATTCATCTCACATGCTAGTAAATGAATGCTCAAAATTCACCAAGCCAGACTTCAGCAATATGTGAACCGTGAACTTCCTGATGTTCAAGCTGGTTTTAGAAAAGGCAAAGGAACCAGAGATCAAATTGCCAACATCCGCTGGATCATTGAAAAAGGAAGAGAATTCCAGAAAAACATCAATTTCTGCTTTATTGACTATGCCAAAGCCTTTGACTATGTGGATCACAATAAACTGTGGAAAATTCTGAAAGAGATGGGAATACCAGACCACCTGATCTGCCTCTTGAGAAATCTGTGTGCAGGTCAGGAAGCAACAGTTAGAACTGGACAGGGAACAACAGACTGGTTCCAAATAGGAAAAGGAGTACGTCAAGGCTAGGTATTGTCACCCTGCTTATTTAACTTACATGCAGAGTACATCATAAGAAACGCTGGACTGGAAGAAACACAAGCTGGAATCAAGATTGCTGGGAGAAATATCAATAACCTCAGATATGCAGATGACACCACCCTTATGGCAGAAAGTGAAGAGGAACTCAAAAGCCTCTTGATGAAAGTGAAAGTGGAGAGTGAAAAAGTTGGCTTAAAGCTCAACATTCAGCAAATGAAGATCATGGCATCCGGTCCCATCACTTCACGGCAAATAGATGGGGAGACAGTGGAAACAGTGTCAGACTTTATTTTTCTGGGCTCCAAAATCACTGCAGATGGTGATTGCAGCCATGAAATTAAAAGACGCTTACTCCTTGGAAGGAAAGTTATGACCAACCTAGATAGCATATTCAAAAGCAGAGACATTACTTTGCCAACAAAGGTCTGTCTAGTCAAGGCTATGGTTTCCAGTGGTCATGTATGGATGTGAGAGTTGGACTGTGAAGAAGGCTGAGTGCCGAAGAATTGATGCTTTTAAACTGTGGTGTTGGAGAAGACTCTTGAGAGTCCCTTGGACTGCAAGGAGATCCAACCAGTCCATTCTGGAGGATATCAGCCCTGGGATTTCTTTGGAAGGAATGATGCTAAAGCTGAAACTCCAGTACTTTGGCCACCTCATGCGAAGACTTGACTCATTGGAAAAGACTCTGATGCTGGGAGGGATTGGGGGCAGGAGGAGAAGGGGACGACAGAGGATGAGATAGCTGGATGGCATCACTGACTCAATGGACGTGAGTCTGAGTGAACTCCGGGAGTTGGTGATGGACAGGGAGGCCTGGCATGCTGCGATTCATGGGGTCACAAAGAGTCGGACACGACTGAGCGACTGAACTGAACTGAGGGTGCTACTGCTGCTTCTGCTAAGTTGCTTCAGTCGTGTCTGACTCTGTGGGACACCATAGACGGCAGCCCACCAGGCTCCCCCGACTCTGGAATTCTCCAGGCAACAACACTGGAGTGGGTTGCCATTTCCTTCTCCAATGCATGAAAGGGAAAAGTGAAAGTGAAGTCGCTCAGTTGTGTCCAACTCTTCACGATCCCATGGACTGTAACCTACCAGGGTCCGCTACCCATGGGCTTTCCCAGGCAAGAGTACTGGAGTTGGGTTACCATTTCCTTCTCCAAGTATAGACTAGTGTTTTGGAATAGAGGATAGGCTGCTTCTGCTAGCAAGAATATTTTTAGGAAGGAAGCATCACTGACCATGGTACTTGAATTGATCCAAATACACCAAAATGTCCCCTTTCCATTCTCAGGTACCCTTCTTTCTGAAGAATAAGGAGGAGGAGAAGGGGGTGGGGGGAATACAGAGAGGAAGAGAGAAAAGAAAAAGGGGGAAAAGAGAGGCCTAGTGTTTGTGGAGTGTCGTCCTTAAGAGCACTGATATTTGTGGAGTGTCTTCCTTAAGCAAGGTACTTAGCATCGTAAGACATAGCAAAGAAGGCCTTACCTTCTTTTACATAAAGTAAAGAGATTGAGGTACAGAGTAGTTTTACATCTTGAAAATTACACAGTTAGACATTCACAGAGTTAAGAATTCAGTCCCAGAGCGTCTCCGTTTCCCATCCTACCATGCTGGTTCCACTGTGCCAACAGAAGTAGAAGGTGGTTCCCTGAGGACTCCATTGCCTATAGCAGTTGTTGACATTGTTAGGTTGTTTCTCTGTTTTTTGAAGTCAAGTTTTGGAATTGAATTAGTAAATGTTTTTATTATGGAGTCCTATATTTAAAAATAGTATTGTGGACATCCTTAGTATAGGAATCAGTGCCAACTGAGGTCCTTTGTACCCATCAAATTTTCATGACTTTATAAGTAAATGAACTCAGGGAAGGTGAGAAAATGTGTACCTACAACGAAGGGTTTTGAGGCCCCAGGGATATACATCAACCAGGAAGCAGTCTCTGATAATGGTGTTCATGCAGGACTTTGCATAAACTGTATCTTTGGTAGACATGAAAATATGGCCTTTCCCTAAACTTCTAAGGAGTTAAGATTTCAAATTACAATCAGGCAGTTGGTGTCTTCATAAAAGCAGTTTATATGTTAGGCTGAAGTATCAGCAAACATAAGAACATAACAAAGAAAGAAAAAGTATGGGTAGGTAGCTTTTCCCCCTTTATTTTAGCAATTTGCTTCTCCAGATTGATCACTAACATCTATTGGTAATTGAAAATTCAGCGAAGAACAAAAAATAGATAACTAAAATGAGAATAAGAATTTCAGCTATTAACATAGAGTGAAAAATCTCCTTAGTACGCTTTATATGTTGAAACACTATGAATCAATTAAAGTGTGAGTGGATTTTCAGTATTTCAAGGGCTTTAATAATTAATCAGAGAAGGCGATGGCACCCCACTCCAGTACTCTTGCCTGGAAAATCCCATGGATGGAGGAGCCTAGTAGGCTGCAGTCCATGGGGTCTCGAAGAGTCGGACAGGACTGAGTGACTTCACTTTCACTTTTCACTTTCATGCATTGGAGGAGGAAATGGCAACCCACTCCAGTGTTCTTGCCTGGAGAATCCCAGGGACGGGGTAGCCTGGTGGGTTGCCATCTATGGTGTCGCACAGAGTCGGACACGACTGAAGCGACTTAGCAGCAGCAGCAATAATTAATAATGTGGGGAAACAGTAATTTGTGTGTATTTTATGTAATATTAATAATTAGTAAAAATTCAATTAGTTAATATAAAATTAATACAATGAGAGCATTCTTTAGCTAACATTTTCATTAGACTATGATGAGGAATAACAAGGATGTGTGATTGCATCTTAATTCTTTACTTCTAGAATATTTTAAAAACAAATTAAAAAACTAGTTTTACTTTTGGCTTTGAGTATTTAAAGTTGTAGTTTAAAATTCTTCCTATTTGGTATCAAGACAATTTAAAACAGAATGTATACTTTAAAATGGCCATTTTAAACTTTCACAAGGTAGAAAAACTCCAAAATGATGTACTAAAGTCTATAAAGAAAAGGCAAAATGTGAATTGCAGATTCCCTGCCAACTCTCCCTAAAAGGAAAACTGGAAAGATAAGTAAATCAAGTCAGAAAGTAAAAGTATCTAGGTTCCACCGAGATTTGAACTCGGATCGCTGGATTCAGAGTCCAGAGTGCTAACCATTACACCATGGAACCCCACAGCTAGCAAGGCTGATAGCACTCCTTCCTGATACCATATAGTTTCAGTTCTGCCATAACACGTCCTCTGAAAAGCCGAAATTTGTATCCTCATCCTTGTTTTCGTATCTGCCTCCATAGCACACACACCTTTTCTTGCGCGCACCAGAGCTCCTAGTGCAAAACTCAAGAGCAAATCGGTTTCTCGAGATAGAAGTGGTAGGTCCGTGCTTTCTCGCGCTCCTCTCTGCCTTTTCTGCAGCTCGCGGGGCGGCTCTCCGCGCGACCACAGTCACCCGGGCTGCCCAGATGCAGTGACCGGCGCTCCGATACCGTGCTTGCAGAGCCGCGCTCCCTGCTGCCCTTGTCGGAGGAAAGGCGGGGCTCGCTGCATCCCGAGTGTTTGTCCCGAGTTCTCGACTTCGAACGTAAGGGACGTTCTTGGAAGTTGAATTTCGTGATACATAAATTGTGAATGACTTTATTTGACGTGATGTGCCAACCAGTCCTAGCGCTGTGGCAGGGGCGGACTGGGGGGCGGAGAGAGTGGGATGCCAAGAGATGACTTCTGTTTCTCGGAACGCTTCCACCTCGTGGAGACCAAGGGTAAAGCACTTTGAATGTTTTCAAAACAGAGTTTTGTAACTTGGTTCTCACTGAGAAAGCTGTTGTTGTTCAGTCGTTCAGTTGTTCAGTCAGTTGTCCGACTGTTTAGCAACCCCACGGACTGCAGCACACCAGGCTTCCCTGTCCTTCACTAAACCCCTGTCCCGAAGTTCGCTCAAACTCGTGTCCATTGAGTCGGTGATGCCATCGAACCACCTCACCCTTTGTCGCCCCCTTCTCTTGCCCTCAATCTTTCCCAGCCTCAGGGTTTTTTCCAATGAGTTAGCTCTTTGCATCATGTGGCCAAAGTATTGGAGTTTCAGCTTCAGCATCAGTCCTTCCAATGAATCGTTAGGGTTGATTTCCTTCAAGATTTACTGGTTTGATCTCTTTGAGGTCCAAGGGACTCTCAAAGAGTCTTCTCCAGCACCACAGTTCCAAAGCTGTGACCTACCTCTTTCATGGACAGTGAAGTTTTCCTGATGTCAAGTAGGAGACGTGACAGGACTGTTTATTGCCTTAGAGGAAGACAACAGCAAGAGATGGAAGAATCCAGACTGTCAACCCAAAGGGTTGAGGAGAAACGTCTTTACTAAAAGTAAATAATTGTAGCTATGCGGATTTGAACCTTCCCAACAAAAGCCCCGGAGAAGTATGGGCATTCAGCCAAGACAGTTTGAGTTGCATAAAGATGTCTGAAATACGGAAGAAATACTTCCAAGTTGAAGAGGCCGCCCTGTAACTGCCCCCTCTGCCTCATGTAACATCTCCTGGCAGTAGCAGTTGTCTCTCCTCCATAACTCCAGATCCTGCCAGACATGCTTGCTGCCAGAAGGTGATTCCACCCTCTGGGTTCTGATTTCCCATTAGAGACACCCAGATTTAAGTTCTCATGAGGTCTGTTTTCTGGTTATCCCTTCCCACCACCAACTATAATGCATTTCTGAAAAGATATTTACTAACTTCACAAATGATTTAGTTTAGTCAGGTAGAGATTTCCAGAGTGGAAATCACTTTATTTTACAACTTGGTGAGCATGACTCCTTTGTCTTCTAGATATTGCTGTGGTGATGAAGTTAAATGCCATTCTTAAATAATGTAGACACTTGGGTAGATTCTTGGTCTTTTTTGTTCACTGTGTTGAGCAATAGGTGGAACTTTTAGGTCTGGTGAATTTTGGGGGGCATTTATAAGTAATTGTCACCCTTTATTTTCTTTGTTGTCTTGTCCTGGAACACCTTCAATCAGACATAGTTAGACTTCCTAGAATGAGCTTTTAATTTAGCTACCATTTTCCTATTTTCCATCTTTATTTTCTCTTCCTCTTTATGAGAAAATTTTCTAACTTTATCTTCCAACTCTTCCATCAAACTTTTTCCTATCATCACAGTTTTTAAAAATTTCAAGAGTTCTTGTTCTCTTGATGCTCTTTCAAAAATAACAGCATCTTATTATTGTCCCATAGGTGCAAAATGTTCTCTTATTTCTCTGAGAAAATTAATAATAGTTTTTTTTCCCCTTCTGTTATTTACTAGTTTCTAGTTCCATCAGACTCTTTCTTCTATTTATTTGCTTTGATACATATCTTTCCTCAGGATTCTGGTGGCCCCTTAGCAGTCCAATCCTATTTAAGAGGTAGCCTGCAAAACCTAATTGGTATTATGAACCTGATACACCAGTAGATGGACCCATTTTAGAGTGATTTTATACGACAGACCATTGCAGTCAGGATGCCTGATATGTCCTCTGTGGTTTGGTCTTTCCATGACAGTTTTCTCAGAGAGTAATTTCCTTTAATCTTTTCCCCCCCCAATTCCTATTAGCTTTTCCAAGGATCTGAAATATCCTTTACAGATGTTAATAACTTTATAATTGGTAGCTTTCCACCTTGCAGACAGTAAGGTTTCAGCTTTATTCACTCTACTAACTCAGTTACTATTTATTGAACTCTTTTCTGCCTCCCCAAATGTTGCTGATAATTGTAATGTTCACCTCAATCCATGTTCCATCCTCCATAGTTGTCTATGGGAGTTGTCTATGGGAATAAGTTACGCAGCCAGCATCTATACCTGCATCTCGATTTGCATAACAATCTGCATAACAGTTTGCATCTCAGGGTGGCTGAGTGATTAGTCACAATAAACAGATTATGAATGCAAAAGTAACATGTACCCCTAGACTTTAAAGAAATGTGGACTTTCTCCAGCCTTACGAGATAGCAGATCCTTAAGATAGAAGAAGCCTGGGTCCCTGAATCGCCACAAGGGCAAAAATGAGCTCCCTTGTCTTTGCTGACTCAAAAGTCTACAATGGACTCTTACATGAGTAAGAACTAAATCTCAGCTGCATCAAGATACTGAAATTTGGGGAGAAACTATGTTTCTTACCATCTGTCATTTGCTTTCACACTCTTTTCATCATTGTGGGATTACTTCTTTTTAAATTATTTTTATTGTTAACTTATTAGCATCATAAGAAAACAAAGATAAAGCCCTGGGTTTCACCACTGTAACAAACATAATCCCTTTGAAAATGACCACTTGAGCTAAATGTTTGATTACAGAGTAATATGAAAGCCTTGTATCTAGAAATTGTATTTCTCTTGTTCCAGCAATAAAATCACTATTTCTGCTTCTTCATTTTTAAAACTTGAGTAATGATGTCTGCTTCACATTAGAAAAACAAAGAAAAAAAACAACCCACAATCACACAACCAAGAAACCACACTAGCAACACTTCAGTGTATTTTCTCCCACAATTATGTAAAATATTACATTATTGAGGTCTTATAGCATATACATTTTTTATCCTACTCTTTTCATTTAACATTATATCTTGTACTTTTTCCCTGAGCCATTCACAACTTTTTACAAAATGTTGTCTTTAATGGTTTGGTAATATTCTTCCAGGCATAACCCGAGTTATATAATCATCCCTCTCTCCATTCTTGGAAATGTTTATTTTATTGTTATAACTAAAAGTATCATATATGTCTTTGCACATAAATGATTTCCTTTAGTTCAGATTACCTCCCTAGAAGAGTTTTCTCCAAAATTAGTTTACTATATGAAAGGGAGTAACTACTGGATGGATCAGAAAGTTCATTGGAGTTTTACAGAAAAGCCTGAATGAACAGTTTGGCCAACCCCATATTTGAAGGAGGCTCTCTGGTGGAATTTGGAAGTGCTTTAAAGTGGCAAGAAGGATCTTGTTTCAAGCATAAACAGACAGGAGCAATGCTTTATAGGGCTGTCTTAACAAATTACCATTAAAGTGGGTGGCTTAAGACAGCAGTAATTTATATTTTCCCAGTTCCAGAGGCCAGAAATCTAAATTAACGGTGTGTGTAAAGTGGTTCTAGAAGGTCTGAAGGAGAATCTGTTTCATGGCTCTCTCCTAGCTTCTGGTGGTTGCTGAAAATCCCTGTAGTTCCTTGGTTTGCAACTGCATTATTTCAATCTCTGCCTCCCTCTCACGTGGTCTTTGTATTTGTGTGTCTATTTTTTATGTGTGTTTCAAATCTTCCTCTCCTTATAAGGACTGTATCATTGGATTTAGGGCCTTAATCCAGTATGACCTCATTTTAACTTGATATTCTTGGCAAAGACTATACTCAAAGTCATATTCACAGGTACCACTGTTTAGGATTTCAACATTTCTTATTGGGTGACACAGTTCAGCCCACCACAGGAAAAACTGTCTCTCTCTTTTTTTTTTTTTAAAGGCTTAAAATGTATTTTAATAAGTTCATGTTGCATTATTCATTTCTCAGAAAAACTTCAAAGGTATTAGGGACAAATCAAACATGATACACCAATAAAAAATGCACAGCATAACTACCTAAGATAGGCAAAGCTAAGAGCTACCGTCTGACACTCAGCATACAGCAACCCTGTTCTCAAGATTGTACTAGGCCTATCAAGAAAGCTGTGAATGGCAACATCACAGACACAAAAGGGCCATTTCTGGGTTGTCCTTACCCAAGAAAAAGATGGAGGCAAGTTTAACACAAGATTTTTTAAAGATACACTAAATGAAAATCTCTAAGAGAAAATGTCTTCCTTGGGACATGAAAGGGTAATATATGGGACATAACAGAACCGTATGTATGTTGTCTGTGACCTCTGTGGACATGTGCCTGAATTCCCACCTGGGAATGATGGGAACAGTGGGGCCAAGGTCACTGGGGGATGTTTGGGTTTTGTGGTATATGTGGCAGGATCTCTGGGGTGAGACAGTGCACTAAGTCGTGTCCGACTCTTGCGACCCCATGGACTGTAGCCTGCCAGGCTCCTCTGTCTATGGGATTCTCCAGGCAAAAATACTGGAGTGGGTTGCCATTTCCTTCTCCAAAAACTGTCTCTTTGCCTGCCCTAAATGACAAGATATGGGAGAGCTTTAGTTATGAGAGTTTGAGGGCCTCAGCCATGAAAGGCATTCTCCCTTTGTATCTGAAAGTCTGTCTAAATCTACTTGATGGTGCTTTTGGCAAAGTACTTCAACTCTCAGAAGTCAATTGTATAGTCCTAAATTCCACATTAAAAAAAAAAAAGGAAAAAGAATCCAGTTCTACGGGGTTTCATTAAGTCTCTAAATCCACAATCCTATTATTACAGTTAGTCTGGCATTACACACATGGTCATGTGGGTTATTTTATTTTATTTGGTTTGTTTTTCTATACCGTGAATGTCCTCAAGCTGTTATATAAGCAGTTTCTCCCTAAGGCTCCTGGGCTACGGGCTTTCCTCTCAGGGAAGAAGAAAAGGAGTGAGGAGTTGAAGATTTTCCCAGCATGAGGGTTGAAGATCTTCCCAGCATCTTTTTCTTCAGCTCCTGGACCTTCCCCATTCTCTCACCCCGCACTCTGGCTCAAATCAGGTTTCAAATACTTCTAAGACAGGGAAAGGTCAACGCAGTATAAGGTTATCGGAGATACTTCTGTTTTAGAGCTTAACGCTGAAAGCAAACGCGACTGACTGCACGCTTTCCGATTTCCCCAAATTTCTTCCAACCCGTTTCCAGTCCCATTGGCACTTGCAGGTGTGAGACTACTAGGGTCACCCTCAGTTCTAGGGCATAGAAAATTCGAATCCCTTGTCTCAGAATGATTCTTTGACTTCCGTCTTCCTCCACTGAATTTCTACTTGCCATGGATGACTTATTTCATCCGAACGTGAGAAGTCTCGAATGGGCTTAGGAAATTCTTTGTTGCCACGCCAGTTATACACCAAAACAACTTTCACTATGCTTGGTGCCTAGTGATTAAATGGCATATCACTCGCTGTACCTTCAAACTCGTTAACAATAAAACATTTCCAGCAGGTAGTCGTGGCCGAGTGGTTAAGGCGATGGACTTGAAATCCATTGGGGTTTCCCCGCGCAGGTTCGAATCCTGCCGACTACGGTTTTATCCGCAGAAGGAAGGTTACCGAAGACTCTCACGTCAAGGACACAATCAACTGAAACCGCTCTACCGTCACTCAAGTCAGGTCCAACAACCTGCCAACTCCAGGGAGTATAGTGTCTGAAACATTGACATCAATCTGGAATGCAGCACTAAATCTACTACTGTGTGAAGATAATATTAATCCTGATTTGAGGAAGGTGACTTACTTTTCCTTATTTACTGGCCATGTCAACTTGGGGCCTCAGCATCAAACTTAGATTCCATCCTTTTCTAGGGTGGAAGTGCTTTCACAGCTGCTATCTGTTCTAGGGAACTCAAGATTTATAAAATTGTATATTCTCTAACAGCTACAATTTTTGAACCCTTACTACAGGCACTGAATTGGCATTACATGGATTATCTCACTTAATTATCAGTTTAACCCAATCAGGTAGATAATATTAGCACCATTTTAAAAATGAAGAAACAGGATTGACTTGCACAATAACGCACTGTAAAATGGTATCTGAACCATCAGCATCCTTTTAAAAATTTTTGGGGTATAGTTGATTTACAATGTTGTGTTAGTTTCTGCTGTACAGCAAAAGTGATTCAGTTATATATATATATATATATACACACACACACACACACACATATATATATATACATTTATCCATTCGTTTTAAGATTCTTTTCCCATATAGGTCATTACAGAGTATGGAGTAGTTTCCTGTGCTACACAGTAGTGTATATATGTCAATCTCAATTTCCCAATTTATCCACCCCCACCCCAGCAATCTGGTAACCACAGTTCAGCGCAGTTCAGTTCAGTTCAGTCGCTCAGTTGTGTCTGACTCTTTGCAACCCCATGAATCGCAGCACGCCAGGCCTCCCTGTCCATCACCATCTCCCAGAGTTCACTCAGACTCACGTCCATTGAGTCAGTGATGCCATCCAGCCATCTCATCCTCTGTCGTCCCCTTCTCCTCCTGCCCCCAATCCCTCCCAGCATCAGAGTCTTTTCCAATGAGTCAACTTTTCGCATGAGGTGGCCAAAGTACTGGAGTTTCAGCTTTAGCATTATTCCTTCCAAAGAAATCCCAGGGCTGATCTCCTTCAGAATGGACTGGTTGGATCTCCTTGCAGTCCAAGGGACTCTCAAGAGTCTTCTCCAACACCACAGTTTAAAAGCATCAATTCTTCGGCGCTCAGCTTTCTTCACAGTCCAACTCTCACATCCATACATGACCACAGGAAAAACCATAACCTTCACTAAACGGACCTTTGTTGGCAAAGTAATTGTTCCTTACATTTGTGACTCTATTTCTGTTTTTTAAATTAGTTCATTTCTACCTTTTTTAGGTCCCACATATAAGCAATATCATATATTTAATCTTACTTCACTCAGTATTGTAATCTCCATATCCATCCATGTTGCTGCAAATGGCATTGCTTATTTCTTTTTCATGACTGAGTATTCCATTGTATATATATACCACGTCTTCTTCATCCAATCCTTTGTTGATGCACATTTATGTTGCTTCCATGCCTTAGTTATTGTAAACAGTGCTGTGATGAACACTGAGGTGCATGTATCCTTTTGGATTATAGTTTTCTCTGGATATATGCCCAGGAATGGGATTGCTGGATCATATTGTAGTTTACTTTTAGTTTTTTAAGGACCCTCAAAATACTGTTCTCCATAGTGGTTGTACCAAGTTACATTCTAGTTACATTGTAGACTTTTTGATGATGGTCATTCTCACTGGTGTGAGGTGATACCTCATTGTACTTTTGATTTGCATTTTTCTGATAATTAGGATGTTGAGTATCTTTTCATGTGCTTTTTGGCCATACGTATGTCTTCTTTGAAGAAATGTCTATTTAGATCTGCTCATTTTTTGATTGTTTTTTTTTTTTTTGGTCAACTTTATTAAATGTGGTTGTAAACATTTATTTGGTTTTACAGTCAGTTCAGGAAAAAATATGAATTCAGAAACTCAGTACTTGGATTCCCATGCAGAACAAAGTGGGGAAATAAGGTCCAGGTAGGAGTAGAGAATACATGGAAAAGTAAAAAGGAGAAAAAGGTAAGCGAGGAGGAAGTCTAGGAGATGGAAGGGATGGAGCAGGAGAGAAGCCAGCAGGGTGTCAAATACAGGAATGTCCTCATCCCTTTTGGATACTCTTACTCTGAGCTTCCTCTGTCGTTGAAGCCCCTTAATCCCTTCTCTCTTGTTCTGACAAGCATCTGTGTACCATCTCCACTCTTCAAAATCAGGCCCAGATATCAACGCATTACTAAAGTCCATCTCTTCTACAAAGGCACTTGGATTGTTTCCAGTTTTGGCTATTATAAATGTTGCTGCTATGAATATTGTTATATATGTTTTTCAGTCAATACAAATAAGGATTTTTGATGGGTAGAAACACTTAAGGATGGAATTGCAGAGTCACAGTAATTGTGTATGTTCAAGCTTTAGTATGTAATGCCAAAACACTTTTGTAAGTGATTGAACCAATTTATATTCCCAAGTATGAAAGAGTCCAGTTGCTTCACATCCTAAACAAGGCTTGGTATTATCTGCCTTTGATATTATTGTAACCCTTCAGGTAGGTAAGTATTTGTGATGGTTAATGTGTCAACCTGTTGGGTCACAGTGTCCAGATATGTGGTCAACCATTAATCTGTGTTTCTGTGGTGTTTCTTTGAGTATGTTTTGAAAGAGATTGATATTTAAATTAGTGGACTCAATAAACCAGATTACCCTCCATAATATGAATGGGCCTCATCCAACTGCAAAAATACACTGAAATACTGGCTTCCCTTCTAAGAGGAAATTGTGCTAATAGTCAGCCTTCAGACTTGGACCAGTAGCATCAGCTCTTCCTGGGTCATGGACTTGCTGCCCACTCTGCAGATTTTGGACTTGCCAGTCTCCATTATCACAGGAGGCAATTCCTCAGAATAAATCTCCTTCACACATCCTATTCATTTGTTTCTCTGGTAAACTCTAACAAATCATGTCTGTGATCACTTTTGTCATGTTCCTCCACACAATTTATATGCATCCAGGGGCACTAGTTTGGAGTTGCCTAGTCAGCCAGTTCAGCTGAAGCACACACGAGCCCTCAGCTGTGCCATGTCCCTATCAGCATTTCAGAGCTTGATGTCTAGCAGGATGGAGGACTTGAACATGGGCTTTTAGATTTTCTTGGCTCTTTGCCCCAGTACTT